>NW_028327171.1:45501938-45811700 GCF_987537825.1 Furipterus horrens | reverse complement strand
TATACAAAGACAATAATGAAACTGGTACATAGTGAATTAATCGCCTTAAATAAGCCTATAAACTCACATTTTTTAGAACACTCTATCCAACAGCAATAGAATATACCTTTTCCTCCATCCAACAGCAACAGAATATACATTTTGCTCACGTTTGGAGAACACTTACTAAAATATCAGATGATATACTTTAGGCCATAAAACAAGTTTTTAATTGAAAAAGATTTGAAGCATACAGTGTATGTTCTCTGACCACAACAGAATTAAATTAGATATTAACTAAATAAAAAATGAAAGAGATGACATCAATAGATTCTTCAGATATAAAAAGGGTAATAAAATATCTTATGAACGTTTTCCCAACAAACATTTAGATGAAATGTTCAAATTTTTTTAAAAATAGAAACTGCCAAAGCTCACTCAAGAAGAAACAAAAAATAGGTAACTTATTAAAGAAATTGTATTTGTAGTTAAAAACCTTTCTACAAAGAAAACTCAAGGCCTTGATACTTTCAATGGTGAATTCTATCAAAACATTTCAGGAAGAAACAATACCAATTAACATAAACTTCCAAAAAGTTGAAAAGGAGGGGATAATTCACAACTACCTGTGTGAGGCTAGTATTACTCCAATACCAAAACCACACAAAGACATGATACAAGAAGGAGAAAACAGACAATTATTCCTCATGAACACAGATTTTCACACACACACAAAAAAGATAATACATCATAATTAAGTGGCTTTATCGCAAGAATGCAGGGTTGGTTGAAAATTTAAAAAGTCAGTCAATATAATTCATCGTATTAGCAAATGAGGAAGAAAAATCACATGATTATTTTTATAGACACAGAAGAAAAAATTCTGACAAAAGCTAACATTTTGCTCTTAAAAATAGAATCTTAGGAAATTAAGAATAGAAGTTCCTTGGCCTGATAAAGGGCATCTTTGAAAACCAATAGTGAGCATCATATTTATAAATCAAAGATTGAATGCTTTCCCACTAACACTGAAAGAGACAAGCATGTCAACTCTTTCCATTTCTATTCAACATTATACTGGAGACCATACTGGAGCCAGTATAAAAAGGCAAGAAAGAGAACTAAAAGAGATCAAGATTAGAAAAGAAGAAGTATTTCTATTTTTTTTCTTTTCCACAGAGGACATGAATATTTATGTAGAAAATCTGATGGGAAAAAAAATTCCTAGAACTAATAAGTTTAGCAAGATTGCAGGATAGAAAATCAATATACTAAAGTCAACTGTATTTCCCATATTAAGCTGAAATAGAAGTAAAAAAATATTGTTTACTATAATATCAAAAATAAAGGAATATTATACAACTACCAAAAAAGGCATCCTTGGCATTCTCCATTAGCCAATATAAAAAGGTCTCTAAGATATTTTAAGTGGAAAAAAACAGTATAAAATCACAAATAGAGTTTTCTATCATTTGTGTTAAAGAAGGAGGAATTATGGTGGTATGTGGGCACGCAAATATACATACATGTGTTTCTATTTACGTAAAGAAAATCTGGAAATATACTTAAAAATTTAGTAACAGTGGTGATAAGCAGATGGGAACTGGGCAGATGGCATTAGGGGTGGGAGTATATATTTTTATACTTTTTGATTTTTGAATCATATGAATGTATAACTGATTCAGAAATTAAATTAATTTAATGTTCTAAAAAGAATAGAAGCCAGTAATATAACTATGTACAGTTGATCTCAATTCCATAGAAATATAACTGTCTGGGACTTAAGACAAGGACCTACACCAAAAAGCAGAATTAGTACAAATGGTGAAATACAATTACATTTATATAAAGCATCTACTAGTGAAATTCAACTATATTTATACAAAGCATCTACTATGGACCAGGCACATTGCTAGGTGCTAATGATACGTATTTAATGAAACAGACATATCTTACTGTCTTGTACAAAGAGTTTTAAAAAGTTGTAACAATGAAGTATGATGAAAGCTAAGAGGGGAAATATGAAGTTCGGTGGACACTAAGGGCTAAGCTAAGTCTGCCTTCCTGAAAGTGTGACATTTAAGAGGACACCTAAAAGATAGCATTCACCAATCAAATTGTGGGGAAGAATGTTCCCGTGAGGGAATAACAGTTTGTGGGACAGTCCAGATGTAACGGACGGCACAGGGCCTTGAGGGACTGAGAGACCTGATGAGCAGAGCACAGAAAGAGGGGACTGGCTCTGGGTGAGGAAGGGCATGCACATGCAAGGCTCAGAATTTTATTCTGATAGTAACGGAAAACTGCTGAAGGGATATAAAGCGGGGAAGTAAGAGCAGAAATTTAAAAATTGTGACAGGATTACAAGTGGTTTAGAGTCTTTTTACTTCTGTCACTCACAAAAATAAAAATACAATGCAATTATTACATTTGAATACACGTGTAGACTTTCCTTACTTCTTTGCCAGTCTCTGCTACTATAACGTCACTTGCCAATTCTTATTCTCAATAGCAGGTTTTAGTTCTCTTGGCCTGAACTGTCTCAATTCCAAATTTCTGCTCACTTCCTTGTCATTCTTTATCCAAGGGCCCTTGAAATGTCTTGAAAAGAGGGCACAAAGGAGCTTCTACTTCCAAGAAGATGGAGCAAACAAATTTTTCCCTATTCCTCCCACTAGTACAGCTAAAAACCCTGGGCAGAACATACAACACAAACTCAAGAAGACTCTGAAAGGTGGAAAGAAGGGCCCTTTTTCTGCCCCTGTAACTTGTTTTCTGAGCCTAGGCAGCCCAGCTGGTTCACTCCTACTACCCCTGTAACTTTCTAAATAAACTTTCTTATAATTTGAAAAAAAAAGACATAAAATTCTAAAAAATTCTCAAGTAACTCACAAGAATTCAGGAAAGAGAAAACAAGAGAAGCAAAATACTGAGAAACTAAAAAAAACAAAAAAGAAAACGACAGACTTAAACACTAACATATGAAGTACTTTAAATGTAAATGGTCTAAATAACCAATTTAAAGACAGAGGTTTGCAAAGTGTATTAAAGAAATCCATAAGAAACTTGCTTCAAATATAACATTATAGGCAGGTTTAAAGCTGATGGATAAAGATATATGATGTAAACATTAATCAAAAGAAAGTAGTTGTTATATTAATATTAGATAAAATAGACTTTAGAGCAAAAAAATATTGTTACAGACCAACAGGGACATTATAATGCTGAAAGGGTCAATCCACCAAGAAGACACATCAATCCCAAATGTGTATGCATCGAACAACAGAGCTGCAAAATATATGAAGCAAGAACTGATAGAATTGAAAAGAGAAATAAATCCACAGTTCTATCTAGAGACTTCAACATCCCTTTCACAACAATTGATAGAACAATTTTCAACAGAAAATTATCAGGATATAGAACTCAGCAACGCCACCAACCATCAAAGTATCTAGCTGATTATTTTAACAACCTCCAACCAACAGCAGTAAGCAAATTCTTTCCAAGTGCCCATAAAACTATACGAAGATAAACATCTAGGACCATAAAACAAACCTTAGCTAATCTGAAAGAACTGAAATCATACAGAGTGTGTTCTCCAACCACAGTGGAATCTAACTAGAAATTAATAACTGAAAAAAATAAAAACAGGAAAATCTGTAAATGCTTAGAAACTAAACAACACATTTCTAAATAACCCAAGAATCAATGAAAATGTCACAAGAGAAATTTAAAAATACATTCAACTGAGTGAGAATGAAAAGACAACAACATATCAAAACTCGTCGGTTGGTCGGCAGCCGTCCGTCTCGAGAGACGATGGTGTAGCTTCTTAAGAGTCTATCTGCACCGCCAAGAATGGCTGTGCAGTCCGACTCGGGAGTGACACGGTATCTGTCTCCTCCCGTGTTGAATCGACATCTTGCGATGACGCTGGAGTGTCCTCTCCAGTGAAGCTGAAGCTACAGAGCCTGGGCAGGGTGATATGGAGGGTCTGCTGTTGCCCATGCAGCAGACCCCCCCTCTCTTCGCAGCTGAAGGGTCCAAGGGAAAGACGGAGTCGATACAGCTTGGCTTCAGGTGCGCCGCAGGAGTTGCCGGTGTTGACTACAACGTCAAACCGCCTTAGGGACTCCGGCTCCGGATTTTCTGTCGGGGTTTACTCCCTTAGCCTTTCCCCTGAAGAGGTATGCCGCAAGGCAGCGGAGGTTTTTTTGGAGTCAGAGTTTTCCTTCTCTGATCAAAACTTGTAGGACACAGTTAAAGTAGTGGTAAGAGAGAAATTAGAGAACAGAAAGAGTTGCATATCAATCTAAACTCTCAAAACCTACAAAAAGAAGAACAAAATAAATCCAAAGCAAATAGAAGGACATAATAATGAAATTGAAAAAATGAAATAAAATAAAGCTGATAAAACAAAGAGCCAGTGCATCAAAAAAATCAGTAAAATTGATGAACCTCTAGAATGACTGACAAAGAATAAAGAGTAGACACCAATATTAAGAATAAAGCAGGGAAGGACTTCCGGCCAAGATGGAGGCTTAGACGGACACGCTAGGTCTCCCTCAACAACTATAGAGGAATACAACTACTTCAAAACAAAGGATAACTAGAAATTCCAGAAAATAAAACTACACGGAAGCCCAACATATGAAACCAGCGGTGCCATTTGGGCAGGTAAGAGTTAAAGAAGGCAAAGCTGTTTGCGGAGCGGCGGGCGGGGCGGCGAAAAATCCCGGCGGCAATCAAGCCCCTGGCGTGAGCAACTCCAATCAAGCCCCTGGCCTGCACGATTCCTGGCGCTGGGGAGAGCAGCCGCAGCATCGCCTTGAACAGTGAGGCCCAGGGGGGCGGGAGGACGGATCCCGGTCTCCTAGCTGAATAACTGTGTGAATCCATCTTGGACCCCCGCCCCCACAGAAAGCACCACAGGGCTGCGAAATAGGTCACGGACAAGCAGGCGCCGGCCGGTCGCTGATTTGTGACGCGTACACAGGCACTGCCCCCGACAGCCAGCCCAGGAAAACAAAACGCATCTGTCAAAATGTGGCAGACAAATATAGAGATCCCGGTGACACAGCTCACCAGGCAGCAGATAGAGAACCTGACAGATGAACAGATAAGAAACCTGTCAGAGGCTCAGTTCTGGGCCATTGTTATCAGGTGGCTTACAGAATTCACAAAAGAGCAGGAAAAAGATATGAAAGAAGCGAAAAACTTCCATAACGAAAGGAACAAAACAGCATACGAGACAGATGGTGAGGAATCCAGAGTTCATTTCAACAAACTGGAATATGGAGAAGGAACAAGCAGTCAACCAATGCAGCGAGAGGAAATGGCAAGCAACAATGAGAGGATCAGAAACCTCTGGGACAGCTATAAAAGGCCCAACATAAGAATCATTGGTTTGCCAGAGAATGAGGAAGATGAACTAGAACTTGAAAAATTGAGTGAAAATATAATAAAGGAGAACTTCCCAGACTTGGGGAAGGGAATAGACATGCAGGTCCAGGAAGCAAGGAGAGTTCCCAAGAGACTGGACCCAGGGAGAACCACTCCAAGACACATTATAATCAAAATGTCAAAAATTAAGGATAAAGAGAGAATCTTAAAAGCAGCAAGAGAGAAGAAAAGAATTATGTACAAAGGGGTCCCAATTAGACTATCAGCTGACTTCTCAAGGGAAACACTACAGGCAAGAAGGGACTGGCAAGAAATATTCAAAGTAATGAAAATCCAAAACCTACAACCACGAATACTCTATCCAGCGAAATTGTCATTCAGAATAGAAGGACAGAGAAAGTGTTTCCAGGACAAAATAAAACTGAAAGAGTTCATTAGATCCAAACCACTGTTATATGAGATGTTAAAGGGACTGGTTTAAAAAACAGAAGCTAGGGAGATGAAACAAAGGCAAACGAAACAGGCAACGAGAGTAGAAAAGGAACTGTGGGTAAGGGAAGCATAGTGGGGGGAGGTCAACAGGGAGGGGGAGTGGGGAGAGGGAGGGAGATGATATAGAAATTGGGGATCATGGTAGGAGGGAATGGAATAGACGGAGAGAGATTGGGAGGAACTGTATGCACAACTAATGGACATAATCTAAAAGGGGGGGACAACTGGAGGGAGGGGGGCCACCGGGTGGAGGGGAGCAGAGGGAAGGGAAATTGGCACAAATGTAATATTTTAATCAATAAAACACATTAAATCTGAAAAAAAAAAAAAAAAAAAGAATAAAGCAGGGACTTCCGGCCAAGATGGAGGCTTAGACGGACACACTCGGTCTCCCTCTACAACTAAAGAGGATTACAACTACTTCAAAACAAAAGATAACTAGAAATTCCAGAAAATAAAGCTACACGGAAGCCCAACGTATGAAGTTATAAACCAGCGGCGCTCTTTGGGCAGGTAGGACGAGGGAAAGGGGGTGGTGCTGTTTGCGGTCGCACCAGGGACAGCGGCAGGGAGAACAGTCCCGGCTGCAGTCGAACCCCGGCAGCTCGCGACCCCAACGCTGGGGAAAGCAGCCACCACATCGCCTTGAACAGTGAGGCCCAGGGGGGCGGGAGGACGGATCCCGGTCTCCTAGCGGAATAACTGTGTGAATCCATCTTGGACCCCCGCCCCCAAAGAAAGCGCCACAGGGCTGCGAAATAGGTTGCGGACAGCCGCCTGTCGCTGGGTTGTGACGACAAAGCACCACGGCGCAGCGAGAAAAGTCGCGGAACGGCGCCGGTCGCTGGGTCATTACGAGTACACAGGCACTGCCCCCTATAGGCGGCCCAAGAAAACAAAACGCATCTGTCAAAATGAGGCAGACAACTATAGAAATCCCGGTGGCACAACTCACCAGGCAACAGATGAGGAATCTGACAGATGAACAAATAAGAAACCTGTCAGAGGCTCAGTTTAGGGCCATTGTTATCAGATGGCTTACAGAATTAACAAAAGATCTGGAAAAAGATGAGAAAGAAGCGAAAAACACTCATAACGAAAGGAACAAAACCACATACAAGACAGATGGTGAGGAAAAAAAATCCAGAGTTCATCTCAACAAACCAGAATATAGAGAAGGAACGGGAAGCAACGATGAGAGGATCAGAAACCTCTGGGACAGCTATAAAAGGCCCAACGTAAGAATCATTGGCTTGCCAGAGAACGAAGAAGACGAACTAGAACTTGAAAAATTGAGTGAAAATATAATAAAGGAGAACTTCCCAAACTTGGGGAAGGAAATAGACTTACAGGTCCAGGAAGCACAGAGAATTCCAAAAAAACTGGACCCAGGGAGAACCACTCCAAGACACATTATAATCAAAATGTCAAAAATTAAAGATAAAGAGAGAATCTTAAAAGCAGCAAGAGAGAAAGAAGAAAAGAATCATGTACAAAGGGGTCCCAATTAGACTATCAGCTGACTTCTCAAGGGAGACCCTGCAGGCAAGAAGGGACTGGCAAGAAATATTCAAAGTAATGAAAATCCAAAACCTACAACCACGAATACTCTATCCAGCGAAATTGTCATTCAGAATAGAAGGGCAGAGAAAGTGTTTCCAGGACAAAATAAAACTGAAAGAGTTCATTAGATCCAAACCACTGTTATAGGAGATGTTAAAGGGACTGGTTTAGAAAAAGGAGGATCAAAACTATGAAATCTAAAATGAAAACTGCATCACAAGAAACAACAGAAGCTAGGGAATTGAAACAAAGGCGAACTAAACAGGCAACGAGAGTGGAAAAAGAACTATAGGTACGGGTAACATATTGGGGGGAGGTCAACAGGGAGGGGGAACGGGGAGAGGGAGGGAGATGATATAGGAATTAAGGATCATGGTAGGAGGGAATGGAATAGACAGAGAGGTTGAGAAGAACTATATGCACAACTAATGGACATGGTCTAAAAGGGGGGGACAATTGGAGGGAGGGGGACCACAAGGTGGAGGGGAGCAGAGGGAAGGGAAATTGGGACAAATGTAATATTATAATCAATAAAACACATTAAAAAAAAAAAAAAGAATAAAGCAGGGGCTATCACTATAGACCCTGTACATATCAAAAGGATAATAAGGGAATAGTATGAACAACTCTACACAAATAAATTTGACAACTTAGATGACATGAACCAATTCCTCAAAAAACACAAACTATCACAAGTGCAAATTAAAAGCACATGAAATATCACCTCACATCTGTTAAAATGGCTATTATCAAAAAGACAAGAAAGAACAACTGTTGGCAAGGATGTAGAGAAAAGGGAAACATTGTACACTGTTGGTAGGAATATAAACTGATGCAGCCACTAAGGTACAGTATGGAAGTTCCTCAAAAAATTAAAAATAGAACTATCATATGAACCAGCAATTCTACATTTGAGTATTTATGTGAAAACAACAACTTTAAAAATATACATATCCCCCATGTTCATTGCAGCATTATTTTCAATAGTCAAAATGGATGAATTGATAAAGAATTATTATATACACACATATAAATATATATGATGAAATATTATTCAGCCATAAAAACAATGAAATCTTGCCATTTTCAACAACATGGATGGGCCTGGAGGGTAATATGCTACATGAAATAAGTCAGATAAAGAAAGACAAATACTATTATGTGGAATAGAAGAAGAGGAAGAGGAAGAAGAAACAAGCTTGTATCCCTAAGCTTCTGTAGAACAGATTAGTAGTTGCCAGGAAGGGGATGAGAAAGTGGGAAGAGAAATGGGTAAAGAGGGTGAAAAGGTAAAAATTTTAAATTAAATAAAATAAAATAACCTAGCATACTGTAGTCCTATTATACCTACCTGGGGATGAGGAGTAGTAGTTCATCATATTTCTTATGAAAAATGCTTCACTAGAAAGCACCCTGCATTATGAGGCCCACTTGTAAGACTGGATTTGACACTGTGTGATTACTGAGATAAAATATGATATTTAACAAATATAATTAAGACCGCGTAAGTTAGCTATCAGGATAATTAGGTTCTGGAAGTATTGATGATTATTTTCCATGATTGTTCACAGAAATAAAAGTCCTTTCCTGATTGTTTTCACAGCATAATCATGCCCTACCTATTCTATTAAATATTTTTTAAAAGGAACATTAACACCTTAGTGGTCCTAAACACACATTATGCGCTATATAGAATCTGGAAGAAAACAATAATAAACTATAAAGTAAGTTTCACAAGTCTGACACAATTCTGATTTTTCTCATGACTATTTTGATTTTTCTGACATATCAAATTTCAAAAAGGTAGTTCTCTCTCTTATTTTTCCTGTCTATTTGGTGAACCTATTCTGCTAATTCCATAAGTACTTCATCTGCCTTTAGATAATCACATTTCAAGTTGCAGGTTGTGGGGGCAGATAGAGAAAGGAGGCTCTTTAATATGAGGGCTCAAGGGAGGCCTCTCAGTTTGCTCTACTTTGGTGACTCGGGATGTGAGGATCAAATACAGGATCACATGGTGGAACAGTGCTCTGAAATGTACAAGGTTCCAGACTAGAAGGAATGATCATTTTGTTAATGTGATCAGGAATGACTTAGAAGGCCTCATGCACTCTGTGATATGAATGAATTTCTTGGCCCTTGGCTTAATTTATCACTGTGGTTTCCATATGTGAAAGGCTCTCATTTCCTTGTTAATTAAAGCTACCATTTAACTAAGTATTTACAAAGGAAATGTATGTAGTATTAATAAATATCCCCCTGCCTTTATTTTTATCTAAGACTATTAATCCTTAAGATCTTATGTTTCAAAGTTTATAAAGCATTTTCACATGGGAAACTCACAATAAGCAGACCAGGAAGGGACTTTTATTCTCTTTTAGAGATGAGGAAACTGAGGCTCAGAAAGTTTAAGTGACTTTCCCAGAGTCACACAGCTTGTTAGAATGTAGGCCACCTGGAACTCCATCTAGAGCTTTTTCTTCCATTTCCCTTCTCTTCAACCTATATGCTTACTGTTTCTCCATCTCTAAATTTTCTTCCTTCCATCATTACAAATATATCCTTGAATCAGTGCAATGACTTTTTTAAAAAGATATGGGAATACTATGACTAACTGTACACACATAAATTTAACAATTAGATAAAATGGAACTCCTCCTGCAAATCTTCATGATCAGATGGTTTCATTAAAGTATTATACCAAACATTTACAGAAAAATTAATATCAATTCTTTATACTCTCTTCCAAAAAAATAGAATAGGAAATACATCCCTAATCATTTTATGAAGTTATTATTGCTCTGATATAAAAATCTGAAGATATTATAAAAAAAGAAAACTACAGACCAAATTCCTGATGAATAAAGATGCAAAATTCCTTAATGAAATATCAATATATATAATTCACCAGTATATTAAAATAAGTAAGGTTTATTCCAGGAATGCAAGGCTGGTTCAACATATATATACTTCATTGTAAAGGACAGAATGCTTTCACTTTGATTAGGAACAAGTTAAGAATGTCTGCTCTTATCACTCTTATTGTGCACAACACTGGAAGTTCAAGACAGTGCAATAAAGCAAGAAAAAATGGGATGGGGGGAAGACACACAGAGCAGGAAGGAAAAAACAAAACTGTTTCTATTTGCAGATGACTTGATTATATACATAGAAAATCCAAGGAGCCTACATAAAACCTACTAGAACTAAGTGAGTTCAGTAAGACTGCAGGATATTAGATAAATAGTTCACACAGAAACCTGTGCACAAGTGTTTACAGCAGCTTTATTTTTAATAGCCCCCAATGGAAATAACCCAGATGTCCTTTAATGGGTAAACAGTTAAACTGGAGTGTATCCATACAATGAAATACAACTCAGCAATATAAAGTAGCAAACTATTGATAGGTACAACAATCTAGACCAATCACCAGAGAATTATGCTGAGTTTAAAAAGTCCATCCCAAAAGGTCACATACTACGTACTTCCATTTATATAACATTCTTAAAATAACAAAATGATAGAAATGAAGAACAATTAGTGGTTGCCTGAGGAGGGGGTGCGGGCAGAGGGAAAGTGGGTATGGCTAAAAGGGGGCAAAATGAGGGATCCATGTGATGAAGAAAATGTTCTGTATCTTCACTGTATTGGTCAATATCCTGGTTATGTGGTTGTACTACAGTTTTGTAAGATGTTCCCATAAGGGAAAATCAAATTAAAGTACAATAGGATATATTTGTATTCTTTCTTATAGCTGAATGTGAATCTATAATTATTCTAAAATTAAAAATTTTAATGAAAAAAAAGGAACACATGTAGTCCTCATGCCTGCTACTACTTGTTCATAACTCACATAAGGCTAAACCATCCAAATTAATGCTTTCATTCTGGCTTATTAAAGAAATCAGGCCCTTAGCAATTTTGAATATTTAAAACCATAAACAAAATATTAGATATAGCCAAATCTATTTCCATATTTTAAGCCTTCTTTTCTAGAACCTGATTATGAAGAGACAAGGTAGACTGTCCAGTGGATAACTCCTGGTTGCAATCTCCTAGATGTCTGAAAATGTGCTAGGTGGTATGGGTGGCTCTCCATCTGCCCAGTGGTAAGGGCCAAACTCAAACTCAGCTTCCCACAGGATCCGTAGTCAGAGCCGGGCAGCTGACATTCCAGCCAGGACTAGTGCACACCCACCTTGAGCAAACTCAGATGATTCCCCTATTTAACCCATTCGGAAGGTGGCTCTCACAAGAGCCCTAAAAGAAAGGAAAATGGAAAAGCAAAATCCTCAGTCCCTCCAGCTAGACCTGGTCTACACAAGCCTCTCCATGGGATGTTGAGGGCTCAAGCCTGTGTGCAAAATGCCAGCCCTTCTGTCCTTAAGTTCAGCCTGTGCTGTGTGCTACCTGGTACTATTCGCCTCAAGCCTTTCAACACAAACTCAATGAGCAATGAGCCTGCTTTAAAAATATTCTTCTCAGTTTCAAAAGCTTGCATGATGTCCCTGAGAAATGGTTGAATTTTTGGTCTCCAGAATTTTTTAGAAAGTAAATATTTTTCTAATCTCTTCTTCAATGCACATCCCTATAACTGGCCAAAGAAGATTACTTCTCTTGTTAGATATCAGTGTATATTTAAGAGTTATTAAAGAAGGCCATGTGGATGTGTGACTAAAACACTGAGCTGACAGACAGAAAACCTAAATTTAGGCCTGTCAATTGGTTGAGTGACTGAATACAGCATTTCACTGCATTGTGACTATCTTACCATCTGCCAACTGAGGGTATAATCTCTGGTTTTCCTTATTTCATAGATATAATGTGAAAAGGAATGAGATAGTAGATATAGATTGCTTTACTTTCTGGAGCAATGGCATTAATTCTCATTTATATTCTAAAAGTCAATCATGCAATGTAAACTGTATTGCTTAAAAATAATTCAAAATTTTAGCAAAGCCTAGAATATATACACCAAAATAGATAAAACATTCCTAAACACAGATAAACATATATGGGTGTGTATATATACATATAATACATACATGCATGCATACATCTTCACAGGCTAGCAGAGGTAGGCAACTGGTATTCCAGTATTAGTATACAAACACCATGAGCAGCTATATAGATACAGATATCTCTCTGTATGTGTATGTGTGCACATGTATTTCTCCTTCTTTTTTTCAGGTATGATGATAAAATAATCTAGGAAAAACCTAACTCCCCAGAACAAGCACTTTAAGCAAGGCTTGGGGATAAGACAGTGTGCCAGACACCAACACAGTTTTCCCTTCCTCAAAGTTTATTTCAGGAAAGCATGAGTTAGAGAAGGAAAGTTCCTACTGCCTCACTCTGTGGTTACCTTTAGTCTCTATCCAATCTCTGGCATGAACTCTTGATATAAAAACATGCCAAGAGCTGCTACAACAATGGCTTTGAGTGATCTGCTTCCCATGAAAATATAAAATGGAAATATGAACTGGAAGGAGAGCTCAGTAACCAATGTAAGGCTTTATTTTTAAAATCTTTTAAATTATATTATTTTTCAAATTCTTTTAGCTTGACTCATTAATAAAATGTCTCATATATACTTATTTATACTTCTACCTTATTTCATACACAAACAAGCATGAGTGTAGAAAAGATAAAACAACTCAAAATACATGAAACTGCTTCAAGTGATTTTGAAGCAAATGATCCACAGACAACATCCTGAGAGACACTGATACAGAAATAAAAGTATTGTGAAGAATTTAAACACTGTTTATATAGAGGAGGAAGAAATATGAACAAAGAAAGTCAATAAGTAGTGGGAGAAGTAGGAAAAAAAACCTTGAATTTATGATACCAGAGAATCCAATGGACAGACTGTTTCAAGAAGTCATTAACTGTGCTAGTGGTATGGGTAGCTCTCCATCTGCCCAGTGGCAAGGGCCAAACTCATACTCAGCTTCCCACAGGATCTGCAGTCAGAGCCGGGCAGCTGACATTCCAGCCAGGACTAGTGCACACCCACCTTGAGCAAACTCAGATGATTCCCCTACTTAACCCATTTGGAAGGCGGCTCTCACAAGAGCCCAAAAAGAAAGGAAAATGGAAAAGCAAAATCCTCAGTCCCTCCAGCTAGACCTGGTCTACACAAGCTTCTCCATGACATGTTGAGGGATCAAGCCTGCGTGCAAATTTCCAGTCCTTCTGCCCTTATGTTCAAGCCTGTGCTACTGAGTATCAGCAAGATGAGGAATGAAAGCGTCCACAGAATTTACAGGCATGGAATGAGAGGAAATAGAGACAACTCTTGAAAGATGTTTGGCTTTGTAAAGAATGTGCAAACAGGCGACATAGGCTATTGGGTATGGCGTGAGGTAAAGAAGGGATTTGTTTGCTGTGTTTGACTTTATTTGGGGACAGAAAAGACTTGGCCTGAAGAAAAAGCTAGGTTCAACATGTATGAGACAATGAACACTTTAATTCCTTCCAATCTTACTAGTTATTATATAAATAAAATTTAATTATAGGGTCAAATCTTTCTTGAGTAAATAAAAACCACAACCTGTCAAAAACATCACAAGATCCAAGTTATTTTTTATAATTAAGACAGGACAAAACGTTGATTTATCTTTGGAGGAAAGCAGAAATACTGAACAGCATACATATTCTGACTAAGGAAAAGGTGAGCCACCTCCTCAAAGGTGAAGCTTAAAACTGAGGCAGCAGGCATGAGTGCCACCTGCTGGTAAAACACAAATTCTCAGTATTTTGACTAAGCTAGAACCAGTGTTAATTGGATGAAAGACTACTGGTTTCTAATGATACTAATACAGAATCTCAAATCTTCCCATTCCAAGAAAAAAAGAAAGTCTTTTAAAAACACTCCTGCTCAGTTTGTCATCTGCCTTTTATTTCAATACAATCAGCAGCATAAATCCAACAGCTCTTATGTGAGCACTGGGTCATTTTAAACTGGAACACACCTCAGACTTTCCGCTGGCCCGCCCTCTGCTGCAGCCAGTAATCCCCAAGGCAGGCGTGTCTCCACTCATTTTCTCCTCAGATTCAACAACCCAGTATTTTTTTTAACTGTTGTTTTTAAAACCTCCCACTATCCCAGTTCTGAGATATAGCTTAGTCTGTCAACAGTCTATAAAGTATCTTAGAGGTTTTACCTAAAAAGGTAAAAAAAAAAAAACAGGTAGCTCAGGGGTTCTGTCACTTCCCTTTATCTGGGCCTCCACACACTATTAACTCATACTAAGTTGGTGTCAACTGAAGTCTTGTCCAGCTAGATTTGCCCAATCCAGTACTCATGCAATTTAATTATTTGAATCTAATGAAGTCTTGATGTTTATCCCTGTTAAATTTCATCTCATAATGATTTTGATGGCACTTGATCAAAATCATTCTGGACCTGATTCTTGGTGTCATTTAAATTCGACAAGCCACTCTATAAATCTTCATCCAAATCAAAGATAAAAACTTGGATATAAAAGAGCCCTAAAATGTAACTAATACTATTATAAATCACCAAAGAATACTCTTTGGGTAGGGACGTCTATCTAGCTGCAAATCTATTTACTATTTACTAACAGGCATTCCATGAATACATTGTCCACATATTCCTTTCAAAAAGGCAATTTATGAGTTTATAACATGGACATTTTTATGTGAACTCTTAAAAAATGCTCGCAAACCACACTAGGCTTATCAGTAGATAGTTCTTGACGTTCACTCTTTCTTCAAAAAAAAAATTATGCTTCTGCAAACTGTACTTTTTTATGATTAAATATTTAAGATTAAACACTTAAGACCGTAGATCTGTGGCCAACCGTGCATGTACTTCACACATTAAAGAGCATCTTTTCAGAAGAAAATAGTACTCCTGAATAAAATAAATTGTGTCTCCTCTGCTTAGGCATCCATGCTTAATTTTGAAAATTGATCAAAAGTTACTTACAAATTATTAATAATGGCTCAGATTGTTCAAACAGTATTCTGGGTTGTAATTCAAAAGGTCTTGAGATTTTAACAATCATAATGTAACAATATTTCACATATGCTGGGCTTCAGCTATTTTCTTAACTGTATTTATCTGGACTTTTCCACTTTCAAGGCCATTCTCTGTGCTCATGAAAATGAAAGCAAAATAAGAAGTGTTCTGTAACACAGTATAGCCGTCCATATGTGGACCCTGAGCCCAACTGCCTGGATTCTAACCACAGCTCTACCTTTACTGCTATGTAGCCTGAAAGACGTTACTTAACATCTCTGTGCCTTGGTCTCATTTACAAAGGGGCATGATGTCAGTATCTATTATACGTTACAGAGTTATAATAAAAATTAAATGAGTTAATATGCATAAAGAGTTTGTAACATAAGCATTAAACGGTTTAGATGTTTGCTGTAATTGTCAATCCTGATCATCTATTAACATCACCCCTTGTCATCCATCCTTCCCTTGTACTTGTCTGAAAATAATAGTAGAGTACAAACGGTTAGTTAAGAGCTGGGCTTTGAAGTCAGAAAGACCTGGATTTAAGTCCTGGCCTCACCAGTTAGCAGCAATTTTATCTTTTGAAGTCACTTAGCCTCTCTCAGCCTAAATTTTCTCATCTCAAAAATGGGGATTAAAACAGTATCTACTTCATTAGGTTGTGGTGAGAATTAAATAAAATCAGTGTCACACTCTTTGCATATTGCTTGGTATGTAATATATACTCAGTGAGTCTTTGTCAAAATCCCTTTTGTGTACACCTAGCATTTTGGTAAGCACAATTTGAATCATACTATTCTCCTTTCTGACAGTCTTCACGATGCTTTGGCACATTCTTCGTTTATCTGCCTCTCACCATCTTTTGTAGCTGTTCTGTGCTTTGTATACAGATACTTCTCTCAACATTCCTCCTGTTTCCTTTCTTTTTGGATTATTTGTGGTCATTGTGTCAAAAGTTAAGAATTTCCTGTTCTTTGTGAATCCATTAGTTCTTGGGAGCCTGTAACAATGAGATTGTGCCCATATTTGTTCTGATATATTTGCTTTATAAAATATAAAATTCGTGGTAAGTGTACTTTTCATCAACATTATAATCTTTAAAATAGAGATCCTTTTTCTCTCAAGAGTCTACCCCTTCTACCTTCCACTTCCCCAATCAACAGTAGAATAAATCTAGAATAATAGTTCCCGCTATTATTTCCTGCACCTTTTATGAACCTAAATTATTAATAAATCAAAAATCTTATCAGATATTTTTAACAGAATAAAACTTCCCACAGAGGTGTAGATGATTCTATTACAGTTTGTTTCTCTGTAAATTTTATAATTTGTATTAGAAACCATCACCTACATTCCCTGTCATGCTGAGATTCTTTAATATTTTGCTATCAAAACATCATTTTTGCTCTTTTCTTCTTTTATAGCTCTCTACCATGTTCTTCTCCAGCAAGGCAATTTCTGTGTACACACACACACACACACCCCTATGTCATTAGCCCCTTACACACACATGCACACACACCTCATTAGCCCCTTACATACACACACACACACACACACCTCATCAGCCCCTTACACACACACACACTCTCATTAGCCCCTTCCAGTGTTCTCTGTTAGATGTTTCTTTCCAACAAAGAGTACTCTCCAATGGCCAGAGTTCTTTTATGAATACCATCTCCACCATCTCTTAGTAATAGATACTCTTGTTAAAATATTGTTTTCTTTACTATGTGTACTGCACTGGTATACAAAATAATTTATATACAAGGTATTATTCTAAACAGTTTTGTTCCCAAATGCTTTCTTTCTACCTATGTTTTCCTCCTAAATTATCTATATTTATGATTTTATCTGGGCTTATTTTTCTTCTTTATTGGTAAATTTAATGAACTTCCAAACAAACAGTAACAGAAGTTACTCTACCAGAAGCCCACTATTGTGGCATTAAAGAGTACATTTCAGAAAACCAAATTTCCCTCTCATACCTTTCAAATGTTAACTGCTGTATCTGTCCTCATCTTCCAAAGTTATGAGCATCAAATGGAGATATGAAAAGATATATATTGTGCCTGCTCTAGAACTTTAAAACCCCAACATTTCTTCTAAATATTTCTGTTAACATATACAGAAGTTATTTTGATTAGGCTGAAAACTTTAGGATCATGTGTATTTTACTCACTATGGCCAATGTCTAGTACTTATTAGACTAGGGTTGCATAATTGGCCCATGGCCATATCCTGCCCACGGCCTGTTTCTGAATTGCTCACAGAGCTAAAAGTGGTTTTTACATTTTTTAAGGATTGTGTTTAAAAAAAAGATATGTGAGAGATCATATGTGCCCTAAATTTCCCCATCTGGCCCTTCGGACCCCTACTATTAGACCTTCAAATATGTGTTAAGGGAGGAGGTGGGGGGAAGTGAAAGAGCTCTAGGAATGGGGAAGGACAAACAGAGCTTTACAACAAACATAATTAAAGAGCACCACAAACAGTAAAATTTGCCTTGACTTCAATTTTTACTGAATTCCAAGAAAAGCTAAATATCTTTCATTTGCATATTTTAGAAATCCAATTTTTTTCCAACTAATCTGTTCTTGAGTCACAGGTACTCCTAGAAGAACTAAATGGACAACGGGGAGGGATATGATTGCAGGAGAGGGGGTGGGTTGCGTGGGGGAGAGAAATTAGGGGAAAAGGGGACAACTGTAATTGAAAAACCAAAATAAAAAAAATAAAAAATAAAACTTGATAGTTTACCTTTCCTTCGAATAGCCTAGTTAACATGTTAGTCATTAGCAAGGTGTCAGCCACTAGAAGATGTCAATGCACAGATATACCCTCTTCTACATATATATACATATAGCCTTTCCTTCCACATAGCACTAAGTGTAGCTCAGCACTAACACCTCCCAACATTTTACTCATCCATTTCCATGTGACCTATTACTTCAAAATTTAATCATATAGAATGCACCAAAAGCCCTGAAATAAAGTTTTGAATACTGAGGATTGTTCAACCAAACCATGAAAGTTCTATTCTCAAGTAATATGAAAGAGCAGTGTTACACCCATTCATACCAATGGCTATCCGAAGCACATGCAAAGGTGTACCTGAAAATGCTGCTCCATCACTTGGATTTTTCCCTGGTCTGGGCACTTTTTCAGAGCTCGATCTGCATAATGGAATAGGATTTCTACCATCTGTAAGAAAAAGAGCCTTGTTAAAATAGAAGTTAAAATAAATCTCTGAAGTTTTTCAATATTTAATACACATGGTCCCTCTAATAAAAATATAGAATCACACTTAGTTATTATATTAAAAATGTAAAAATTTTAGTGGCTTTATTTTTCAATATTTAAAACCCCAGCCTAATTTCTTACAGCCTCAGGACTGGTGCTAATTTGCTAATCTTTTTCTTTTTAAAAAATATCTCCAGGTTCTAGACCTTAGTAGCATCTATGTTGCTCAGGAAATTAAATAATGAGATTAATCTCTTTAGTAATCCTTTGGTGTAAGTCTTTCCCTAAAGAACCCAGAGAGTATACAGAACCCTAAATATTTTAGCATATACTGAGAAAAATCATTTGTGGGTCCAAAGAGTGACCAATTTTATTTTCTAAATGTTTATACTTATTTGCAATATAATTTTTACTAACGCACGCACTTGAAACATAAAAGGGAAAGAAATGAACAAATGAATTCAACCAAGTCTAGACTAGGAGAACAAAGCCAATAGTAAATATTAGCATTAATCATATTAATCATATTAATGCTAACTAGTAATACAACATCAGCCCTCTGTGCTACCTCAGGTAACACACACAAACTTGCATATATAATATTCCCCATCATTACCAATCAGTTCGTAAAAAATAACAAA
Organism: Furipterus horrens; assembly: GCF_987537825.1. NCBI lineage: Eukaryota > Metazoa > Chordata > Mammalia > Chiroptera > Furipteridae > Furipterus > Furipterus horrens. The sequence continues at coordinate 45,792,386 of NW_028327171.1, read as the reverse complement.
TCTCAACATCCTATGGGCTATAATTAGGTTCAGAAATACATAATCCATTTAGTTCATTCGTTTATGTTGTTCTTTAGTTTCCAGAATAGCAGTCAATAGGGGGGAGGGGAGAGGGAGAGAAGGGGGATAAGTAAGGGAAGGGTTTAGTCTAAGAACCTGTATAAATGACTCATGGTCATGGACAACGGGGAGGGATATGATTGTGGGAGAAGGGGTGGGCAGGGTGGGGGAGAGAAATGGGGGAAAAATGGGACAACTGTAATTGAAAAACAAAAAAAATAATAATAATTAATTAATTAATTAATTAATTTTTTAAAAAAAAGAAGTACATAATCCAGATCACAGGCTTCCTTGTTTCTGCTATAGGGAGTAAAATTATCTATTTTACTACTTTATCATCTTTGTAAGAGTAAAGCAAGGAACAAAAACGTGATAAGAAGAAATTTAAAAAGCATTCATGGTGACACCAGAGAAATATAATCACACTTGTTTTTTTTACATGGCTTCCTTGACTGTAGCCATTTACCTAATCATGCCCAAAGATTATTAGCAAAAACCCAAAGCAAGTCTGTGCTGTACCCTAGTAAAGACCCTATCAAAATACTCACTCGATCTGCAACAACAGCCTTTCGCTTACTGGCATCCCCTGATAATCCTGCAGGGAAGCAAAATGCAAATGAAAAACGAAGTTAAGCCACATCTTCTATTTATAACCTGTGCTAACAATACATATAATAATCCTTAGGTATCAAAATGTTGGATAATATGCCATAGTAGGAGCACTTCACATCTATTGGACAAGACAGCATATCAATGTACTTCTCTAATAAACTTTCCTTATGAAATGAAAGAATTTAAAAAGCAACATTTAAAATTCTATATCCTATATTTATCATTAAGCTTTTTCACTGAAATCTATAAGATTTGATAATAACTTATTTATAAAATACTTAAACATTAAGCTAAAAAGTATTCTATGAGTGCTTAGTATTATTCATTCTCTCTACTCCAAAAAACATCTACTATGCTGGTATTCTCTTAACTTACCCACTACTGCTTTTGCTTTTCCTTCATGGAAAGACCATGCAAGAGCCAAGGCTTCTGTAAGACAATCCTGTTTCAGGAGATGATCCACTCTCTAGAATGAATAAATGAGAGCAGTTAGATCCCTTTGTCTAACCAATCACAAGTCAGAATTCCTATTCTACCTAATATCTATCCAGAAGTTACTGCTTAGTAGCTACAATTATTCTATTAACCACGTGAATATCTCATTTCCAAGGAAAATAATTTATTAAAGCACTAAATAGTACAGTGACTGTATACGCTGGTATACTGTAGTGGCAGCCACAGGCCCAAATATAAAAAGAGAAAACAACTAAAATGTCGTTTATCACACCATCCTTTCACCCTTCATCCTTAGTAACAAATCCCAGTTTGAGACAGCAATAAACCAGCTAAAGGACATTTCTAAGACTCCCTTGTAGCCACCTGAGGCCATGTGACTAAGTTCTAGCCAATGATATGTAAGCAGAAGTGTTGTTTATTATTCCTGAGATGTCACCATAAAAGGCAGGGGCCAGCGCTTCTCTTCTCTTTCCACCTTCGTGGAATGTGAACTTAACAGTTGGAGCTTCAGCAGCCACACTGAAACATAAAATGACCTTGGGACTAGAATGCACAACAAGGATAGGGGAACAGGATAGTCTACTAAAGACCATGGAGCTGCCACACTAGCCACATTCTGCCTACCTCCAGGTCACTTTTATGGAAGAGAGAAAGCCTGAAGCCACTGCTGAAACTTGAAGCAACAGTTGAAACCACTGTTATTTTGAATTTTCTGATGTATGTAGCCAAACCTAATTCTAATTTATAGTGAGTTTTATCAAATCAAGTACCTAACAGTTACAATGGTGCTGATGTACATTTCCGAAATTAAAAAACACAAATCTAAATAATCTTCTTCAGCAAAGTCAAAACAAATATTAAGGTGCTTATCAATTCAACAACTCTAATGCACAAAATTATTTGAACTCACCTCTCTCCAGCTCCTCAGCATCATCACATAAACAGACTGGAAAACAAAAAGAACGAAATTTAAATGACCATTTTTAACACACTGGTTTGGGAGACACATTTGACCCTGTCCCACATCTCATTTTACATTTCTTTAAGTAAAAGCATTACATACTACAGTTCAAAGTACAGTATTTACTAAAAGGTCTTCAAGGGCCCACATTAAAGAGTAAATAAAACAAACATTTAAAGGTAGTAAGTCTACAGTTCAAGGAGTTCATAACGTAGACTTGAAAATATTTTGAATTTTAATAATGAAAAAATATTGCTTCTCCAAGTTTTTTATTTTTTTTAAGCACAAGAAGAAGCTGACATACAAAAAGTTCCTATTCCAAAGATTCTAAGTCAAATGCCTCAATCCTCAGCTGATCTAATATAGGACATTAAGGTATCTCCCTCGTCATGAAAACATAAATGTGAAGAAAGATTATAAAAGTATATCCCTGAATCAAGAAAATAAGCATCCTATCAGAATCTAAACATAAGTAAAAATATGCCTAAAAGTGGAGAAAATAAATTAATTAGCTAAAAATCATGACCAACCCCTAAAAGTTTTAGATCACTGCTGATCAATATTCACGTTGTAATGCACTGCCCACATTACCATCACCCTCTTTCAGCCTCAACTATCCTGACACTAACAAATGCCAAGTCACAGTGGAAGGGCTTACTTTGGTCCCCAAATAAAAGATCTGACCACCGTAGCTACTGATGGATTGATAACAAGCCTTCTCTCCAACCAAAGCCTGTAAAAAAAAAAAAAAAAAAAAAAAAAAAAAAGAATTACATGAATTAGAAGTCTCATTAAGTTTTAAAGACTTGTCAATTACAGAGACAACATTTTAGGTCAACAATCAAGTACCAGTCTGTCAATGGAAGTGGCAGAAAAGACAAAGTGCAAAAAGTAGTTCTCTGCTTACATATAGCCTTTATTTTTCAGAATAATGCAGAGATGGGAGGAGCATGCCAATTTCTAAATCAAAGGAAAACTGTTGCAACCTACCCATTATTGGATGTCAGTAGTCAATGCTTCTGGCAAAGAATAGAGCTAACTGAAAATGGTACCTCTAAGTTCTTTGAAATAAATATCAACATTAAACACAAGAAGAAAGAGGAAGACAAAGCAGCATGGTATATAGAAGTCCGCATAGCCCAGCAAAATGCAAATAAAACCTGCTGGTTGTAACTCTGGGTTGCAAACTTTGGCAATGTCACTTTCTAGGTATGACCTTAATTAAATAAGTTTCCAACTTCTGAGACTGAGTTTTCAGATCTTTGAAAACCATGCACAGTTTCTGTGAGGCTTAAATACGCTAATATTTCTAAATCTTCCCAAAATATGTAAGTAATCAATAACAGATAACCATGATAATTTATCTTAAACTTTCATTATAGAAATTTAAAAATATACACAAAAGTAGAAAGAATAATAAACTCCATGAAACCATTAACCAGCTTCATCAACTGTCAACTCATCACCAATCTTGTCTCATCTGTAATCCCACTGACTCCCCTGTAACACCTATAAAATCCGCACTTCAGATTTTAAATATTTCACTCACAAAAATTCAATATGTGCATAAAATGAATCCTTTTTAATATAACCATAGTTCATTAACATACTCTTAAAAATTAACAATCATTCTTCAATATCAAATACCCAATCAGTATTTGGATTTCAAGTTGTTTCATAAATGTCAAATGTTGTTGATGGTTTTATTGTAGCTTTTGTTTTGTTTTTCCTACATTTTACTTGTCTGAAGAATCAAGATGCAATCAAGGGCCATATTGAAGCTGGCTGATAGGTCTCTTAAGTCTCTTTTCATCTATAGGTTTTGCCTCTAACCTCTCTCCATCCCTTATTTTTCTTGAAGTTTATTTATTGAAGAAGCTGGAACACTTATTCCATAGAGTTTCTTCCACCTGGATTTTGCTGTGTCCTTAACGAATCTTTTACCATGTTCCTTGGTCTTCTATATTTTCTCTAGAAGAGGTTTGATCAGAATCAGGGGTTTTGGTTTGGTTTGGTTTTTGGCAGTACTACTTAAGCAGGCTTTTGGTAGATGCTCTTGATTAACAGGTTGAAGTTCCCTTCTTTTCCTACTTTGCTAAGAGTTTTATCAGAACTGGATGTTGAATTTTGTCTAATGCTTTTCCTATGCCTTTTGAGATGATATTATGGTTTTTCTTTTACCATTAACTAATATGGCGAATTACATTGTTGTTTTTTAAATGTTAAGCCAGCCTTGCATGCCTTCGATAAACACCATTTGATCACAACTACTCTTTTTTATACACTGCTGGTTTCTATTTGCCAATATATCATGGATTTTTGCTTCTATACTTATGAGGACATTGGTCTGTAATATTCTTTGTTGCAATGTCTTTGTCTGATTTTATTATCAGAGATAAGCTAATCTCATAAAAAATTTATGTGCTCCATTTTCCTCTATTTTTAAAAAGATTTCTGTGTAAAATTTTTGTGTAAAATATGATAAGACTTCATTAGTGAAGCTATCTGGACCTGGAGTTTCTTTGCAGAAATTAATTAATTTATTTAATTGATGTACAGCCTCTTAGATTTTTCATTTCTTCTTGAGTCAACATTGGTAATTTGTGCCTTTCAAAGAATTTTTTTAATTTCATCTAAAGCTGTTGCGCTTATTGGTATAAAGTTATTTATATTATCTTTTTAATCTCCATAGATTTTATACTAACATCACCACTTTCATTCCTGATATTAGTAATTGTGCCTTCTCTCTTTTTTCCTTGGTTAGTCTCACTAGAGGTTTATAAATTTTATCTTTTAAAGAACTAGCTTCTGGTTTCTTTGATTTTCCATTGTTTGTCCATTTTCTATTTAATTGGTTTGTGTTCCTCTTTATTATTTCTTCCTTCAACCTACTTTATTTTGCTCTTTTTTTATTTCCTTAATTAAGATAGAAGCTTAGATCACTTATTTGAGATCTTTTTCTTTTCTAATGTAGATATTTAATGCTATAAATTATCCTCAGAAACACTGATTTACTTGTAGATCAAAGATTCTGATATGTTGTATTTTCATTTAGGTTCAAAATATATTCTCATTTCCTTTGAGATTTTTTTTCCTTGACTTATGGTTTATTTATAGAAGTGTTATTTAATCTCCAAATATTTCATTATTTCCGGAGTGACCCTGATGATTCCTTCAACATTTTGTTAAAGTTTGTTTCATGGCGTATCACATAATTATATTGGAAGATGCCCCATGTGCACTTAAAATATTTTGTATTTTGCTTCTGTTGGGTGGAATATTCCATAACTGTCGGTCAAGTTGGTCCATAGTGTCTTTTTAAGTCTTCGACCCTTATGATTTTCTGTCTACTTATTTTATTAATTACTGAGAGAGAAGTTTTAAATTTCCAAACTCTAATTGTGAATTTGTCTCTCCTTTTAATTTTGTTACTTTCTGCTTCATATCCAGTGTATTTTTCAACTCAAGCGCTGCAGTTTTATCTTTAGAAGTTAGATTTACATCTTTTAATATCTTCCATGTCTCTACTTAACATTTTGGACATATGGACTATAATTATAATAACTGTTATGTACTTGTTTGCTAATTCTAATATCTGTTTCAGGTTTAAGCCAATTTTGATGAATTTTTCTCATTATAAGTTGTGTTTTTCTTCTTTGGATGCCTAGTAATCCCTGATTAAATGCCAGACATAGCGAATGTCACCTTGTCAGGTCCTGGAAATTTCTGTATTCCTATTAATATTACAGTGCTTTGTTCTGGGGGAAGTTAAGTTACCTAGAAACATTTTGTTCCTTTCTGGTCTTGTTTTTAAGATTTGCTAGTGGGGACGAGAGCAGTATTTACTCTAGTCCTAATTATTCCCCACTAGTGGGGCAAGATGCCCCTGAGTACTCTACCCAAAACCCTGTAAATCAAGAAGTTTTCCATCCGTGAGAGCATTGCCTATAGTTCCTTCTAAATCTTACAAGTATTTCTCTTCCTGGTCTTGGGTAGTTTCCTCATAGATGCCTACTAACCATAGGCATCTACTGATAAGTAGTCTGCTAAAAAGAAGAACCCTTTGCACAATGTGTTCTCCTCACCAGTACTCTGGTCTATTCAACCCACCGTTTTATTCCTGCAGTCTCAGCTCTGTCTCAACTCATGGAGAACTCCAAGCTTCAGCTGCATTCCTCCCCCATGATTCACATGGACATTCTCAAGTATAGATGCTGGGACACTCACACAGGACTCATCATTACATTTGTTTCCCATTTTGTGAGGGTTGCTGTCCTTCATTACCTGCTACTAGCAGCTTGAAAACTGTTGTTTCTTTTTCTGAACTTTTCCCCCCAGACAGGAGAGTAAATCCAGTCCCTGTTATTCTATTTTAGCCAAAATTAGAAGTTTAAAGTCTAACTTTTAAAAAGAATACTTTTAAGTAATTTTAATAAGCATTCAGACACCAGAAAATATCTAAAAGTACAACAGTAATTATTCTTACTTTAGTGAGTTGTATTGCATTACCATTATTTCTATTCTGGATTTTCCTGGTTTCTAAATTCTGAGGCTCGAAAACACTTTCATCTATATTTTATGCTCTGAAATTCTAATATCTCAGGGAGATTTGGGCAATAATTATATAACATGCAGCAGACACTCATTAAATATCACCATCATTACTATTTTTTTTTAAGAAATTACCGAGGAAAGCCTCATAATAGTCTAATTTCCTGCTTAAAGATTACTGGTTTAGGAAACATAGATCACAATTTAAAGTAATTTAACTGTAAACTCTATCTGTGTAAATTGTTAAAGGTTATTATTATGGTTGCTTAAAATACAATAAAATTAATACTAAGATCGTAATTTTTATGTCTTCCTTTTCTCCAGGCACCAACATTTCATCTATAACCTACTCCTAAAGACTCTTCTTTCTTTCTTTCAAAGTCATCTTTGCCTTTCAATTCCCACAACTACCATACCTGTCCATGCCTTTAGCAATCACCCAAATATTTCCAAAGCCTCACAGGTTACCTGTTACTAGGAATTTGCCCCTTAATCTATCAGGCTTGTTGATGTCATATAAAACTTTCTAAAATATTTTGCTTTTATAAATTCTTTCTCATAAATTTTCAGTTTCATTTTATTATTTAGTATAAAAGTTCAAACTCTTTGATATTTAATTAGTCACATTTCAGGAATTACACTATTCTCTCACTTATCGCGGGTATTACATTCTAGACCCCCCCGCGATAGGTGAAAATCCGCAAAGTAGGAACTTACATTTATTTTAGTATTTATATATATTTTAAGGCTTTATAAACCCTTCCCACACACTTATAAACTGTTCCCAGTCCCTTATTAACCTTTCCTACTCCCTTATTAATCTTTTCCACACTTTTATAAACACTACTTATGTTCTTAAACATATTCTACACTCTTAAACCTATGTAACTTTAACAACATACGTATACAGTACCGCAAAATCCCGTGATATAGCAAAAAATCCACGATAAATAATTAAATATAATATTTTTAAAAATCCCACGATACAGTGAGGTTGTAATAAGTGAACCGCAATATAGAGAGGGACTACTATCTTGTTTTAGTTCACATTCCTGAATACTTAAAAACACACCCATGTCCACTTCAACCTAGTGGCTTTCAAAGAAACACCTCAAAACATAAAGATAATTTCTCAGAGTTTCCATTTCTAGAACAAAATAACAATAAATATTAAGTTTTTCAAATCAATGCTAAGAGAGTGGGTCACTCTTACCAGTGCCTGGCTAACATTTCCTCCAGTGGCTAGTGACTTGAAATGGCTGCTATTATAGACCAACTGAACTTCTGAGATCTCCACTGTTTCCAATTCCTCTTGAGTTTGCCGATCAATCACATGCAACTTCTCTGCACTGTCCAAGAGTACAACTGTGCGTGAGTTTATCCACTGCAATTCAAACACACAACAAAAGTGAGGTCCACACCACGCCATCATTCACACAAGAAGAAAGCTTGGCTACTCAGTTACATTACATTGAGGACCTTATCCATTTAATAACTTGATGATAACATAATCACAGCAAGAACTACTCAGTAAACAGCCCAGAGAACAACAGGTACACAACATCGTATCAGTTCAACAGTGCTAAAACAACACTCTCAGAGTCTGAAAGAAGGCTAACAAGATCTTTAATGGATACATTACAGGACATACTGGCTTCTATAGTTTTTTTCAAAGGTATATTGGCACAAATGACTTAAGCAAAATAATAAATATAAAGTGACAAACTCTGCATTTCCAGTTTTCATGACATTAATGAAACAAAAGAAATTAAATCTCATAAACCTAGGTGGTCAAAGGATGATTTTTAGCACTGAAGTAATACATATGTTAAAACAGAAGCTATTTAATATATGTACTTCCTTCACAACCTCCCTAAATTTACTAGAAGAGTTCTTTGTTCTATTTGTCCATATCTCCTGAACTTCATTTAATAAGAACTATTATAATTTTTAAAATAATTACTAAATAATGTTAAAAATCTTCTGAAGGATGCCATTTTGATAAAATTTCTTGGGTTATGTATGAAATTTATTTTCAATATATACATTTTTTAAATCTCAATTCCTCCCAAGAAAGGACATTTTATAATCTGCTCAATTAGGATTCTATATTAGGGGAAATAAAATAATTCCTCTGTACGTTATTTCTCTGATATTCATGTTGGTTTATTTACATGATCAAGGGTTGTTTGCACAATACCGTATCGGTGATGACCAAGCCAAAAATAGATCAATTTTCTTTTGACATATGCTGAAGATATACTCTATCACTGTACAGTAGCTACTATTAAGGGAAGGATTTGTTTTTCTGGTAACCCCCGCACCCCACAAAAAATTTCAGAAACAAGAGTTTGATACTCAAATCTTTTACAAAGAGCTCCTGTAAGGTGCTCTCTTGATCACTTTACTTTGAAAAACAAAGCATCATTTAGGAAAGACACATTTTTTATTAGCCTTATACAACCTCAGTCAGTAATAGTTTTTCAATGCTTTCAAAGATAACCTGATTAAAACAGAGAGAGAGAGAATGACAGAGAAAAAAATGTTTGCAGCTTAGCAATTATTTCTGAGGTTAGACCTTCACAATTACTAGTGCTGACATTGTTGTAAACAAGTCTTTTAAAGGTAATTTACAGAGCAATGCAGTTAGCAGTGACATCATGGATAAGCCACAGGACAGATAAAAATACTTGCTGTGGTACTGTTAGGAGAACAGCTACTTGTGGTTAGAAAAAAATTTTCTGAGGAAAGAATCATATGCCAATTTTAAGAGTGCTGTATCACAAACATCTTAAACAGAAGTGATAATGACTTCTAGAAACCTGATAGATGATTCATCAAGCTTTCTGATGATAACAAAGACACTGATGTATTATATACATGAGAAGAGGTTAACAAAATTATTTCATGATATGTGTGTAAGAAAAAGTATTATCTCTAAATCAATAATCTATATGCAAGATTAAAAGGCAGTGTGTAATTAAATTTATAAATCCTATTAATAAAGAAAAAAATCTATTTCATATAATTCTAAGAAATTTCATTTTATCAAATTGTGGGGGGTAAAAACTTTTTTTAGCCTTTTTATTGCAAAAATAAAGCACTGTCTATTCTTAGGGTTCCCTATATTCATGTATCTACAGAATGTTTCACTGGATACCAGATACTGACATGTTAAAAGCACTAATGATAGAAATCCAGAAATATTATAATCATACTATTACAGAATTAACAGTCTTTTTAAAAAAGAAAAAATTGACACAAAAAGAAATAATCTTGTTTTTTACACCAAAAAGTCACTTAGTACTGAGATGTGTGGTAGAGAGAGAACTCTGCAAAGTTTTTAGCCACAGAAAAGAATACATTATATAAGTTCCTGAACTAATTAGGACAAACTCAGAAGGATAAAAATACATTTAAAAAGAAAGTCTGGCAACGATCCCAAAGAAATCCATCTAAATTCTTCTAAACTCCCCTTTGAGCTAATTAAGACATTAAAGAAAACTTATATTCAGCAAAACATCAGGCTAAAAGACAAGAAAAATAATGTAGTATCACACCAAACTCAGACTTTATTCAAAATAAGCAAGACTTCACTTCTGTTCATATTTTATATAATCCTAAAGGCATGGTTCATGGCAGAAATCCTGATAGCTTTAATACATCATGGTCTTAAAACAATAAATGGAGATAGTTAATTTGAATACTCACAGTAAAGTTGATGAGGTCATAGTACAGGTGAAGATGCTTTTGCTTAGTAACATGTATTGCTCCAGATTCATCTCTCTTAACCTGATGATGAAATAAAACAACCAAAACATCAGCTATTGTTTGAGGGACATTTTTAGATACTTAATTATACTCCACCTAGAACATTATTTCCATTCAAAGTATGGATAAGCAAAAATATTGATAATTTAAAAAACTACTACACAAATGACAGAAATCATCACACCATGACTTGTACCAAAATCCAAGGCATATCTGGTCAGCAGTTTAGCTGTCAGTATTAGCAAATCCTATAATATAATATCTACTCTGTCAAAATTCAGAACAACCTAACTTCATTACATCAGTGACTGTATTTAGTTTGAAAGCTAAAGCATAAAATGGAATGGTGACATGGTTGTGAAAAAGTCAAACAGAAGTTCATTAAAAGAAAAAAAGCTTGGCTCAGTGACAAAATTACTTTCCTGATATATAATACTATTATAGCACAAATAACACAGTTTCCCCAAAAAAACCTCAAGTGTCAATATCTTATGTATACACATATATCATATGTATACACATATATATGTGTATATGTATACACATATACTCTATAATCTTCAATCATCCCTATAATTTGCTTTCTCCACTTCTGCTCCAAGAAGGTGGAGCACTGAAGAAGAAAGAGCACAATGTACACCTGGCTCGTCTAAGTTCATGACATTCGATTCAGCCTGAGTTTTCTTGCACACTCCCTACAGCAGTATTCTAGATGTCTTCCTTTCCCTTTAAGTCCTAATTCCTCTTTGCCTTCTAGTCCCACCACTAACTACAGTGCTGACCTCACCAGATACCTTAACAAACAACTGAGACCTCTTAATGTGGGCCCTTCGTGTACTCCCACCTTCACTTCATCAGTCACTTCCCCTGTAAGAAAGGGTGCCATGGGTTTAAGAGGAAGTCCCACTACTACCGCTGTGTGACCAAGGGCAAATAAGTCATTCTTTCTCAGTTTCCTCATTTGTAAAGTTAAAAAAGACAGTACCAAATTGTTCTATACCTGGCATATGTTGAAAGTGTTTCATAATTGGAAAGATCAATGCCAACATTAACTACTCTCCAAAGATTTCCTAAAGTCCTTGCTAAAACAAATCACTTCACCCATATAAACCCTAAATCCTACCCTCTCCATCACTGGTTAATATTATTCCTCCCTTGAGATCATATTCAATCACTCCTTTTTAAAGGCCCTTTTCCTCTTAACAATCAAATATGTCACTGACTTTTCCATCTTCAAATACAAAACAGAAGCCCTTCCCTTGATTTACTTCTTACAGATACATAACCATTCTCTTTCCTCTTGCAACCACTGTACAATATTTGTGTCAGTTTGCTCTTCTAGATACTCATTTCTTTAACAAGGCTCTACAGTCTAGTTCTACCTCCATTCCACTGATAATTAGTCCTCTGAAAAGTTTCTAATGAACTAATTCCTGCAGATCCAGCGGTCTTATCATCGGTCTTCTTCCTTGATCTGTCTTCGGTATTATATTCCCCTGGAATTGATACTGCCGGTAACCTCTCCTCCGTCTTCCATATGATGCTGTACTGTCTTATTTCACCTCTTATCTCTACAGGCCTTTATAGGATCCTCCTTTCCTGTTGCCTTTTCTGTTTTCTTTCCCTTGCATGAGTGTCTGCCAAGGTTATGTATGCTCTAGCTTTTTATTTTCAGTTTCAACTACCTTCTCTATCCTGGAATTCTCATTTGTACTCCAGACCTGGCCTGCCATCAACCCAGCAAACATTCCCATACAACACTCGAGAGAGTCCCACCTTCACTTCCAACTTGGCACATTCAAACCTTCTCTAACCTTGACTCTGAATATTTCATGCTTCCAAAATTCAAAAATATGATGTTTCCTGCATGTCCTTCAGTCCCCAGATCCAATAATACGAGAAGCCTTGTCTTTCTTTCAAAATGTCATCCCTAACTCTCACTATAACTAACCATCCTGGTCTAAAGACCTCACACCTGCTTTATTGCAAGAGCAAAACCTTTAGTTTCCCTCCTACCATCTATTTTCTTTTTGCTATTTCTGTACTGATCTTCCTAAAATATCACCTTAATCACATTTTTTTATGTTTTAATTACCTAAGAACCCATGATGACTCCCCATTACCAATCTAGCCCAATTATATACAATCCAGGTCAGAGGTGAGCAATTTATTCTATAAAAGGCCACACAGTAAATATTTTAGGATCTGTGGACCATACATACGATCTGTGTCACAACTACTCAACTCTGCCACTTGCAGTACAAAGGCAGCCATAAATAATACATAACTGAATGGTCATGACTGTGTTCTAATAAAACTTTATTTACAAAAACAAGGAGCCAGCCAGATTTGGCCCACAGGCCATTGTTTGGAACCCCTAATCTAGATCCATGCCATACATTCAATTTTACTTTCCAAAGTAGTTATTCTTTAAACATTTATTAAACATCTCCTATATGCGGGCATTGTCCTAGTGGCTGAAATATAGCAATAAAGTTGGTCTTGAGATTATGAAGCTTTCATTCCACTGAGGAAGAAAAATATTAGACAAGTTATTTAAAAAGTACTGAATGTTATCAAAAGAGAAAGTTTTACAGGAGTCAGGTGTATGTAGCAAGAAACACCAATTCAGACTTCCGGCCAAGATGGAGGCATAGACTGACACGCTCTGTCTCTCTCTACAACTAAGAAGGATTACAACTACTGCAAAACTAAAATTAATAAGTTTCAGAAAATAAAGCTACATGGAAGTCCAATATATGAAGTCATAAACAAGTGGTGCTCGCCCGGATGGGTAGGAAGTGCGAACCCACGGCTGAGAAAGATCAAACTGTGCTGCAGGCGGCAGCCGCAGCAGCGAACAGCAGGACCTGGTAAGCAGACAACCGTATTTGGGGGAAGGAGAGAAGCGCCTGGGAGCCAACCCCGGCCCCGGCTGCAGACCAGATCCCTCGGCTCGCGATTCCAACGCCCGGGAAGGCAGACCCCAATGGGAGGCGGACCTGTTCCTCAGCGGAGAGTAACAGCAGGAATCCATCTTGGACCCCCACCCCCACGCAAAGCGCCACAGTATGCTGAGAAAGGTCACCAGGTTGTGACGAGCACACAGGGCTCTGTCCAATATAACGTAGGAGGTGTGACAGCGCCCCGCTCAAGAAGGAAAGATAAACAAAATGGTCAGAATGGCAGAATTAATGATTGAAATACCAATCACACAGCTAACGAAAAAACAAATATAAGCCTTGAGCGATAAACGAATAGCGAATCTTTCTGGGGCTCAGTTCAGAGCTATAGTCATAAGGCAGCTTACAGACCTAACAGCAGGGCTGAATCAAGACAGGGAAGGAATGAAGGCTAGTCCTGATGAAATGAACAAAAATACATACAAGACAAGTGGTGAGGAAGGGAAAGCCATGGATCAAATTAACAAATCGGAACATAGGGAGAGAATAGTCAACCAGTGCAGAAAGAGGAAACAAAAAGTGAGAAATATGAGGAGAGACTCAGAAACCTCTGGGACAGCTATAAGCGATCGAACATTCAAACTGTCAGATTGCCAGAGGGTGAAGAAGAACTAGAAATTGAAAAATTATGTGAAAAAACAATGAAGCAGAACTTCCCTAACTTGAGGAAGGAAATGAACTTACAGGTCCAGGAAGCACAGAGAGTTCTGGATAGGCTGGACCCAGGGAGGACCACACCAAGACACATTATCACCAAAATGTCAAAAATTAAAGATAAAGAGAGAATCTTAAAAGCGGCAAGAGAGAAGAGAAGTATTATGTACAAAGGGGTCCCAATTAGACTATCAGCAGATTTCTCAAAGGAGACTTTACAGGCAAGAAAGGACTGGCAAGAAATACTCAAGTAGTGAAAATCAAAAACCTACAACCACGATTACTCTATCCAGCGAAGCTGTCATTCAGGATAGAAGGGCAGAGAAAGTGTTTTCAGGACAAAGTAGAACTGAAGGAGTTTGTTAGATCCAAACCACTGTTATACGAGATGTTAAAGGGACTGGTTTAGAAGAAGGAGGATCAAAACTATGAACATTAAAATGAAAACTGTATCACAACCAACAGCAGAAGCTGGGGAATCAAAACAAAGGCAAACTAACTAGGCAACAAGAGGGGAAAAAGAATTATAGGTACGGGGGACATATTGGGGGAAGGTCAGCGGGGAGGGAGAAGGAGGAAAAGGGAGGGAGATGATGCAGGAATTAAGAAGCATAGTAGGAGGGAGTGGAGTAGACAGGAAGATGTTGAGAAGAACTATATGCACAACCAATGGGCATGGACTAAGGGGGGGGACAACTGGAGGGAGGCGGGGAGCAGGGGGGAAAGAAATTGGGACAACTGTAACAGCATAATCAATAAAAAAAAAAAAAGAAAGAAACATCAATTCAGTTTGGATATCAGGAAAGGCAGTACTGATCACAGGATAAAGTAGAAGAGAGCTCAGAATTTTCTTGGCAGTGGTGATAGCATATTAAAGACACTGAAGGCAGAAACTAGTTAGGAAATTACTCCAGAGCCTAGGCTAAAAATGTCAGTGGTTTAGGCTAAGGAAGCAGAGTAAATTCAGGAGGTTTTGAAGATAAGAGTAAACAGGAGGTGGTGATGGAGCAGAAAAGAATGAAGAAGGGTAACTAAAAGATGATTCCTCGGTTTCTGGCTGGAGAAACTAGGTGGACAGTGGTGCACTTGCTTAACTGAGCTAGGAAACCCAAGAAGAGATTACACAGGCACACTCTTACCTCTATAACTTCAGTTCATCTTATTTCCCCCAATATCCATATCCTGTAGCATTTGCAGTATATCCCTCATAAAGTCTTCTTGCCCTCTCTAGTCCATATATATCTCTTCATACTCTATAAACATGTCAACTTTTAATTCTCATCACATAGTTAAATCCTTAAACTGTTCTCTCTAGTAGTAATGAACATACTCATTTTGCCTTTCAAATAATATTTTAAGCTATGTGAGAGAATTTATGTTTTGTACTTCCTTCAATTGCTTATGTCCATCACAGTGTAGGGAACATAGTAGGTATTCAGTGATATTTGCTGTCTAATAAATACACCATATGTAGATAGGCAAGCCATTTATAAGACATATGTACAATCATATTTACATGTACCCATACACCATTTATTATTTATTAGTCAAAGGAAATGGAACTGAGAAATACATCATGAAAGGGCAAGGAACAGAGGGTGATCAGCTGTTTTCCATATTAATGATTAAAGCTTTAAATAAAAATTAAGTAGGTCACTCTCTCCCCAAAGAATTATGATGGCATATTTCTTTGACACAATATTAAACTACTAATGAATCAGAAAAAAAAAACTTTTGGTAAAAGACTTTATAACAGATCTAGCATCATATTAGGACTTACCAAAAGAAAATGAACAACATCTCCTCTGCAGAAAGCAAGCATGGGATTCACATAATTATGCACTGCCACAAAGTGCCAAGCCAGCAATGGAACGCTGGCAGGATCCATCTAAGTGAGGAGAAGGCCAAAAAAAAAAAAGTCATCACCGTTAACAGACAAAAAGAGAAAACTAATTAAAAACACCATTTGACTAGTGTTCCTTAATAAAACTTTTTCCAATTTCTCATTAATATGCAAACAAAGCAAGGACTGATTGGGAAGTGTCATGAAGAAACTTTCTGGGTTTATGGTAATGCTCTACATCTTGATAGAGGTTTGAGTTACAAAAGTATAAACATTTGTCAAAGTTCAGCAAATGTACACTCAAGATCTGTGCATTTGACTGTAAATTTTATGTAAAAGGAAAAACTTAAGTAACTATTGAATTTTAGCTCATCATAGGCATCCTGAAAATTTAGGAAAAAAGAATGCTGATTTCTGCATTTTACTTGGAAATAAATAAAAACAATAATTTGATGAGCAGATGGAGAGATGTATAGTAAAGAAAATACAGTAAAATGTTAACTGTAGAATTTAGATGGTAGGTATACAGATATTCAATGTAAATTTATTTCAGTCATCAATCTCTATTGTTTGAAAATGTTCATAATAAAATGTTGGAACAAGTCCCAATAAAAACATACAAAAAGATGCAAACACATACCACCATGATAAACCTCAATTAGCCAACGAAGCTAACCTAAGAAACACTAACAGCAATCTAAGCCAGCTTTGCCAGGCTTCCACTGGGCCCCAGAGATAAAAGGGTACCAACAAGAAAACAGAAGGGTGAATCCCTCAGTATAAGTGCTGCTTTCTGAACTAGTCTTAGTTCTTACTATCATTCTCCACCCCATTCCATCAATACTTCTCCATGACCACAACTCTCTGAAAACAACCAAGCAGGAAAGGAAAGGGAAACTGGGTGTGCATAACACATTTTTGGAAGTACCATTCCACCAAGTAAAATACCAGAGGCATAAGTCAAGGAATGAGTACATAGTAGCAAAATATGCTGGATATTATGGTGGGGTGTTTTCTACAAGTTCAGAATCTAAGCAGCAGGTGAAAACTTAAAGCAATGAAGGTAGGAAAGTTCAGATTTCACGATCCCCAGAACACTGCTCTAGTCATCAGCTTATGCTGCGTTGGTCACGTCAAGGGATGTCCAGACAATCCTCTTTGAAGTACTGACTTACATTCTACCTAGTTTTATGACTAGGTAGAATCTTATTGAATCTACCACTGGAAGTCATTTTCCCCAATCTCCAGACATGGTCTTTTTGCCAGTAAGATGGGAAGGCTGACTTACCCGTCCGTAGGGAAAAGTCATCCACACTTTCAAGGATGGTTTCAATCCAATGACCAGTATCTTTAGGAAAAAAATATTTTATATTTATCCTGTAATTTTTAAACTTTTTTGGTATGCAAAGCCTCTAAAAATTCTGAGTTTCATCTTCTAAATACACCTACCTTGGTTAAGGAAGCCATAGCCAATAAAGAAAACTGTGTGATGGGATGATCTTTCAAGTCAGGCTTGGAATGCAGAGGCTCAATGCAGCACACCTCACCCTTGGAACCACTGAACAGGCACCTGGAGTCGCAGGTTCTCACTCCCATCACTCTCCTGAATATGTAACCAGAAAATTCAGAATCGATTAGCAATGACTCAAGGCACTATCACCACTAGGTGAGACTATGAAAATAGCCTTCTAACTCCTACTCTTGCCCCCAACAATCCAAACTCCACATGATATAAGTATGATCTTTTTGAAGTATAAGTCAGATTTATCACTCTTCTAAAAACACTCCAGTGGCTTCCCTGGCTGATGTGGCTCATGGATTGAGCGCTGAGAGGTTGCCGGTTTGATTCCCGGTCAGGGCACATGCCCGGGTTGCAGGCCAGGTCCCCAGTTGGGGGCGTGAGAGACACAACTGATTGATGTTTCTCTCACACATCAACATTTCCCTCCCTCTCTTTCTCCCTCCTTTCCCCTCTCCCTAAAAATAAATAAAATCTTTAAAAACACTCCAAAGGCTTGCAACTGTACATAAAGTAAAATCTATACTTTTACCATGTTTTAAAAGGCCCTATATAAACTGGCTCCAGCCTTACCCCTCTCCCACTATTGTTGTTCCTGACAAAGTCACACCCCAGCTCTCCTGTCTACCTTCTGTTGCTCCAGTCAGCCAAGTTTCTATACACCTCATCAAAGCCTTTGTGCTCGAATGTCCCTCTGCCTGAAACATTTCTTCCAGATCTTGGTGTTTGTTGACCACATTATCATTTAGGTCTTTGCTCAAGTGTCACCTTCTGAGAGAAGCCTTCCTCCAGGATGCTGACCTGTCTTCTTCAGAGCACTCATAACTACTGAGATTACTTCATTTGTGTGTTGGTTTATTATCTGTATCCCTACCCCTACCCCAAATAGAATATAATTTCTATTAAGAGTAGTAACCCTGTCTGATCCACAGCTGCAACTTTGGTGCCTGCAACAACGGCTACACAGAGAGATGCTCAATAAACATTAGCTGAACAAATAAGTGGTATTTTTTAAGCAATTACTTTAGGCTCAGTTAAAAGGTATGAGAAATACAAGAAATAAAGAATCTTTACATTAAAGAACTTATAGAAACATAATGCACATTGAATATTATATTCTGTTTTTCTAAACTCAGCTTTATAAGTGTTCTTCCATGTATCTAGACAGCCTTTGCTCTTACTTAAAGAATAAATAGGGCAATTCCAAGGCAATAAATACCTTCCTATGCCTGGCTATTATAGTTTTATAATCAGCTGGGCCTGAGGTCTAAACCAGATAGTGAAATACTCCAGAATAATGGTGTCCAAGCCCGACAGTGCATGAATCCTCTGGGGAGTAGTTTAGAATCCCAACTCAGACATGAGACAGAAATTGGGGCGACGGGGGGTGGGAGGGGCAGAACTGGAAAGCTGTATGTTCTATTCCAATATAAGCCTCCCCAGGTAACTGTAATACAGAACTATAACCTATTTTCAGTCACATGGGTTTTCCAGATCTCTTCCTGTTCAACTTCAAGTCATTACCCAGAGCTAGTCTTTTCATTTGTCAATAAATTTCCATTAGTCTCTTACTTAAATGTCAATTCAAAAACAGAGCCTCCGCTGTCATTGCAAATTGCAAGGGTTGGATCATCTGTAAACTAAACAGAGAAAAAAACATTATTTTCTTGTAGATTTTTAAACAACCAGTCAAGTGTTAAGAAGGGTAAATAATTATATAACTTAAAAAATCTAAAACACATTTAGCATTGAAATCACCTTAGTTAGACTTAGCTTAACACTCTAAAACACGCAGACTTAGTTATATTCAGAATAAAATGGCTCAATATTTTAAAAACCTGTGGCTTTAAAAAGCAAAACCACTTTTCCACAGGATAAAAGAAAAATACAAACTACAATTCATGAAACCCTAAAGCTCTCTACTTGGGCTCTTACACTAATTTTTTTCTAACTTTCTGTTAAACTGAACAGGATACTTTGGATACATTTGCAGTGGCCTTATTTTCAAGAATAAAGACACTATAAAAGATATTTGGTATCTTTGGGGAGTAAACTTGTCTGAATATGTTTTCTAAATAACTAAAGAATTAATCCATTATATTTAAAATAGTTTAACTCTTTATGTAACTGTCCCTAAAATGTGCTGCCTCCTTGCTCTTCTTTGACCAAGTGTTCCTCAGTTATTATTACCTACCCTGGAAACCTCAAAATAATAAATAACACTCACAATGACAGGCTGTCCTAAGAGTTTATGAGGTATGGTAAATGTGGGTGTTACATGATACAAAACTGAATAACTTAATTTGTGTCACATACAGTGACCAGCCTCCCTAACCTCAATGGTTGGTGAGCCATCCTAAATGGCATGCCTTTGTGCTTCTAGCCAGGGATGGCTGAGGTATAGGAGGCTACCCTTAATAACTCCTCCTAGACCACACACACAGGCAGAGTGAAAGTCCCACAGATTTGCTCTCAAAGCTTAGATGAGCAGTTGCCAAAGTGGGAGGCATATACCCTAGAGTGTAGGAAAAATAACAGCACGTATATTTTTGTATATTAGTATTCTACTTCTTGTCCATGTTTTACAATGTACTTAAATATTAGTATAGTAGTATGTTCATATAATTTAAAAATATAGTATATAAATAAGTAATAATATGCCAAGCCCAAACTGTTATTGAGGGAATATAGGGTTAAATTTGGAGAACAATGGGTAAGAGTACAGTAGTGCAAGTAATTGCTGTCAATCCAAAACTTCAAAAGTATCTAATCTTATATATCTCTTGCCACCCTTTTCTCCAATGTCACAGTGCCTGCAGGCACCACCACCTTTATCACCATTCACAAGCAGCACCACGGCTACAGCTACCATGCTTTTAACCTCAGCTGCATTCTTCTCTTTTCTCTCTGCCTTTATAGCTTGTTTACCACAGTTTCTCCCAAAGGATAGGCTTTTTTCCTACAAAGGGACCGGCCCTACATAAACACCACCAACTAATTATTCCTTCAACCAAACATTTATTGAGTAGCTACTATGCATAAAACAAAAATAAATGAGAAACAGATTCTAGTTTCAAAGATCTTAATCTATTAAAGGAGAGAAGACATAAACACAAACAATGATAACATATTAGGAGCTGGTACATGTCATATGAAAATAAAGGTCAAGATAAAGTGCCGTGAGGTTCAAAAAGAAAAGAAATTCTTTCTACTTCTACTTGTCTTGGTTGTTTTCATTGTTGCTAAATGCTTCAATGCTGCTTTCTCACAAAAGACTTTTATATAACTAACCTAGATACAGACACATAAACTCCAGATGCTTGCAGACTTTAAAAAACATATGTATGGATAAGAGAGGTCTGCACAGCTAAGCAACCAAATGTGTACCTGGTTAAAATCTAGAAAATCTAATTTTAGACTTCCCTAGTTATAGCCCTTAACCTTTTTTGCTTCTGAACACAGGCTTGATGAATACAAAATTCAAGGTTTACATTATATTTATAAATAAAATATGTTACCTAAGTTGGTTTATTTTTTTCAAGCCTGTAAGGAGAAAGCCAAGACTCAAATCTTAATGCTTATCCTTTAGAGGCCTGAAAGAAAATAAATCAACAGATTCATTTTTGAACATAATGCAAACATTGGTTCTTTCACAGTTGGTTCCTTGAACCTACCTCAGCAATACAATTTTGGTGGACTGAACAAAAAGTATAAAGGTCTTTTTAAAACCTTCACATGAGTTTTCATCAAGGTACCGCCCATCTTTGCTGCCACCCCTCTTATGGAGGGTCATGTCAATTTACTCTTTTTCCGCTATACCTATTCAACATCAGTACAACTTGCAGCTGAAATTTACCATGCTGGCCCATCTCCGGTTTTTCACTTGGGAAGACATGTTGCTGGGCTAGTCAAACAAAAGACAGTTCATTTTCAAGAATTCTGTTTATAAAGAAATTTACTTAAAAACAGACACAAAGACATAATAACAAAAATTATTAGAAAAGAAAGCAAAGATAGTACCTTAATATGCAATATTGCTGTTCCTGGAGGATGAGCATCTGTTATTGATCTTAGAAGTTTCCCGCTGGCCAAATCCCACATAGTAATCTATAAGACAACTAAATGCTTTAAAAAACAAATGTATTGCTCTTTATTGGACCTAAGTATCCTACCTTCTGGCTGAAATAATCTATTCCTGGTCTATAAACATTGCAGGCAAAGAACTATAAAGTTAAAACATAACTACAGATTGCAAATGCATGCAAGGGGCCTTCACTCCATCTTCACCTACCCCTCCTCCTGCCCAATCTACTCTTTTCTTTAGAGTCTAAATGTTTTTATACTGACATGTCAAAGAAATTTCTTTAATGAGTTCATTTCTCTAGGACTAATAAAAATTACTATAGGAAAGGCTTACTACCATATGACAAAAACCATAATTTATTGCCAGTTTCAGAAGTGGAAAGAAATACCAAAATAGTTATACAAGAGTACAGTAATAAGAATACACAGAGCAGAATACAGTGTACATAAAGATTTTGCCCAATGGGGACCAGGCCTGCAACCAGGAATGTGCCCCAACCAGGAACCTTTTGCTTTGCAGGATGATGCTCCACCAAATGAGCCATGCTGGTCAGGGCTACAGTGTAAAATGTATAATGTAAAAAGCAGCAACAATTATCTACACTACTGTAAGGGAGTAAATTTTGTGTAACACCCTGGTTTATTTATAAAAGCTATTTACTTATACAGACACATGACTTAAGATATTAAAAATCACCGACTCAAAAGGCTGGGGATTCAAGGTGACAGTATAGGGAGATCCTAAACTCACCTCCTCCCATGGGCACACCACCTACAGCTACATATGAAATAAATCTTTCTGAAAAAAGTCCTAAAAATTGCTAAACAGCTCCTCCACAACAAAGGATTAAAGGGCCACATCAAGACGGGTAGGAGAGGCAGAGATGCAGTCTCACCAGTAACCCATTCCAGCACAGAAACCCACAATCAGAGGGATCTCACAGATACACAGCTTCTCCCTGAGGAGTGAGGAATTCATGCCCACATCAGGTACCCCTACCCTTGAGACATTCACAGGACAGGAGACCCAAAACACCTGGCTTTGAAAACAAAGGGACTTATGTCCAGGAAACACAAAAGGGCTTTAGGGAACCAAAGTTCTGCCCTTAAAGGGCTTGTATGCAGATTCACTTACCCAGAAGCCCAACACAAAAGCAGGAGTTTGAAAAGCACCTAAACTATACATGAAGGAGATTCATTTGCTAATCTTAAAATGTCTGCTGAAGAGGCAGGAGCCTGATGGGACTTCCTGGGGATGGAGGTGCTATTGGGCACCATTTCTGTGCTCCCCCTATACCTTGCTAGCAGCAGTGCTGATGGTCAGCATTTGCGCACTCCCCCTCTCCATTGCTATTGCCAGCGGGTATGTGTAGTCAAAGAACACTCCTGCTGCACCACTAAAGTTGGAGGGCATGCCCCACCCTTACACTTCCCTGCTCCCTCACTGAGACAGCAGGCATGTCCCAGCCCAGGGCTCTTCCACAGCCCCACCAAAGCCAGCAGGTGCATTCCAGCCCTGAGCTCTCCCTCTGCCTTGTCAAAGCCAGTGGAAGTGTCTAGTTCACACAGAGGCAGGCTTCAGCTCTGCCACACATTTAGAGGCCATCGAGGAGCTCTCAGGAAACACAGGTCAAGATATGTCATCTTTGCACTCTCTCAGCATCATACAGCTCGCTGGTACCTTCCAGAGAAGAGCTTATATACTTGTCTGGAACCCCAATTTTTGCAAGTGTTTCCCAGGGGACACCTGCAGATCACCTGGTCTGGAGGCCAGCAGGGTTTACAATTGCAGTGCCAGTGGACTGTATATATTTACATATCTTAAAAGCTGCTGCTAAAGGGTCTGATTTCCAAACAGCCTGAAACTGGGTGCTGAATGAGATCCCTCCCTTTGTAACACTGACAAGTCTTGACAAACCCTCAACAACTGAGGCCTATCAAGAATTAATCAGGGTCTGTGAGGTATGAGGGGACTAAATAGTAATGAAAAAAAAATACAATAAACATTAAATTAAAAAAATAAAAAACAATCACAAACAATCACAAAAGTTCAAGAAACAACCAAGAGTTAGGGCCAGGCTGAACAATAATGTTCATCTTCTACACAGGGTGACTCCTTCAAGAATCGGAGAGGCAGGTGCTTCCCCTAATAAAAAGAAACAGAGAGTTGAGGAAAATGAGGCAACAAATATGATCTGAACAAAAGAACAAGATTAAACCTCAGAAAAAAAATACCTTAATGAAATGGAAAAAAGTAATTTACATGATAAAGAGTTCAAAGTAATGGTAATAAAGATGCTCACCAAAAGTGGCAGAAGAATGAAGGAACACAGTGAGAATGTCAACAAAGATATAGATACTATAAGAAAGCACCAAATAGAAGTCACAAAGTTGAAGAATAAAATAGCTGAACTTAAAAAAAAACAAACAAACAAAAACACTACAGGGGTTCAACAATAACCTGGGTAAAGTAGAAGAAAGAGTCAGTGATCTGAAGACAGAACAGTGGAAATCATCCAAACAAAGTAGCATACAAGAAAACAGAATTAAAAAAAAAAAATAAAGCTCGCTTAAGAAACCTAGCGGGTCAATATCAAATGAAGTAACATTCACATTATAGGAGTCCCAGAAGAAGAAGAAAAAGAGAAGGGGGAATAAAACTTAGAGATATAATGACTGCAAACTTCCCTAACATAGAGGAGGAAACAGACATCCAGATCCAGGAAACTCAGAAAGTTCCAAGTAAGATAAACACAATAAGATCCATATCAAGACACGTTGTAATTAAAATATCAAAAGGTAGCCCTGGCCAGTATGGCTCTGTTGGTCAGAGTGTCATCCCATGAACTGAAAGTTTACGGATTCAATTCCCAGTCAGGGCACATGCCTAGGTTGCATGTTTGGTCCCCAGTTCAGGCACATATGAGAGGCAACCGATTGATGTTTCTCTCTCCCATGGAATTTCTCTCGTCTCTCTGTCCCTCCTTATCCCTCTCTCTAAAATCAAGTGAGGATAAAAAGAAATGTCAAAAGGTAAAGAGAGAATGTTAAAAGCATCAAGAGTCAGAAACAAGGGAACCCCCCCACACACACCTAAGACTATCAGTACAAACTTTGCAGACCAGAAGGGAATAGCATGATATATTCAAAGTGCTGAAAGGCAACAACTTCCAGTCAGAGTACTCCAGTGAGCAAGATTATCATTCAGAATTGAATGAGATAGAGTTTCCAGACAAGCAAAAGCGAAAGGAGTTCATCACCACTAAACTGACCTTATAAAAAATGTGAAGGGATTTCCTTAAGCTGACAAGAAATGACACTAATTAGTAACAAGAAAACATATGAAAGTAAAAATCTCATTAATAAAGGTAAATATATAGGAAAGGTAGTGAATTTTATAAAACCAGTATGAAGGTTGAAAGACAAAAATAGTATAACTACAATAAATAGTTAAGGGCTACACAAAATAAAGATATAAAATGTGACATCAAAAACATAACACATGTGACGAGAGGAAGTAAAAAATGTAGTTTTAGAATGCATTAAAGCAATTTGTTATAAACTTAATAAGAAAGGAATCTATGCATAAAGTAATCAAACCACAAGAAAGAGAGTAAGAGAAGAAAGAAACTACAAAACAGAAAAAAAAAATCAGCAAAATGGCAATAAGTACATAGCTATCAATAATTATTTTAAATGTAAGTGAACTACATTCTCCAAACAAAAGACATAGAAGTGGCTGAATGGATTAAAACACAAGGTCCATCTATATGGTGACTATAAGAGACTCACCTCAGATGTAGGGATACACACAAAATAAAAGGATAGAAAAAGGTGTTTCCTGCAAATGAAAACCAAAATAAAGCTGGGGTAGCTATACTCCTATCAGACAAAATAGACTTTAAAACAAAGTCTTTCAGAAAAACAAAGATTGGACATAATGATAAAGGGGTCAGTCCAACAAGATGAATGACATTTGTAAATATTTATGAACCTAACACAGGAACACCTAAATAAATAAAGCAAATATTAACAGATCCAAAGAAAGAAACTGATAACTATACAACGACAATAGGGGACTCTAATAAACCATTTACATCAATGAATAGATCATGAGAAAAGAAAATCAATAAGGAAACATGGGCCTTAAATGACATATTAAATCAGATGTACTTAATAGATGTACAGAGAACATTCAATCCAAAAGCAGAATAATACACAGTCTTCCCACGTGCACATAGAACACTATCCAGGATCAATCACTTGTTAGGCCACAAAACAAGTCTCTAATTTAAGAAGACTGAAATCATATCAAGCATCTATACTGACTACAATAGTATAGAACTAGAAATTAAAAATCACAAATATGTGGAGATTAAACATGCTACTGAACAACCAACTGGTCCATGAAGAAATCAAAGGAGAAATCAAAAAATACCTTGAGACAAATGAAAACAGAAATACGACATAGCAAAATTTATGAAGTGCAACAAAAGCAGTTCTAAGAGAGTTCACAGTAATAGAGGCCTACCTCAAGAAACAAATAATCCTAAACAAACTAAATTTACACGTAAAGGAAGTAGAAAAGAAGAACAAAGCCCAAAGTTAGTAGAAGGAAATAAAGATCAGAGCAAAAATAAATGCAATAAGATCTAAAAAGACAAAAAGATCAATAAAACTTAAAGCTGGTTCTTTAAAAAGATAAAAATTGACAAATCTTTAGCTAGAATCACTAAGAATAAAAGAGGGTTCAAATAAAAAAATCAGAAATGAAAGAAAAGTTACAACTGATACCGCAGAAATACAAAGCATAAGAGATTACTGTGAACAATTATACATCAACAAATTTAACAACCTAGAAAAAATAGATCAATTCCTAAACACATAAAATCTTCCAAGACTAGGTTAAAAAAAAATAGAAAATCTGAATAAACTAATTACTAGTAGGGAGATGGAATCAATAATCAAAATCTCCCAACACAGAAGTCCAGAACCAGATAACTTTATTGCTAAATTCTACCAAACATTTAAAGAGGACTTAATACCTATCCATCTCTAACTCTTCCAAAAAACTAAAGAGGACATAACATTTCCAAAGGCACTTTAGGAGACCAGTATTACCCTCATATCAAAACCAGATAAAAAAAGAAAATTACAGCCCAATATCATTGAACAAGGATGCAAAAATCCTCAACAAAATATTAGCAAACAAACTCAATAAAACATTAAAAGAATTATACACCATGATGGTGGGATTCATTCCAAGGATGTGACGATGGTATAATACCCACAAATTAGTCAATATGATATAACCTATTCAAAAATGAAGAATAAAATTCATATGATCATCTTAATTGACACAGAAAACATCACTTCACAAAATTCAACATCCATTTATGATAAAAACTCTCAACAAAGTGGGTGCAGAGGCAGCATATTTCAAACATAATAAAGATTATATACAACAAGCTCACAGCTAACATAACAAACAGTGAAAAGTTGAAAGTCTTCCTCTAAAATTAGGAACAAGACAAGGATGCCCATTCTTGCCACTTCTACTCAACATTATATTGGAAGTCCAAGCCAGAGCAATCAGGGGGGAAAAAAAGAAATAAAAAGCATCCAAATTGGAAATGAATAAGTAAAACTGTCATTATTTGTGAACAATATGATTTTATATATAGAAAATGCTAAACACTCCACCAAAAACTCTTAAAATAAATAAACAAATTCAGTAAAGTTTCAGGGTACAAAATCAATATACAAAATTCTGTTGTATTTCTACATAACAAAAATGAACTGTCAGAAGAGAAATTAAGAAAACAATCCCACTTACAATTGCATCAGAAAGAATAAACTACCTAGGATTAAATTTAACTAAGGAGGTGAAAGACCTGTACACTAAAACATATAAGGCACTGAGTAAAAGAAATTAAAGAAGACACAAATAAACGTAAAGATATTCTGAGCTTATGGGTTAGAAAAATCAGTATAGGTAAAAAGCTGAGGTAGTATAGTTGAAAATATTGAGGTAGAACTTCCATATGATCCAGCAATCCCACTTCTGGGAATCTGTCCCCCCAAAATAAAAATACTAACTCAAAAAGATATCTGTACCCCATGTTCACTGCAGTATTATTTAAAATAGCTAAAATATGGAAACAATCTAGGATCCTTGAGGGTATTATGCTAAAAGAAAAGACAACATGTGATTTCACTTATATGTAGAATCTAAAAAACAAACAAAACAAAACTCATAGGTACAGAAAAGAGACTGGCAGTAGCCAGAGGGGAGGGGACTTGGGGGCTGGGTGAAATGAGTGAAGTGGGTCAAGAGGTACACATTTCCAGTTATAAGAGAAATCAGTCATGGGGGTGTAATGTACAGCATGATGACTACACTCAATATCATACTGCGTATTTGAAAGTTGTTAAGAGAGTAAATCTTGAAAGTTCTACTTACAAGAAAAAAAATTAAGTTAACTTTGTACAGTGACAGATGGCAAACAGACTTATTGTGGTAATATTTCAGATGTATAGAGATATTTAATCATTATATTGTACACCTGAAATTAACATAATGTTATATGTGAATTATACCTCAATTTTTAAAAAACCACATATTCTGGCTCAGTCAATAACAATTACTTAAAAATTTGAACAAGACAAAAGTCACACTGAGCAATCTCAGGAGTAGCTCTACAGACATGTCACTTCTTAACTCATATTTTGGTCTTCAAAATTGACCTAGCCCTTGTCAATGTGGCTCAGTTGGTTGGGCATCATCTTGCAAACCCAAAGGTGTCAGGTTAAATTCCAGGTCAGGGCACTAGCCTGGGTTACAGGTTCAGTCCCTGGCTGGGCACCTATGAAAGGCAACCAATCAGTATTTCTTTCTCACATCACTGCTTCTTCCCCTCTCTTTCTCCATCCCTTCCCCTCCCTCTTAAAAACTAGAGACACTATTTTTAAAAACTGATTTTAACATTGTCTTATGAATAACATAAAGTTCATATTTACCTGTCCTTTAGCAAAGCCACAGAGAAGTCTTGAGCAGTCATTGTTAATACTGAGGGCAGAGATGGCTCCATACTGACCTCCAACACTAGTGCTACCCAAACAGAGTCGCAAAGCTTGATTCTGATCTAAAAAAAGTAATTTGTAAAATCAGGTGAAAGAAATGGAAGGAGTGAATAAATATACATTTGTATAGGCTTGCTTTCTTAGCCATCAGGGAGATGCAAATAAAAACCACAATGAGATACCATTTTACACCAGTCAGAATGGCCATCATCAACAAATCAACAAGCAACAAGTGCTGGCGAGGATGTGGAGAAACGGGAACCCTACTGCACTGTTGGTGGGAATGCAGACTGGTGCAGCCACTATGGAGAACAGTATGGAATTACCTCAAAAGATTAAAAATGGAACTGCCTTTTGAACCAGCGACTCCACTACTAGGATTATACCCGAAGAATCTTGAAACACCAATTCAAAAGAACTTATGCACTCCTATGTTCATTGCAGCACTGTTTACAATAGCTAAGTGCTGGAAACAACCTAAGTGCCCATCTGTAGATGAGTGGATCAAAAAACTGTGGTACATTTACACAATGGAATACTATGCAGCAGAAAGAAAGAAGGAACTCCTGCCATTTGCAACAACATGGATGGAACTAGAGAGAATTATGCTTAGTGAAATAAGCCAGGCAAAGAAAGAAAAATACCATATGATATCACCTAATACAGGAAACTAAAGAACAACACAAACAAAGGAACTAAATAGAACAAAGAGCAGAACAGCAGTCAATAGGGGGGAGGGGAGAGGGAGAGAAGGGGGATAAGTAAGGGAAGGGATTAGTCAAAGAACCCGTATGAAGGACTCATGGACATGGACAGCGGGGAGGGATATGATTGCGGGAGAGGGGGTGGGTTGGGTGGGGGAGAGAAATTAGGGGAAAGGGGGACAACTGTAATTGAAAAAACCAAAATAAATAAAAAAAAAAAACCAAAATAAAATAAAAAAAAAAAAAAACTTCAATCAAATGATAAAGTTACATTCATTTTAAATATATGAATTAAGCACCTCTTAGCCACTAAGAATGCAGGAAAAAAAAAATATCTATAAGGGAGCATAATACAAAACTTGTTAATGATAAGTGAAAAAATCCATAAGAAATCTATATCTCCTTAAGCAAACCATTTTTCATCACCCTCATTCCAGAACTGTAGTTCTTGCTAGTTTCAGGATGAAAAGTTACAGGGAATATCTTCTTTTAAAATAGTTTTAAAACCTCAAAAATCAAAACTTATTAATTTAGAATTAGACTAAAGTTTACATTTATATTTTCCATGAAGAAACAGTTTACTAAACAAATTAACAGTACAAATAAAATCACAGAGTAAGTGCTAACTACTTAACAGAAATATTTCAAGCATCAGCACTTGACATACTAAAAGCAAATAATTTAAATCTCCACTAGATTAAGTTATTTAAGGGAAAGAATTTTGTTTTGATCACCCTGATTATTTCCAGGAGGCACTCAAAATATTTATTAAACTTTATTATCTAATAATTAAAAGAAATTCCTCTATGGGTGTCTCCTAGGCAATGCTTACTTTGTACAGTGTTCTTTATCGTACCCACTTGAAAACCATAAAATAAAAAATTTAAAGGCATGCCTACAATATTTAACTGTTTAGAGGGAAAAAATAAATAAACCCAGCATACTTGCACAATCTGAAGTTCTCTCAACTCTCCCAGCAATTGTTTGTGTCTCCCTTAACTGGTATTAAAAACAAGAAAACAGGCCCAAAATGGAGTCATTTTTGCTAAGCCCCATATCACCAAACTGAGACTTAATATTTAATTACAGTTTTGGCCTTTCCCAGGAATGGAATCTTAAACCAGTCAAGCAGGAATTGCCTGGTCAGTACTAGTTAGGTGATCTGCCTGACAGACCCCTGCCACCCCCTAAGGAAACTGACCTTGCCACAACCAACCCACTTCTTGCTAGTGTAACTTCCTTGGCCCATTCCCTTCCGCCTATAGAAGTCTCCCATTTTGTATAGCTTCTCAAAGCCCCTTTATACCTTCTAGAGCAGCGGTTTTCAACCTTTTTCATCTCATGGCACACATAAATTACTATAATTCTGCAGCACACCCCAAAATATATTTTTTATCTTACAAAAAGGCATAATTTTGATTCATTCACACTGGACAGCTATTGCTATGTTGACTGTTGTCATTTTTTTAATTTGACATTCTAAGGCAGTGGTTCTCAACCTGTGGGTTGCAACCCCTTTGGGGGTCAAACGACCCTTTCACAGGAGTCGTCTAAGACCATCGGAAAACACATATATAATTACATATTGTTTTTGTAATTAATCACTATGCTTTAATTATGTTCAATTTGTAACAATGAAAATACATCCTGCATATCAGATATTTACATTATGATTCATAACAGTAGCAAAATTACAGTTATGAAGTAGTAACAAAAATAATTTTATGGTTGGGGATCACCACAACATGAGGAACTGTATTAAAGGGTCGCGGCATCAGGAAGGTTGAGAACCACTGTACTAAGGGAAAAGAGGTCAGTACCCCTGACTAAATAGTCAGGTATGGCTTGTTTTAAAAATTCTTGTGGCACACCAGTGTGCCTGCCGTGGCACACCAGTTGAAAATTGCTTTGCTAGAATGAATCACTGAATAAAGCCAATAAGATCATTTAATTTTACTCAGTTGAATTTTACTTTTTAACACCACCCACATACCACTTTTGGATGTAAATATATCTTACTTCCACTACAAGACTATGTCCTCTCTAAAGCAAAGGTGATGAGTGAATTAATAACACTCCCAGAATACCTAGCATGGTGCCTCACACTCAGAGGCAGCTGACAATCACCTGAATAGCATACACATTTGCAAATCTTCCTTCTATAAGGGTAAGTCTAGTTATCAGAAATAGCCTAAAAACATTCATTCTCAGGCCTAGGGAATAATATGATCGAAGTCCTTTTGCCCATCCAAAGTAAATACTGTAAGGATATTTTCCTGTGTTCATAAACTGGCTTACATAGTAATCTCCACCTCCCCAAGGATTCTGACACAATAGATGGTTGTATGGTATACGGCACACAAAAAATACTCAATGTTACACAGGTCTGATCCACCCAAACTTAGAGGTGTCACTACCACTTTCTAATTTAACAAAGTTCATATTTAAAATAGACTAAGTATTCTTATAGCTCAGGAAAAGCAAGAATAGGAGAATTAAGGTATATGATAATATAGAAAATAAGGGTACCATTAAGAAAGAGTAAAAAGAAGAAAAGAGCAAAGGAAAAAGACTTATCTGACTTCTACGTTAAAAACCCAAACATGACTCTTTTCCTAACTGTGGGTCCCATGTACTAAAAACTAGCTAGGACAAGGAACCAAATTATCAACCTTGGTCATTCCTGAAAGATGTATTAAATTTACATCCCACAGGATTATGTTAATGAAAATACTCTAAACTTTTTTCTTGATTTTTACAATGTAATCATTATCTTTACAATGTCCCTTCATAAGGTAGCATGACTATAAAGTGACGCACAGTATATAAAATATAATCTATTTTAACTCCAAAAGATGGTTATCAATTCTTATTGCTGTATTTATACATTCTATTTTTACAGTACCATATTAACAAACTAGCTATTATATAATTTAGAGTAAATTCAGAAAAGGTAGATTTCTGTAGAAAAGAGAAAGCCGAGTCTTCCTGGAGAGGTTTCCTTGCTAGAGTAACTAAACATTTTGTAGTCAGGTCTTTCTGTACAATTCTGGGGAGAGGTGCTTGATGAAAATGAAAATAAAACCTCTTCCAAACACTTAAACTCTGTAGTTAATGGAAAGAATAAGAAGACATGGACAGAAGCAAGAAAGATGAAAATCAGAGCTGTCTCCATGTTCTATTCTCAAGGGGGCTCTTGATCTCATTGATCTAAATGGAAAATTTCTATTTTCCCCCTACTCTCTGAAATCTCCTTTGTCTATTGTTGAGGGGAAAAGATCAAATTAGTAGTATATCTAATTTCATTTACAAATTCATATTAAAAACACATTTGGTTGGCATTGTCAACTTAGTTTTGTTTTGTGTTTTTCATTGAAGTGGGTCCTTATGAAGCAAATGACTGGTAAGAAATAGGAATGAGACTATCATCTTTCCTATAAACTTCACAGAATTGGCATACAGCTTAAATAAGAAAAGGCCTATAAAAATTTGAAAACCACAAAATGGTACAAATGCAAGAGATTATTAACAATAAATAGCTTACTAATTAACTAAAAGAACTTGAAGCCTAGATATCACAAAAAGCACACCTATTTGACATTACCATGAACTATACCTATTTCTTTTATTAGTGTACCTTTCAAAGTATACTTTGCTTAGGGTAGATCTCCTTAATATAGTCTGGGCTGAGGTATAATGTGATGAACAGCAAGGAAAAGTCACAAATAATGCATAAAGTCTATAATAGCTATAAAATCTAAATTTGAACACACTTCCAGAATTTCTCTTCTCTTTCCGTACACTAACATCAACCCAATCTTTTCTTTCTTTGTTTTAACTAGTTCCTAAAAACTGTCAAAGTATTGGGTTGGTCAAAAGTCCATATTGTTTTTTCCATAAAAGACACATTTTTCATTTTTACCAATAACTTTATTGATTTGATATGTTGAGTATGTCAGCTATCTCCTGCTAATGGCTTCTAGTGGGTAGAGGCCAGGGGTGCAACTAAACATCTCCCAATGCATAAGACAGCCCCACAGCAAAGAATTATCTGGCAAAAATGGCAATATTACCAAGAAACTTTGCAAACCACATTTGACATGTTTTTTTTTTAAGTATATTTTATTATGTTGTTACAGTAGTTCCAATTTTCTTTCCCCTTTGCTCCCCTCTGCTCAGTACCCCTCTCCCCTCCAAGTTCTTTGGCTTCACCCTTTCCTATATGATTCTTAACTTCCCCCTATTTTGTACCAACCAACTATGCTTCTTAATCCCTGCACCATTTCCCCATTACCCCCCCTTCCCCCTCCCAGTTGATAACCCTCCAAATGATCCCTATACCTATGATTCTGTTCCTATTCTTTTTGCTTACTTGGATTTTGTTTTAAATTTTTAGAATCCGTTGTTTATAGTTGTGAGTCTGTGGTCATTTTATTGTTCATAGTTTTGATGTTCGTTTTCTTAAGTAAGTCCCTTTGACATTTCATATAATAATGGCTTGGTGATGATAACTCTTTTAGCTTTACCTTGTCTGGGAAGCACTTCATCTGCCCTTCCATTCCAAATGATAGCCTTGCTGGATAGAGTAATCTTGGTTGTAGGTTGCTTTTCATCACATTGACTACTACTTGCCAGTCCCTTCTTGCCTGCAAAATTTCTTTTGAAATCAGCTGATAGTCTTATAGGCACCCCTCTGTAGGCAACTCTCTGCTTCTCTCTTTATCTTTCACCTTTGGCATTTTAATTATGATGTGTCTTGGTGTGGTCCCCTGTGGGTTGAGCTCACCCGGGACTCTCTGTGCTTCCTGGACTTGTATGTCTATTTCCTTCGTAAAATTTGGGAAGTTTTCCTCCATTATTTTTTCACATAAGTTTTCAATTTCTTGCTCTTCCTCTTCTCCTTCTGGCACCCCCATGATTTGGATGTTTGCACATTTATAAAGTTGTCCCAGAGGTTCCCAAGCCTCTCCTCATTTTTTTCAATTCTTGTTTCCTGATTCTGTACTGGTGGACTGTTTTTTTCTTCATTATGTTCCAAATCATTTATTTGAACCCTGGTTTTCTTCCCTTCACCATTGGTTTTGTGTGGATTTTCCTTCGTTTCACTTAGCATAGCCTTCACTTCTTCTCTTATGCATTTGCCATACTCAAGCATATCTGTCAAGCCTGTGAGCATCTTTGGAATTCTGCGTCTGTTAGGTTAGCTATCTCCTCGTCACTTACTTCTTTCACTAGAAACTTGATCCGATCCCCCTTTTGGGCCATACTTCTCTGTCTCCTCATCTTGACAGGCTCCTGTATTTGTTTTCCTGTGTGTCTCAGGTAGAGCTGTCGCTCCTGTTACATGGTAAGGGGCGGAGCCTTAGGGATTCATCAGTACAGAGCGACCTGTTTCACCATGTTGTAGCACTATATATGGGAGGAGTCTGAGAGGGAACAATGCCATTTTCCCAGTACTCACCCCTCTTCCAGGCACTTCTCCCACTTCCGTATGGGACTGGAGCCCATCTAGCTGCTGCCCTGGCCATCATTCCCAGAGTGGGTGGGTCTGTGGACGTTCTAGGACCATGAGGGCCCTTTAAACAAGCGGACTCTGCTGAGAGATGAGCAGTTTCTGCCTCCACCCTAATCCCCACTGGTCTGCATAGTCAGAAGCAATGAGGCTTGATTTTCCCCAGTGCTGGGAGCATGAACTGTGCAGTCTGGTGAGGAGCTGGGAATGCTCCCCAGATGTTCCTTCCAACTTTTTAAAACGTGTAACTGCTTTCCACCCACCTGCCACTGCCACCACACCGCGTCCTCTCTGCCCCTCCTACCCATCTGGATGAGTATTTCTTCTTTATATCTTTGTTTGCTACACTTACATGCAGTTTGATTTTCTGGAACTTCTGGTTGTTTCTAGTTTTGAGGTAGCAGTATTCATTCTCAGTTGTGAAGGAAGACGTAGCGTGTCTGTCTACGCCTCCATCTTGGCCAGAAGTACTTTTGACATGTTTGATGAGTCACAGCACCTTCTCCTTACACTGCACAAATCTTTTTTTGTGTTTCAGTTGCATTTTTACCTTTCTTGAAATAATAAAGCATAATACACTGAAAATGTTGTGTATCTTCTTCCATCTTTAATATTAAAATGACTGCCCAAAAATTCATCAATTTTGATGTTTTCTTAAATGCCCGCTGATATGACAGCTGTCACAATAAAAACTAACAAAACTGTTTCAATTGACCTTTAAGACAACTAAGCACTACTAGAGTCACCGTATGAAAAAAAACTTTTTGGCCAACCTAATAGGAACTATCTAGATTCTAGAAGGAATCAAATTTAATTGTGTAGAGCTCTACTTTTATTGCCAGTATTCCATCTTCTTCAATATTACTCTTTTCTTACTCTTTGAGCATATTAAAATACACTCTAAGCCCCAAGGAGAAGCAAAGAGATATTAAGAAACATTTTTCATCAATGATTACACAAGAGCAGAAACACTTTTACCTGACCTCCATCTAAGCAACAGTCAGAAAAGCTCTCATTCCTTCTGTGAAGGTTACCTACTGAAGCCCAGGTAACACTGAATCCCCATGACCAACTGGCCTTTTTTGGGAATGCCGATGTTTACGAAGAGTCATTTGTGTTCATTTCCAAACCTGTTCTTGCCATTCATGCCACTGTAATGCTGCTGTACTTTAAAAACTTAATAACACACAAACTGATGAAACAGAGTGAAAAAGACAGGGCCATTGCTTCTACGAAAACTAAATGAATGTTTTAGAAAAACGTGTTAAAGATAAATTGCTTTTAAAAGTGTCATGAAGGTGTGTATAAGATAACTGTAGAAGGTTGAAAAGAAGTTTTCTGAAAATCTAGTATTTTGCATTCCTTGATTAATTCACAGGTGCCTAAAAATGAAAAGTGCAAACTTTATATGACCCATGATTGTTGCAGTTTGTGCCAAAAGAGATGCTGCAGACCTCCATCTGGCAGATACAAACTTAAAAGCTTTGGTATATATCAAAAGATTAAGAGAAAAATGAATACTTCTATATTTTCAGTTAAAATAAAACATTAAAGATATGCATAAATGTATAATTTTTAACAAGTCCCTGTTTTAACCGATCTTTCAATTAGTTGCTTTTCTTCCGTGAGAATTTCATAAGGCATTGACTGTAATTGATAACATTCTCTTTCAACATTAAAAAAGTCAAAATAAAAGTCACTCATGCAAACCAGAATTACTATACCTTTTCCTTTGAATCCATGGAGAAATATCAAGAGAGAGAAAGACGAGATCAGTTCAAAAGTTCAGAGAAAAGACAGGTAACATTTCAAGAGTTTAAGTGACAAACTTCAGTTATCTATAGGAAGGATACTAAATATGATTAATTGATGTCTCCAGAGTTTGTGATTATATTCAGGTATTGGTTATGGGAAAGGAGAAATAACATAATATTCAAATTACAACACAGTAAGTATATCCAAGTCCATTAAGTTTGATAAAAACAAAAACAATTTCAAAAAAGTAATCTATTAAAGTATGCTAACAACTCAAAAAGTGAAAAACTAAGGACCCTGGCATAGGAAAACATCTTTATTAAGATTTGAATTTTTCAGTTCCTTCATATAGGTAAGGACCAAGATACACAATAAATACCATATATCTACAATTCCATAAGAATAGGCAATATACATCAATCTTGATGAAGTTTATAACGATTACTATTCTAATGTCCCAGGTCACTGTTACAAAGGGGAATCTACTGATACTTAAACAAGTATAGTTCTTCCTTCTACACTTTTGTTCTGTTACCAATGAAGACGTTTAAAAGAGATCAGATTTAACCCAGATCTCTAATCTAGGCACTTCATAGTATTATTACTCTGCCATTTGCCCCTGGCTTTCAAGCAAATTTTAATCCATTTGTTAAAACTCATTGTCCAAATATATAATCCCTACAAAAATGTGTAAAATTTATTAACACATAATTAAAAACCCAAAGTGTAACCAGAATATTAAGATTCTTTCTCAAAATGCCCACTTTGGCATACTTTCTCTTCCATGAAACTATAATCAAAGATTACTATTTCATCAGTGGCTGGGATCTAAAGAAAATTAGGAAGCAGGCCCATGGAAATTAGGAGGCAGTAGTAAAAGAATGTACTCTTCTCCTCTGATAGTTTTTAAGTACAGTCTTTTTAATTTGTTGTAGTAAGCTCTACATGAGTTTGATTATAAGCAGGCACGTAGTCTTATAACCTCGTGGTAAGGAGGGAATGTTAAAGCAGATAAAGCTGAGGAAAAGTGTGGTAAGCAGGAACAAAAACTCAACATGCATTCTGCTGAATATTTGCATTATAGTCTATCCTCATGCACCTTAGTTCTTCTTTTCTTCATATATCTTGGAACTGGCCTCCTTTTTTTTCAGGACAGAATTGCTCAGGATGGTGGAAATGCACTCATTAAGGATTCCATATTCCTTGATTATGACCTTGGCTCTGTGCATGTCACTTAGCCTCTCTGGTTTTCAATCACCTCATATGTAAAATAAGGGGACTGAACTAAAAGACCTTTTAAGTTCCTTTCCCCAAATCTTATCAATCCAATACAAGCATGCGCCCACAGGAAAACAAGCATTCCTACACCTGAGAGCTGGTAAAACTTTCTGAAAGGCAATTCGGCAATACATATTAGAAGTGTTTAAAACGTTCATACCCTGACCCAGGGTATGACTTAGGATTTTCAGGAATTTGTCCTAAGGAAGTAATTACGTGTACAAAAATATAGTAACAAAGATGTTCATCACTACACTATTTGTTGAGAAACAACCTAAATATCTTATAGTAGGAAATGATTAAGTAAATTATGGTGAGTCCATTTAAAAGAATACAATGTAGCCAGTAAAAATGTTACAGATGAATATATAATTACATGGAAAGATGTTCATTATAATGAAAAAGCCGGTTACAAGTTACACAATACAGTTCAGGGTTAGGTATATGTGTGCACACATACACGCACACACATATAGAAAAAAGATTAGAAGACTATACAGAAATAGTAGGACTATTCCTGTATGGGAGAATTTGGTATTTAATATCTTCAACTTTTGCTCATCTATGTTTTCTAAATTTTCTATTACAAACACATACGGAGTAAGAAAAATATTAGTAAAGAATCAATTCTATAGTTCTCTCAAGAGACTTATATTTTTGTTTCTATTCTTCTGATCTCCAAACAATAAAACTCATATTTATATCAATCACCTTTGAAAAGAACAGGTATGAAAATCACATGATAAATAAGGCTTTAGGCATAATAGAAAGTTTTATAAATAGAAGTCAAATTGATCAAAAACAAGGTAAAATAAATAATATAGTAAATAAAGATGTAAGGCACACAGAGATCATATTGTGGTTCTGCTATTAAAGTATTCCCCGGTAATCCTTGTACAATATCCTGCAGATCCCTTAATAAAGTACAGTGTCATAAGGAATTCCATTTAAGAGAGATGAAAAAGACTTAAGTTCTAGGGGAGAACACTGAAAATGACCAAAAAAAATATTAATAGTTTTTAAATTAAAAAAATAAAACATTCTGGTCATAGTATTGAATTCAAAAGCAAAGAAAGATTAATGAAATCAGGGTTACGTATTTCGTCTCAGATTTAAAAATTGAGAAAATAAGAAAGACCAACCTCTACCATACAAATGAAACTAGTTAACTTGTCTCAACGAAAAAAAAAAATGTGATTAGGGGCTAAAATATATTTTCAGTTTAGAGGGATTTACAATGGAAATTTTTAAAAGTTATTGTCAGTGAGAGTTATCAAAAATTATTAAGAATGCCTGAGAATCTCTCCTGAAGATCTTCTAGAATAAGTACTCAGACATGATTTAGGATAAAAAAAATCATCCCTACCACCAATCATCAACTGAAGGCAGACAAGATGACAACCCAAGGTCCCTTCCAACTTTATATTCTTTTTGTCTAGGTCTTCAGAGTCAATAGATATGATAGCTCATAAATTCACAAAGAAAATAAATCTGCAACAAGCACCAAAATGAAAAAAAGACTGCTACTTTTCAAGTGTTTTTGTTTTTTCCAAGAAAATAAAGTTCATTATGTAAACTATAATTAAAAGACATTATAAAACCCAAAGGATACTTAATATTTAAAGTAAAGAAAGTAAATACTTGGAAAATTTACCAAATATTAAAGCCAATCCATGAGATGTACCCACTGCTATCAGACTGGACACTGCCTGAGAACAAAAGGAAAGATTATATTTTAAGATAGTACATCCAAGACCTTGAAATAAGCAGAGTTGAATTTGTTGGTGTTCCTTCCTCTAGCCACCAAATGACATATCAACTATTACAAATAAGGATAATTTCATCCTGTAGAGAAAACAGGAAATGAAACTCAGGACATTTTATTTCTCAGAATCCCTCTAAATTTACTCTAAGGATAACAATATAAACACTTACATATCCAACATCACAGAGAAAAATATGAACTTAGCTTCCTCTAACACAAAAAATTCAGGGCTATAGACAAAGTAAGAGGTACTTATGTTACCCGACCAAGAACCTCCTATGAAGTGTGGAGAAGAAATTGGAAAGCTCTTTTCTAATTTATTCCCAGGAGCCAAAAGGCACCAGAAATGTTCAAAATTCAGCTGACTTCCTCACCAATTAACTAATAAGAAAGCTACAGGAGGCAGCTGGAAATAGTCAAGAAAAGAGGGCACTAGTATGCATTCAATATGCCCCAGTTCTCTATAATCACTCCACTGACTTACTTGGCAGGGCTGGCAATAGAGTTCAGAGCTGTTAAATGTACTATTTACCACAAAGTGATTTTACCAAATACTGTTTTCCACTCCCTATAACCAAAGGGAGGTGAAATCAGAGAAGGAGCAAATTTACTTGGGCAGGGTAAAATACATACAAATAAATCTGGAAAATACTAATCGTTATTCCATTATATGCTTCTCAAACAAAAGCCTGAGGAGTAACCATACACTAGAAAGAAAACATTCAACATGGATAAATTTTAAACCTGATTCCTGGCAATAAATGACTTATAAATTTATTGTCACAATAATTTATGTAACTTTAAACATTAGAAGAATAAATCTAAAAAAACCCAATCAAACAGAAAGCTTACCTTTAAAGAATAATTTAAAGTATACTTACAATTGCTGTAGGCAGGCCAGCATCTACTTTGTCCTAAATGGAATTTAGAGGGAAAGAAAAGTACTTCAAACTATATTCTCATTATAAAACAAAAAGCGGTATAAGGCCTTCTCTTTACATATACTGTGATCCAGATCAACTCAGACAAGAGGTAGAACCTTTGTTTTTGCCTCTAAGAGAAACTACAAAAGTTGTATATACCAAGAAAATATAAAGAACAGAGAGTAAGATCATTTTATTTTACTTACTATAACATGTTTCAGGAAAGGTACTGATTATAAATGAAAAGGTAAAGGAAAAGAGAAAGAGGGTCCAGTTTCAATAATGTGAATAAAGGATGAGTACTATGGGTCAAAATAGTAGGAGTACATAAAAGATTTTAGAAAAAGAAAACATATGTTAAAGATATTCTTCCTCTAAGTAGGAGCTTCCTATCCAGCAGATCATGCAATAATCCCTAAATAAAACCTGAGCAGTTCAGTTCTCAAGCATAAGTATATCAAAAATTAAGTGCTAGTCTCAGCTCCTTACCCAACTGTATGACCCTAGGAAAGTAACCCAACCCTTCTCTATGTTAGTAATCTCATCTGTTCAAGAAATAGCAAATACTGCCCTATTTATGTCAATGAGTTGTCCTGAGAATCAAACTAAATTTAAAGAAAGTACTATGTAAATATGAAGGTATCTATATAATGCTTCTATAACTTTAAATAATAGTAATGGATTATAATGATTAGCATTACATAGCAAGAAGCTTTTAACATACATATATTACACTATTTTACTCTCAAACCTGGAGAGATCAAATAGGTAGTATTATTCTGATTTTCCAGATAAGAAAATAAAAGTTCCAAAGAGTTTCATTTACTTGCCCAAGATTATTCAGCAAGTGGCAGAGCTATGTCTCAAACTCAGAGCTTCCAGGTCCCAGCCAGGCTCTTTACATCACTTGCACATTTCTTTTCTACCACTATGTCTGTCCCTATCAACATGGTCAATTAGGTATCATAATCTCTCAGAAGGAAGAATCTATTTTACCCAACTTAGTAGAGTTGCCCAAGAACTAACTTA
The DNA here is from genome assembly GCF_987537825.1 of Furipterus horrens. Classification (NCBI taxonomy): domain Eukaryota; kingdom Metazoa; phylum Chordata; class Mammalia; order Chiroptera; family Furipteridae; genus Furipterus; species Furipterus horrens. The sequence continues at coordinate 45,750,864 of NW_028327171.1, read as the reverse complement.
AGAAACTTTCTCCAGTGCATGGGAATATGAGGAGGAACAATCACCAAGGCCACTATGTACAATGTCCTAGACAACAGGATATACACAACTTTATGTAAATGTGTGTGTGTAAAGCTTGCCTAGCACAATGCTCAACAATTAAGAAGCATACAATAAATACTTTTTTAAATGATTGACTTGTGTCCCAGACAGGGAAAAAGAATGAGACAGCAGATGGAGAACATAACCAATATTCAAAATGAAACCTGAATAATGAAATCAGAAGTCAGCTAACTTTAAAAACTAAAAACTACAGATGAAGGGAACATTTTAGAGATTACAGAATTTTAGTATTGGTGTTGCAACATCTTCAGGTAGTGGAGGGAACATTTTAGAGATTACAGAATTTTAGTATTGGTGTTTCAACATCTTCAGGTAGTGGTTTTAAAAAGCCAGATGCACTAGAATCACCTGTGACACCTGTTAAAATGCAGATCCCTATGCTACACTGCTAGAGATTCCAAGTCAGCAGGACTGGGGTGGTGCCAGGAATCTGCATCTTAATAAGCCCTCCAGGAGATTCTTTCATATTAGATATGTTTTACAAAAACACTGTGCTAAGGTATCTCTTTTATCTTAGGTGATCATTAAAATGATAACTGTCCTTTAAACTATAATTTGAGCCCTGGCTGCTGTGGCTCAGTGGATTGAGTATCGGCCTACGAGCCAAGTGTCGCTAGTTCGATTCCCTGTCAGGGCACATTACTAGGTTGCACGTCAGGTCCCCAGTTAGGGGTGCGAGTGAGAGGCAACCACACAGTGATCTTTCTCTCCCTCTCTTCTCCTTTCCCCTCTCTCTAAAAAAATTAATTAATTAATTAAACAAACAAATTAATTATTTAAAATAAAAAAGTTAAAAAAATAAATTAAATTTAAAAATAAATAAATAAATAAAATATAATTTGAATTCGTTTTAAACATAGTCACATGCCATATTACTTTGAGGTTTCCAAAATTAAACAATGAAGTTCACAACTCCTAAAGTTTCATCTCTCCCAATGGTTCTCCAAGCATGGATTACAAAGCCCTGATGATCAAGGCCCTAGGCAGTCCTAATAACTTCACTATCCACATGGCTGACAGCATTATTGAACAACTATTCAGGAGAGATACCAAAAAATATAACTAGCTTTACATGTTAATAAACCAACCATCACAGAAAAGCATACAATTTAAATTGAGCTGGTAATCTAGAATTATGAAGGCAGGGTATGAAGACCGTCACAGAAAAGGCAGTTTTCATTTTAACATACCAAAGGAGCTCAGCCATAGCAATGAAATAAGAATAGAATGCAAACACTCTGGGATTTATTAGACTTTCCCCTCTTCTTCAAGAAGGAGGAGAAACCCTTTTAAATAACAGATTTATCTAATCATTGTTCAGTCTCTGAGTTTCAGTTCAGTCTCCATTATTCAAAATATTTTTAAAACTGCACAGGTGGGTCAAATGACTGTTCTGGTTCATCTTGATTTTGAAAGGAATGAATTTCATCACCTACATAAGGATTAAATTCAGAAAACGTCATGGAAATGTAATCCTCAACAGGTGGTTCCCATTCTAGAAAATATGAGTTACTCTCCACCTAAAAGAGGAAGGACAATTGCCCAGGTTTCCTCCACTGCTTGACTATCTCTCTATTTAAAGTGACTTCATGATATATGAGCTGCATCAGGGTATACCAATTGCCCACAGAGAATACTTTTTCTTTCTTCCTTTTTTTTTTTTTTGTATTTGCAGTAAGAGCTTTCTTTAATAAACCTGAAAATTGCAATGTGCTTATGATGTCATAATGCCATTTCTGTATCAAACACATACTCTCCTAAAAAAATCAAAATTTTGTCCAGAATGAACATGAAAAATGCCAATTAAACTTCATAAAAAGAACATAAAAATATATCAAAGTTCTTGGGGTACAAATGTGCCATCATAATCATCATTATCATTATACATAAGATCTGCATACTGACCTCAGAAAACTAAAGTTGAAAGCCTACATAAAACTATAGGCTTTGGGGTCAAAGAAAAATTTGATAAAATATACCAGAATAAGTGTCTACTGTCTTGATGAACTATTAAATAATTCTGCATTAACCCAGCGCTCTAAATCATTTTTTAAAAATACCACATATATTCTCTTCCAGCCATCATCCAATGCACGCATTCACCAAGACCACCTCTGTTTCACAACAAACAAGCTCTAGACCTGGAGCCAGAAACCCTGATTTGGAGTAATTGCTCTGCTCTCCCCTAATCCAATGATGTAAGCCAAGTTAATATCACCTCTCTAAACCTGTCTTCTCATTTGAAAACAGGACATGGTTTTTCCTACTTTCAAAGTTCTAAGAGTAAATAAAATAAGGTACACATGAAAAGAGACTGTAAATTATAAGAGAGAGAGAAAGAAAGATCAGTTGTAAAAGATTCTGAACAATCATTTCTCCATATTAGAAGACTAAAAAAACAAGCACTCTACCTCAATCAAACACACAAGATGGCAACTGAACTGAAAAGGAATTTAAAGAAAAGGCAGATAGTGTTTCTTTTAGGATTGCTGCCATATTTCATTTAGGCACATGTGAGACTCTGAGCAGACCTTTATTTCAGGGCTGCACTAATTTCTATGTCAAGATGTGTAGCCATGTCTTACAAGTCAAAAATAATCACACAAAATCCATGAAAGCCAGATTCTATTTTTCTAAAGCCTTGAGCCAAGAGAAGTGCTGGGCTTTGTTTTATGCTCATTCCTACTTCATTATGCTATTGCAGGTTATAAAGCTAAGGGAAGAGAACAAAACACTTACAGCTGCAGACACTATCTGGGCAGAAATCCCCTTCAAAAGTGAATGTCGCATAACTGATCCATGGAGTGAAAAAGAATCAGGTAATCTCTTCTTCCTTAAAAAAAAAGTTTAAGAACAAAATATAAATTGGAAAGGCAGGGTCTCAAAGTTTTGAAAGGAAAAAACACATAAAAAGAAAAACAGAAAAAAACAGTGTATATTATTTGTTAGCTGTGTTTTGCAAAGAAGTACAGAGTCTAGTTGTCCCACATTAAGATGCTGTAATAAACCCACTTGAACCTTAGAGAAGCCAAGCAAGAAAATGAATAAAGCCACCATTTCTTTTTCACTGATTCAAACTGTTCCTTGCCACCTTAATATAGTAAGAGGTTCTACTATTCATCAGAAGGTTGCCTAGAGAGCATGTCTTCATCACCTCTACCTGCCTTCTACCATTGCCTACCTTCCTTGCCCTCCTCCTGTCTATAACTACCCTCTCATTCTTCAGCCAGCCACTTTAGATTCCCCACTCATTATTCATTCTCTGCTGCTTCTACTAACAACTCCTTTCACTTACGCTACTTACCATTAAACAAAAAAAATTTTTTAAACATTTACCAAACACTGAGCACCTACTCTGAGTGACTAAAGTATGCTCTGGAGATATAAAAATAATAAAGTCCAGGTTCCTACTCTCAAGGACCTCATAGCCTAGCTAGAGGGACCAATAAATAGCTCACTGTTAAATTAAAGAATAAATGTTAGAAAAGAAAAATGAATAAAGCTCTATAGAAATGAAATATATTACAAGTTTAATCCTGTTTACTTGGGGGATATCAGTAACTGCTATAGAAAAGAGAAGATGCCTGATCTGGCCTTGACAGATGCCTAGGAGTCTGTCAGGCTACAAAAAAGCACAAGCAGAAACAAAGACGTAAGTCCTGGCCGGATTCTCAGCTGGTTAGAGCATCATCCTGATATGCCAAGGTTGCAGGTTCGATCTCTGGTCAGGGCACACACAAGAAGCAACCAGTGAATGCATTAATAAGTGGAACAACAGATCAACTTCCCTTTCCCTCTCCCACTCCCACTCTCCCCCTTCATAAAAATATGAAGATGTAAAGGTACACAGTGTGTGAGGGGAATGTGAGTAAACAAAGGGTCTAACCAGGAGGATGGGGGTGGGAGTGCTTAGATTAGATCAAAATGGTAAGCAGGGTCCAGCCTGGTGACCTGAAAGGAAGTTCTGACTTTATTATGTAGGCAAAAAGAAGACACCGTATCTTTTAATTAGGCAGTGATCATATCATCAAAAATATTTAAATTATGGTGGTTCCATACATATTTTAGGATTGTTCAATTTCTGTGAAAAAAATGCCATTGCGATTTTGATAGGGATTGTATTAAATCTATAATGGCTTTGGGTGTTATGAACACTTTAACAATATTAGCCTATCGACATGGGATGTCTTTCCATTTATTTGTGTCTTCCTCAATTTCTTTCACCAGTGTCTTAAAATGTTCATTGTACAGTTCTTTCACTTCCTTGGTAAAACTGATTCCTGAGTACTTTATTGTTTTTGATGCCATTGTAAATGGAATTGTTTTATTACTTTTTCTGACATGTTGATGCTAGTAGACAGAAATGTAAATGACCCCAATTAGCCAAAGCAACCTTGAGAAAAAAGAACAAATCTAGAGGCATCATACTTTCTGAGTTGACTATATAACAAAGCTACAGTAATCAGAACAGTATAGTGCTGGCATAAAAACAGGCACATATTCTGATGGAATAGAATTGAGAGACCAGAAATAAATATGGTCAACTAATATTTGACATGGGAGCCTAGAAAACTCAATGGGTAAAAAATATGCTCTCCAATAGACAGTGCTGGGAAAACTGGATAATCACATGCAAAAGAATAAAATTATACCTCTATCTTACACCACTCAAAAAAATTAAATGGATTAAAGACTTACTCATCAGACCTGAAACTATAAATCTCCTAGGAGAAAATATAGGGGAAAAAGTTCCTTAACACTGGTCTAGGCAAAAGCATTTTGGATATGACACTAAAAGCATAAGAAACGAAAGCAAATGTAAATAAATGTGATTATACCAAACTAAAAATAGCTTCTGCATAGAAAAAAGATAATCAACCTATGGAATAGAAGAAAATATTTGAAAACCATATACTGATAAGGGGTTACTATCCTAAATATATAAGGAGTGCTTACAACTCAATACTAAAAAAACACCAAAAAACAAGTAAAAAAAATGGGCAGATGACATGAATAGACACTTTCCCAAAAAGACATACAGAGAGCCAACAGGTAAAGATGCTCAACATTACTAATCATCAGGGAATGCAAATCAAAACCACAATGAGGTATCACTTCACACTTGTTAGGATAGCTATAATCAAAAAGACTAGAGATAAAGATAAGTGTTGGTGAGGATCTAGAGAAAAGGGAATATTTGTGCACTGTTGGTGGAAATATAAATTGGTACAGCCATTAAGAAAAACAATATAAACATTCCTTAAAAACTAAAACTAGAACTACCATATGATCCAGCAATCCTATCTCTCTAATTCAAAGACATATCTGCACTCCCACATGCATTGCAGCATTTTTCACAATAGCCAAGATATGGAAACAACCTAATTGTCCATCTACAGAAAAACAGATAAAGATGTGGCATGTGTGTATACACACACACATGCACATGCACACACACGCACACATGTGCCCACATGGAATATTATTTAGCAGTGAGAAAGAAAGAAATCCTGCCATTTGTGACAACACAGATGGACCCTGAAGACATTATGCTGCATGAAATCAGGCAGAGACAGACAAATACTGTATGATCTCATACGTGCAAGCTAAAAAAGCCAAACTCATAGAAACAGAGGGTAGAATAGTAGTCGCCAGGGGCTGGTGGGTGGGGGAGATGCAGAGATGTTGGCCACAGGGTACAAACTTCCAGTTTAAGATGAGTAAGTTCTGGGAAATTTAATGTACAACATGATGACTATATCTAACAATACTGTATATATTTGAAAGTTGCTAGGAGAGCAGATCTTAAATGTTTTCACCACAAAAAGAAATGGCAATTATGTGAGGTGATGGAGGTGTTAACTAACTACTGTGGTAATCACTTCTCAATATATGTATATCAAAGAATCACACTGTATACTTTGTATCTTCACCATATTGTATCTCAATTACATCTTAATAAAGCTGAAAAATATTAAGTTATCTATATGTAGGAAGTAGTAATAAACAGGTTAATATACCCAGAAGTGGCCCCTATTCCACAAAAGCTGACAACCTCAACAGCACTGACACAGGCAAAATATAAGAAGAGAGCAAAACACACAGACAACTTTATCAACATTGAAGTTACACATGAATTAAATAAAGTATTTACATTATGCTTCCTCCATTCTCTTTTCTTTTCATGTGCTCTCCAAGAATTTAGAAGGTGAAAAGCAGCCAAAATGAACATATTTAGGGTTAAAAGCCCTTTTTCCAAATCTTTAATCATCTTTGTGACTCTCCTCTGAACCCATTCCAAGGGAATGAAGGAATGCTGGAGCTGACCTTAGAGAGTGGGAAGAAGGGGGTGAGGAGTGCAGGAAACAGCAAGATGGTGAAGTAAGCCAAGCTCAATGTTTCTACTCTGTGCCAGGTTTGATTTGTGCTCCTTTCAAAGGCTTCACTGCTTATGGGAGTCCCTGGCTGCTCTATTACAGCTTCTTACTGTAGGTGCAGAAAATGGTGGTCATAGTATCCACCTTTTTTCCTCTCCCCTCAACAGTGCCATAATCTTTAGGATCTAATAAGCATATTATTTCCATCCAAGTGGGGCTCCGACTTCCTATGCAGGGTTTCAGCAGACAAAATTGTACTAATAAAGATATTTGTATTTTAAATGATCAAATATTTCAATTACATGCAAGTGTGATTTAAATGAATACATACTTACCTTTTTAAGTTGGTCCTGTCACCACTATCTGAGCTTGCCACAGATGAAGTATCATAGGAGTGAGAATCAATAGTATCAATGTTTAATAATGTAGGATCCTCGAGAACAAAAGACTCATCTTCATCATCAGTCTAAATTGAAAGAATATGGATCAATAAATTCAAAAGTCCAAATAATCTGTAAATCAGATAGGAATTAATGAGTTTCTCCAACATTCACATGCTTATTTTTGCTTTTCACCTCTTTTCCATGCATTGTTATTCACCTTCTGGCCTAGTACAGAATTAAATTTCAACTCTAGAGAGATATCTTTCTATAAAAAGTCCACTCCAAAAAATTTATTTCTTGTAGCAGGAAGAAGTAGTAGTAGTTATGCAAATTATTTTAAGCTGCAGAATTTCTCTTAAAATTCAAATTTGAATAGAAGCTTTACTAGTTAACTAACAGCCAAATGGCCAATTAGAAGAAAACAAATACCACCTGACAATAAATAGTGTACGATGAGAAATATGACAGGCAGACACAAGAAAGGCACTCTGGGGTGGGAAGAGCATGTGCAAACACAATGATTTCATAATATCACATACAAAATAAAAATCCCAATGAATTACAGACCTAATTGTAAAAGGTAGAACAATAAAGATTATTTTTTAATAAGATAGCATGACCTTGGAATTTGCAAAACTTTAACAGGACACACACAAAAGCACACTAACCATAATGGAAAAACCTAATAGGGTTTTTGAACTACATTAACATAATGAACTACATTAATATTAAGAACTTCTGATCATCAAAAGAAACCATTAATAGAGTGAAAAAGTAACCCAGAGAATGGAAGAAGATATTTGCAATACATATATATAATAAAAGGCTTATATCCATATCATATAAAGAATTCCTATTGTAAGTTTTAAAAAAACAGTTCAACAGAAAAGTGGGAAAAAGACATATAAAGGCACATCACAAAAGAGATATCCATATGACCAAAATATATGTCAAAATACCCAGTTTCATCAGTTCCCAGGGAAATTCAGATTAAAACTATGATGTGATACCACTACAACTTATAAGAAGAATTGCTAAGTAAAAAAGCAGAAAAATTCAAAAGTTAGTGAAGTTAGGGTAACCAGAACCCCCATGGCAGTATCTACCAAAGCTGAACATATGCATATCTGATGACTCAGCAATTCTATACCTAGCTTTATACCCCATAGAGATGTGTGAGTGTGGTCTATATAAATGTATGAGCTAAAGACATGAGTAAGAATACTCATAGCATCAAAAATCCAGCCAAGATGGAGGCCTAGACAGACACGCTGCATCTCCCTCCACAACTAAGAAGGAATACAACTACCTCAAAACTAGAGACAACCAGAAGTTCCAGAAAACCGAGCTGCATGGAAGTTCAACAAACAAAGATATAAAGAAGAAATACTCATCCAAACAGGTAGGAGGGTCGGAGCTGGGGCAGAGAGGACGTGGTGTGGTGGTGGCAGCAGTGGCAGCAGCAGCAGGCTGGCAGAAAGAGCAGTCACACATTTTAAAAAGTAGGGAGGGATACCTGGAGAGCGCTCCCAGCACCAGACCAGACCAGACTGCACATCTCACGGTCCCAGTGCCAGGGCAAATAAAGCCTCATTGCTTCTGATTGTGCAAACCAGTGGTGGTTGGGGCAGAGGAAGAAACTGCCAGTCTCTCAGCAGAGTCTGCTTGTTTAAAGGGCCTCCACAGTCCTAGAATGTCCGCAGACCCACCCACTCTGGGAACAACAGCCAGGGGAACAGCTAGAGAGGCGCCAGTGCAATACAGAACTGGGAGAAGTGCCTGGAAAGGGGTGAGTGCTGAGCAGGTAGCATTGTTCCCTCTCGAACCCCTCCCCCACACAACACCACAACATGGTGAAATGGGTCGCCATGTACTGACAAATACCTAAGGCTCTATCCCTTACAATGTAACAGGAGCGACAGCTCCACCTAGGACATAGAGACAAAAACAGGAGCCTGTCAAGATGAGGAGACAGAAAAGTATGGCCCAAAAGGGGGAATGAATCAAAGTTCCAGTGGGAGAACTAAGCAATGAAGAGATGGCCAAGCTAGCAAATGAGGAGATAGCCAACCTAATAGATGAAGAGTTCAAAACAGTGGTGATAAAGATGCTCACAGGCTTGACAGATATGCTTGAGTATGGCAAACGCATAAGAGAAGAAGTGAAGGCTATGCTAAATGAAACAAAGGAAAATCCACACAAAACCAATGGTGAAGGAAAGGAAACCGGGGTTCAAATCAATGATTTTGAACATAAGGAAGAAAAACACAGTCGACCAGTACAGAATAAAGAAACAAGAATTGAAAAAGATAAGGAGAGGCTTAGGAACCTCTGGGACAACTTTAAGCATGCCAACATCCGAACCATAAGGTTGCCAGAAGGAGAAGAGGAAGATTAAGGAATGGAAAACTTATATGAGAAAATAATGAAGGGAAACTCCCTAAATTTGGTGAAGGAAATAGAGATACCAATCCAGGAAGCACAGAGAGTCCCAAACAAGATAGACCCAAAAAGGACCAAAGCCAAGACACATCATGATTAAAATGCCAACAATTCAAGATAATGAGATTCTTAAAAGCAGCAAGAGAAAAGCAGAGTTACCTACAAAGGGGTGCCTATAAGACTACCAGCTGATTTCTCAAAAGAAACTTTGCAGGCAAGAAGGGACTGGCAAGAAGTATTCAAGGTGATGAAAAGCAAGGGCATACAACCAAGATTACTCTATCCAGCAAAGCAATCATTTAGAATGGGGGGGAAGACAAAGTGCTTCTCAGACAAGGTAAAGCTAAAGGAGCTCATCATCACCAAGCTATTATTATATGAAATGTTAAAGAGACTTACTTAAGAAAAAGAACATCAAAACTATGAACATTAAAATGACAACAAACTCACAACTATCAACAACCGAATCTGAAAAATAAAAACAAAATCCAACTAAGCAAACCAGAATACGACCAGAATCATAGGTATGGGGATCATTTGGAGGGTTATCAGCTGGGAGGATGAAGGGGAAGAAATGGGGAAATGGTGCAGGGATTAAGAAGCATAATCAGTTGGTACAAAATAGACAGGGGGAAGTTAAGAATAACATAGGAAAAGGTGAAGCCAAAGAACTTATATGCACAACCCATGGACATGAACTAAGGGGGGTGGGATTATTGGAGGGAAAGGGGGTATTGGGCAGAGGAGAGCAAAGGGAAAAAAAATTGAGACTACTGTAACAACATAATCAATAAAATACACTTTAAAAAAATTCAAAAATTCATTCACAGAAGAAAAAAAAAAGAATACTCATAGCAGCATTTTCATCCAGAAAATGGAAATTACACAAGTGCCTATTAACAGCAGATTAATTAATATACATAAAAATTGTATATGGCAATGGGAATGAACAATTACATGCAAAAATATGAATGAGCCCTGGCCAGGTAGCTCAGTTGGTTAGAGCATTGTCCTAATATGCCAAGGTTGCAGGTTCAATACCAGGCAAGGCATGTACAAGAACCAACAAACAAATGCATAATTAAATGGAAAAATAGATGTTTCTTTCTCTCTGTTTCTCTCTCTCTCTCTCTCTCTCTTTCAAAAAAAACTTTCAATAAAAAAATATAAATGAATTTAAAGACATAATATTGAAAGAAATAAGTCAGACACCCAACAGCATATACCGTATAATTTCACTTATATGAAGTTCAAAGCAGGTAAGCTAATCAATAATGGTAGAAGTAAGGATAGTAATTATCCTGGGTTTGGGTACTGAAGAGGCACAAAAAGAGCTTCTGGGGTACTAGTAATGTTTTACTTCTTCACTTGGATTCTGATTACACAGGGTGTTCAGTATGTGAAAACTCACCAAGCTAACACTTATGATTTCTGTGCTTTTTCTATATGTATGTTATACTTCAATAAAAAGTTCAAAAGAAATTTCTGACAGCACAATGCAACCGTAGGATTGAAGTGAAGCCAGCACTACTCTCAGAGACTGGGAGACTAGGAAGGATCAAGAGACTTGGTCTTGATGAGGTCAAAGAACAGGTTTAATGGAAGAGAATGGAGGGGGAGGTTGTTATGGTTAGAGAATGGAATTTCAAAGTTAAAAACCTCAGAGATAGTACAGTTTCAAAGAATGACAAGGCCTAGTAACATTATTTCATACCCTAAATTCTGAGACCTTGGATGTCTCAGTAATCTCTACATTTCCATTCTGTAATATATCTTGGATGTCCACTTCTTCCCAGCCTCTCTTCAGGTTGATTTGAATGAATATTATAGAATATTTGCACCCATATATACTGGAGCAAATGCCTATATAAACTTTTTACTTCTGCTGTTTTCATTTTTCTTTTTAAAAATAATTTTCTTTAATGTTTTCCCTATTATATTCTTAATAATGTTCTACAAATCAAGTTATTTTTACTTTCACTTATCTACCTTCCTAGCTCCTTTGAGATGTGAAGGCTGGCCAATTTTTTTTTTTTTAATTTTTAATGAATTTATTATGATGACACTAGTTAATAAAATTATACGGGCTTCAGCTGCACAATTCTATAATACATCATCTGTATATTGTATTGTGTGTTCACCACCCCAAGTCAAGTCTCCTTCCCTCATCATTTATCTCCTCTTTACCCTCTTCTACCCCTCCTCCCACCCCTTTCCCTCTGGTTATCACCATACTGTTGTCTGTGTCTATGAGGTTTTTTCTTCTTTGCTTAATCCCTTTATCTTTTCACCCAGTCCCCACCCCCTCTCCTTTCTGACAGCTGTTGGTCTGTTCTCTGTACCTGATTTTGTTTCTATTTTGTTAAGTTTATTTTGTTCATTAGATTCCTCATATAAGTGAAATCATATGGTACTTATCTTTCTCTCACTGGCTTATTTCACTTAGCATAATACTCTGGAGGTCCATCCATGCTGTCCCTTAAGGTAAGTTTTCGTGTGTATGTGTTTATGTGTATGTGTCTGAGTAGCATGCCATTGTGTAAATGTACCACAGCTTTTTTTATCCACTCATCTACCGATGAACTCTTGGCCTGCTTCCAAATCTTGGCTATTGTAAATAACACTGCAATTAACACAGGGGTGCATATATTCTTTCAAATTAGTGTTTGGGGTTTCTTCAGATATATTCTCAGAAGTGGAATCACTGGGTCATAAGGCAGTTCCAGTTTTAATTTTTTGAGGTAACTCCATACTGCTTTTCCACAGTGGCTGCACCAATCCACATTCTCACCAACAGGGCACAAGGATTCCCTTTTCTCCACATCCTCACCAACACTTGCTGTTTGTTAATATATCAATGATAGCCATTCTGACCAGTGTGAAATGATATCTCATTATGATTTTAATTTGCATTTCTCTGATGATTAGTGATGTTGGGCATCTTTTCATATGTCTATTGGCCATATTACCCTGGCTGGTTTGGCTCAGTGGATTGAGCGTCGGCCTGCGAGCTAAGTGTCGCTGGTTCGATCTTCCAGTCAGGGCACATCAGAGAAGGAAAACTCTGATTCCAAAAAAACCTCCACTGCCTTGCGGCATACCTCTTCAGGGGAAAGGCTAAGGGAGTAAACCCCGACAGAAAATCCGGAGCCGGAGTCCCTAAGGCGGTTTGACGTTGTAGTCAACACCGGCAACTCCTGCGGCGCACCTGAAGCCAAGCTGTATTGACTCCGTCTTTCCCTTGGATCCTTCAGCTGCGAAGAGAGGGGGGGTCTGCTGCATGGGCTACAGCAGACCCTCCATATCACCCTGCCCAGGCTCTGTAGCTTCAGCTTCACTGGAGAGGACACTCCAGCGACATCGCAAAACACGGGAGGAGACAGATATCGTGTCACTCCCGAGTCGGACTGCACAGCCATTCTCGGCGGTGCAGATAGACTCTTAAGAAGCTACACCATCGTCTCTCGAGACGGACGGCTGCCGACCGACCCTTGCCTGAGAAGACAGACCAAAAAAATACTGTTATAAGAAATGTCCGAGTTTTTACTGACTATGTTTTCTTTTAGGATTTTTATGGTTTTGAGACTAACATTTAAGTTTCAAATCCATTTTGAGTTTATTCTGGTGTATGGTATAAGGAGGTGGTCTATTTTAATGTTTTTGCATGAAGGAGGTGGTATATTTTAATTTTTCTGCATGTTATCTGTCCAATTTTCCCAACAACATTTATTGAATAGACTATCTTTACCCCATTGTGTATGTTCTTGCCTCCTTTGTCAAATACTATATGACCATAAAGGCGTGAATTTATTTCTGGGCTCTTTGTTCTGTTCCACTGATCTCAATGTCTGTTTTTATGTCAGCACAATGCTATTTTGAGCTATAGCTTTGTAGTATAGCTTGATATCAGGCTGTGTGATTCCTCCAACTTTGTTCTTTCTCAAGATCGCTGTGTCTACTCGGGGCCTTTGGTGGTTCCATATAAATTTTAGGATTTCTTGTTCCAGTTCTGTGAAAAACACCACTGGTATTTTGATAGGAACTGAGTTGAATCTCTAGATTGCTTTGGGTAGCATGGACATTTTAGTGTTAATTCTTCCTATCCCCGAACATGATACATGCTTCCACTTACTTGTATCTTCAATTTTTTCTTCAGGGTCTTATAATTTTCCAAATACAAGTCTTACTTTCCTTGGTTAAATTTATTCCAAGGCTTTTGGTTTTGTTTTTTTTTTTTTTTTGATGCAATTATAAAATGGGATTGCTTTCTTAGTTTCCATTTCTGATAGTTCATTATGGTGTATAAAAATGTAATTGGTGTCTGGATATTCACTTTGTATCCTACTACCTCACTGAATTCATTTATCAATTCTAGTAGTTTTCTGTTGCAATCTTTAGGGTTCTCTACATACAGTATCATATCATCTGCAAATAATGAGTTTTAATTCTTCCTTTCCAATTTTGAGGCCTTTTATTTCTTCTTGTCTAACTGCTATGGCTAGGACTTCCAGTATGGTGTTGAATAATAGTGGTGAAAGCAGGCATCGCTGTCTTGTTCCCAATCTTAAGGGAAACATTTTAGTTCTTGTCCACTGAGTACGATGTTGGCTGTGGGTTTGTCATATATGACCTTTTTTACATTGAGGTGTGTTCACGCTATTTCCACTCAGCTGAGAGTTTTTATCATAAATGGGTGCTGAATTTTATCAAATGCTATTATATCTCTTGATATGATCATGTAATTTTTATCCTTCATTTTGTTTCTGTGGTATATGTTTATTGATTTGCGGACACTGTACCAATCTTGAATCCCCAAAACAAATCTCACTTGATCATGGTGTATGATCCTTTTAATGTACTGCTAAATGCAATTTGCTAATATTTTGTTGAGGATTTTGGTATCTGTGTTCATCAGGGATACTGGCCTATAATTTTCTTTCTTTGCCGTGTCTTTATCTAGTTTTGGAATTAGGATAATGCTGGCCTGGTAAAATGAGCTTGGGAGTCTTCCCTTCATTTTTTTTTTTAAGTATATTTTATTGATTATATTGTTACAATAGTTCCAATTTTTTCCCCTTTGCTCCTCTCTGCCCAGCCCCACCCCTTCCCCAGCACTTCCAGCCCCCCGCCCCCAGTCCATGCCCATGGGTCGTACATACAAGTTTTCTGGCTTCACCCTTTCCTATACTTTTTTTTTTAATAATTAATTAATTTTTTTAACAATAAAAAAATAACAATCCTTCCCTCTCAGACTTAAGACCGAAGTCTTCCCTCCTTTGAATATTTTAGAATAGTGTGAGAAGAACAGATGTTGGTTCTCCTTTTATGTTTGGTAAAATTCATCTGTGAAGCCCTCCAGTCCAGGACTTTTGTTTGTTGGGAGCTTTTGATTACTGCTTCAACTTCATTAATTGTAATCTGCCTATTCAGATTTCCTAATTCTTCCTGATTCAATTTTAGAAGATTGTATGTTTCTAGGAATTTATCCATCTCATTCCAGGTTGTCCAATTTGTTGGCATATTATTGTTCGTAATATTTTCTCACAATCTTTTGTATTCCTGTGGAGTCACTTGTTACTTCTCCTCTTTCATTTCTGATTTTATTTATCTGGGCTCCCACTCTCTTTTTTTCTTGATGAGTCCAGTTAAAGGTTTATCAATCTTGTTTTCCTTTTCAAGAACCAGCTCTCAGTTTCATTGAATTTTGTATTTTTTACACTTTATTCCTGTACTGATCTTTATTATTTCAGTTCTTATACTTGCTCTGGGTTTTGTTTGTTGTTTTTCTAGTTCACTTGAGTGTAAAGTTAGATTAAATATTTGAGATTTTCCTTCCTTCTTGAGGTAGGCCTGTAATGCTATGAATTTCCAGGTTAGGACTGCTTTCTCTGCATCCCATAGATTTCGGGTTGTTGTGTTCTCATTTTTATTTGTTTCGAGGTATATTTTTATTCCTGTCTTGATCTCATTGTTAGCCCAGCTATTGTTGAGTAATATGTTATTTAGCCTTCATGTCTTTGTGTATTTTTTAGTTTTTTCTTGTAACTGATTTCTAGTTACATATGATTGTGGTCAGAGAAGATGCTTGATATGATTTCAATCTTCATACTTGTTTTGTAGCCTAATATGTGGTTTATCCTAGAAAATGTTCCATGTGTACTTAAAAAGAATGATATTCTGCTACATTGGGAAAAAATGCTCTGAAGATACCAATTAAATCCATCTGACCTAGTGTATCATTTAAGGCTGCTACTTCCTCGTTGATTTTCTGTCTGGAAGATGTATCCATTGATGTCTATGGATTGTTAAAATCCCTTACTACGACTGTGTTATTGTCATTCTCTCCCTTTATATCCATCAAGACTTGCTCTATATGTTTAGGTTCTCCTATGACAGATGCACAAATGTTTTCAAGGGTTATATCCTCTTGTTGGATTGTTCCATTTATCACTATGTAGTTACTTCCTTGTCTCTTCCTATACTTTTGTTTTAAAGTCTATTTTGTTGGATAAAAGTATTGCTATCCCACCCTTTTTTTTTTTTCCTTCCCATTTGCATGAAATATCTTTTCTTTCCATTTAGTTCTAGTCTGTGTGTATCTTTCATTCTGAGGTGGGTCTCTTGTAGACAGCATACAAGTATATTTGGGTCTAATTTTCTTATCCATTCAGCTACTCTATGTATTTTGATTGAAGCATTTAAGCCATTTACATTTAAATTGATTACTGATAGGTACATATTATGTACTTATTGCCATTTTATTCTTTACAACTATGTTCTTCTTTCTTTCTTCTTCTTCCTCTCCTTCTCCCTCTTCAAGAAGACCCTTTAGCATTTGTTGCTAAATAAACTCCTTTAGCTTTCTCTTGCCTGGGAAGCTCTTTATTTCTCCTTTAATTTCAAATGATAGCCTTGCTGGGTAGTTTTGGTTGTATGTAGGTCCTTGCTTTTCATCACTTTGACCATTTCATGCCAATCCCTTCGGGCCTGAAATTTTTCCAAGAAATTAGATGATAGTCTTATGGGAGCTCCCTTGTAGGTAACTGTCTTTCTCTGGCTGCCTTTCAGATTCTCTGTCTCTAACTTTTGTCATTTTAATTATGATGTGTCTTGGTATAGGCCTCTTTGAGTTCATCTTGTTTGGAGCTCTCTGAACTTCCTAGACTTGTGTGTCTTTTTCCCTCACCAGGTTAGAAAGTTTTAAGTCATTATTTCTTCAAATAGATTCTCTATCCCTTGTTCTCTTCTCTTCTGTTACACCTATGATGCAGATATTGTTATGTTTCATGTTGTCCAAAGGTCCCTTAAATTATCCCCATTTTTAGAACAATTTTTGTTTTTGCTGCTTTTATTGGGTGTTTTCTGCTACACTATCTTCCAATTCACTGATTCCATCTTTGCTTTACCCAATCTATCATTTATTTCCTTTAGTGTATTTTTCATTTCAGATATTGTATTCTTCATTTTTGACTGGTTCTTTTTTATGGTTTCTATGTCCTTTTCATTGCTGTTGTAGTTCTAAGTTCTTTGAGCATCCTTATAACCCTTTTGTTGAACTCTGTATCTGATAATTGCCTCCATTTCATTTAGCTCTTTTTCTGGAGGTTTCTCCTTTTTTTCATTTGGGGATGTTTCTTTGTCTCCCCATTTTGGCTGCCTTTTTGTGTTCGTTTCTATGTATTGGGTACATCTGCTATGACTTCCAGGCCCCAGGGCAGATCAGCAAAAGTGCCAAGGAACCCTGAGATTCGCCTTCACCTGCTGGGTGCCTATTAGGTTCAGTCACTGAAAGAGCCTCTGGCAGTACTCAAGTTGTATGAGGCAGCTTCGCAGTGAGTTACCAGGTAGGGGCAAGTGGTGTTCACCAGACTGATACAGGTTCAAACATGGTGCCAGTGTTGGTTCTGAGGTCACTCTGCAAATACCCATGATATACCAAGTCTAGATGTGCTCCCACATCTTTGTGATGTTGGGGTCTCAGGGAGTCCTCAGGGTGAGACCAGAGGAGTTTATCAGGCCCAAACAGACCAAGAAGGGAAAAACAGCCCCTGTCCTAAGGCCATACAACTCAGTCTGTCCTAGTTTCTGCCAGGAATGCAATCTCAGCAGGGCAGGGCCACAGGGAGTCAGGAGAATGGGGCTAGTAGATCTCCTGTGAGGGGGAGGTACAAGTCAGGTTTGGAGGAGAAGAGTTGTGTCCCCTACCCCAGAGCCACACAACTCAGTCTGTCCCAGATTCCACCCAGACCTTGGCATGGTGGAGCCACCAGGAGTCAAGAGGGGGGGGCTACCGGGAGACCAGAGAGTGGGGCTAGCAGTTCTCCCATGAGGGGGAGGCACCAGTCATGTTCACAGGAAAGTGAATGGAATGGCCCTCACCTCAAAGCCACACAACTCTGTCACTGACACCCTCTGAGTCTGCCCAGACCTCTACACCCTGGCCAAGGCAGCTGACTCCTCAGTAGAATGCAAGCTTCACAGGGTAGGGTTACAGGGCATCTAGAGGGTGGAACTATTGCTTTCCCCCAGGCTGATGCCTATGGAGGGGAGTGCTCCACTCAAGAAAAATGACATATGTTGTGTGGCAGTGACTCAGCACAGGTATCTCAGTGACTGTCCCTTCAGCTCTTTATCCAGAGCCATAAAACCCAGTCTCTCCTCACATGACTCTAGTCCACTCCACCCTCCCTCCACTGAATCCCAGAGTGAGTGGCTGTGATGAGATTTTGTGTGTTGGCACATTAAGAGGGCACCTGCATCTCTATCAGACTCACATCTCTCTCTGGCAGACAGAATTCCCACTAATTTTCACAGCCAGATATTATGTAAGCATCTCTTCCTGGCTCTGGTGCTCTGGGCTAGAGGGCCCAGCTTGGGATTGAGACCCTATGCTTCTTAGGCAGAAGTTTTGCAGCTTAGATCTCTGAGCCACCACCCACGGGAACCAGGCCTTTTCACATCTCTGCCCTTTCTACCAATCTTGATGTTGCTTGTTCTATAAATCCTTGGTTATAAGACTTCTCTTCAGCTAGTCTTCAGTTTGTTACTCAGGTTGATTCCTCTATATTTTAGTTGTAATTCCATTTTGGTGCTGGAGGAAGGTGAGCATAACATCCACCTACTCTGCTGCCATCTTGGAGCTCCCTGGCCAATTTCCAGTTCCATTTCTCTCTCAAAGTCAGAGACAGTCATATAGCACTTTATAATCCCTGTATCTAATACTATGACCTGAATGCATAAGGCACTCAAATTATTGCTGAGAATACACAACTAATGATTATATTTACTGTCACTAGTAGATAAACAGATTGTGCAAAGATGGTTTTCCTTCATTATGAAAGACAATCTCATTTACATGAGCATTATTTTCTTTGCCATTATTATACAGATATGTACAAAGAGGGCTTTGTGTACAATCCTCTAAGGTTATTTTTATTTCACACTTAGTACAATCATTGAAATGAGATGTGATTAAGACCATGTTAACAAAATTAACTAAAATTAATCTCTTCATCTCTAAATGAAAATTTTCCTCTATATTAGAAAATAATAAATAAATAGGATATTCTTTCATTGACCAAAGCGTTCTTTTTCAAAATTAAAAATGCTTAAGTCTTAACACAGATCATACATAACACTTCTGAAGTTAAAATATATTCAAAGTAACATCAACAGCAACATCAACTAATATAAAAAAATAGAATTAAAAGTCATACAAGAAAAATAAATGATACAATTCACAGAGAATGTAGCCTGCATCCTATAATAAAGTGTTGGCTATTATCCTAAAAGTGGAAGGAAAAGAAGTAATAAAGACTGAGGCCCAACTCACTCAGAGCCATAGGAACAGCAGGTATTTCTGCTGGGGAACCTTTGCATCATTATCCTTTATAAAACACAACTATGGATTTGAAATGGATTGATAAATTAAAAAATGCTTCTCAAATCAGAAGCTAAAACCTTCAAGGGGAGTCTTAAGCAGGTTTATTAAAGATCAAGAAGACTAAGTTAAAGAATTGTCAGCAGATGCAGGGTACATAAAAACCAGCATACTTCACAAACATACACTTCCACAAAATTCTTTATAAAGTCTTCATGATTGCTAATTCAGAAAAGGATAACATCATTTCAAAACTCGGAAAACCCTTTTAATAGAGATGGTACTCATAAGACAAACTATGGAAGTTTTGTTTCCTTTATATAGAAGGGTGATGAGGCACATTACAAGGCTGCAGATGCTATTCAGTATCAGAAGATGAGCTTCTGAATATCACTGGTAGAGATAACATTATCAAAATGTAATACAAATCTCAAAAGTGACATGAGTTTAATATTTCAACTCACTTAATAAAACAGGTTTAAAACCTATCAAGTAGGAGGCATTGTACTGGGCACAGAGAGAAACAAAACATGGCTTCTGCCCCTCAAAGAGCTCACAGTCTAGATCAGCACTGTCCAACAGAGTTTTTCTGCAAGAATAGAAATATTTTGTATCTATACTATTTACTCTTATAGCCACTAGCTACATGCGGAGTACTAAGCCCTTGAAATGTGCCTTGTACAACTGAGGAATTGAATTTTTAATTTTTGTTTAACTGTAATTAATGTATAAATTTAAATTGTCACATGTGGCTCGTGGCTCCCATATTGGACAGTGCAGATCTTGATACATACACTAAAACTAACCCAGAAGTATTATAATCAATACCATAAAATGATCGTTAACATATACTTACCTCATTTAGTATGCTTTCCAGTGTTGGAGGAGTATCAACTTGAGGAATATCAAACTCCTTGTCATCAATCTAATAGAGAAAAGAAATCAATGCTCGCACAATCATGCTTTCCCTCTTATAATCATGAGGGTGTTTTAATTAACTTAGAACCATTATCAATTAAAAGACAAACATACCACAAAACTGATCATACAGAGAGCCAACTCAATAAAAACCCATGGTAATAAGGGCCAAATCAAAACACTACAGAATTGTTTCCTTTCCTATCTACATATTAAGTGATTATCAAAGGCAAATATGCATGGAGCACACCATCCTGACAGCCCTTTCCAAAAAGCTTCTGTTGAAAGACTTTGGCAACTGCTTTCTTAAACATGAAAAAACAGCATGTAATGACTATCCCAAATATTCTAAGTTTAGACATGTCACGTAAGTAATACAGAAAGGTCTGACACTGCATTTCTTAGTTATTTCATAAATTATGGTAAGAATAATTAGATCAAACAACTTGTCATTAAATACTCTGATGGTCACAAAAAAATCAATTGGGAAAAAAAATTATGGTGTAAGAATTCTAAACCTACCTCTAGCTCTACGATCTTAAGTCATTTAATATAACTGCTTTGCTTCTTCCTTTATAAAATGGATTATCTGAGTACTGTGAAGTTCTAATGAGAACATGTATTAAAGTGTTTCATAAACTAAAATGAACTATACAAATGAAGAGTATGTTATCTCATAAAACTGTTAATCCATGCAAAAATGATAGATTTAAAGTATTTGAGTCATAAAGTGCACTCTAACTAACACTTTGTTAAATATCATCACTTGACAAAAGTTGAATTTTTACCAGGTCATTTTTGAACTCCAGTTCCTTGTCCAGATCTATGTAAGAGAATTTTGAAAGCGAAGCTTCTAGATTGAAAGATTTATTCAGTTCTTCTTCAGTAGTCTTGGCACAGAGGCTCTGTTCCACATTTTCATGGTCTGGTTCATTCTCCATATTTACTTTTAAGAATTGTATTCAGTCAATCCAAGCAAGTTTCTGTTTGGGTTATTTTTCTTTTTTTTTTTTTGGCTTTAGATCATGATGATGTGAATTACGATCTCTTTTCAAAAAAGAAAATAATATATTGTTTAGATTTCCTAAACTGGACATTCTGAAGACTTAGACTTTTTGCAGTAACTCAATAATCTGATCATAGGCAAAGGGAACTCAATAATAGGGTATGGGATATAATATGAAGGTAGGGTTTCTATGGGAGCATAAAGGAGGAACATCTAACTCTGAAGTCAAGGAAGTGACCCACCACCCAAAGTCATAAGCTTGGTGATAGTGATAGACAAGATAAATTTGGCAACTAGACCTGGTACTAACTAGATTTATGTACATAAGCAAAAGAGTAAATTAGTACCAAACATTACAATTAACCCCTTCCTCACATTCCCAAACCTCAGGGTAGATCTTCAGTTCTTCTGTAGATAAGCATATATATCTATTTTGTCATTGGCATCTATACAAGGCCACAGATTTCTCTAGGAGCCTTGTGTCGATACAAAGGGCACAGAATGGATAGCTGGTCACTTACTATGACTCTAGCAAATTGAGGGGTTCAGTTCTATAAACATAGATAACATGATGCTAAAATAAAATAATACCACAACCAACTACAGATTTCTAGAAAGAAAGCTAGTCACAGAGAAACATGGATATTTTTAGGGAAAACTGAAATACTTAAAAAAGAAAAGAAAAATATGTATACAATATTTTATAGATTTCATAGCTCTAAATAATGTAATGTTATCTCAAAAAGAAACAGATAATTTAGTTTACTTGCAAAATTGTCTAGCAAACAATTGTCTGCAAAATTTCTAGAAACTAAAAATATGGTCAAGAAAAAATAATAAGTTTAATGACTAAATTTACTTTTAAATGTTGTTAGTTTACGTTATAATTAGACTCCAAGTGACCAAACTTTAAAAAGTCCATCACTTAGCTCTACCTGTTGAGAATAAAGAAACAAAAATACAAAAACAGAAACAATGCCGTTGTAACAATGATAATAAAAAACAACTCTCTCCACCACAGAACTCCTCTTACTGTTACTTCTTAGTGAAATGCAGTAAAAAAAATTAAAAAAAAAAAAAAAAAAAAAGGCTGACAACCACCGAGCAATTGAAAAAAACTATTTTTTTTAATAGGGAGTGGAGACTTCCAGTCAAGATGAAGGTGTAGGTAGACACGCTTCACTTCCTCATGCAACCACAAAAAGAATAAAAGAATTACAACTAAATCTCAAAATAACACCCAGAACTGTCAGAAAGTCAAACTGTTTGGAAGTCCAACAGGCAAGGATGTAAGGAAGCCACGATTATCCAGGCAGGTAGGAAGGGCAGAGACACGGAGATGGGGCAAAGAGGGGGCATCCCGATGCGCACGAGCAGTCCCACATTCACGTGTGATGGATAAAAATTGGGAGTGACAACTTGGGGGCAAGCGATCCCAGCCCCAGGCAAGACCACACAGCCCAGGGTTCCAGCACTGGGAAGATAAATCCCCATTAACTTCTTGCTGTAAAAACCAGTGGGAGTTGGAGTGGCAGAAAAAACTGCTGGATTTTCAGGCAACTATGCTTATAGGGCCCACATGGTCTTAAAACATACATAAACCCACCCACTCTAGGATTCAACAACAGGGCAACAGCTGGAAGGGCATCCATCACACACAATAAGTGGGTGAAGTGAGTGGAAATGGGGCAAGTGCTGGGCAAACCCCCAGAAGCCAGGCAGCAGCAAAAGTCCCCTCTCTGAGCTCTTCCCCCACACAGAGCCACAAAGCAGGGAAGCAGGCTGCCCTACCCTGGTGATTACCTAAGGCTTTGCCCCTCACAATTTATAAGTGCCTTTTACAGGGAGTCAAAGCAGCTCCACCTACTACTCAAAAACAAACACAAGGAGAATGCCAAACTGAGGAGACAATGAAATATGGCCCAAATGAAAGAACAGAACAAAGCCACATAAATGAAATTGAGATAGCCAACCTGTCAGATGCAGAGTTCGAAACATGGTGATCAGGATGCTCAAAGAGCTCATTGAGTACAGCAACAACATAAAAGAAGAAATAAAGCCTACACTAAGGGAAATTTTAAAAAATCTACATGGAACCAACACTGAAGGGAAGAAAGCCAGGATTCAAATCAACAATTTGGAACATAAGGAAGAAATAAAAGTCAACCAGTACAGAATGAAGAAACAAGTATTTTTAAAAATGAGGAGAAGATCAGGAACCTCTGGGACAACTTTAAAAGTACCAACATCCAAATCATAAGGGTGCCAGAAGGAAAAAAGGAAGAACAAGAAATTGAAAACTTATTTGAAAAAATAATGAAAGAAAACTTCCCTAATTTGGTGAAGGAGATAGACATACAAGCCCAGGAAGCACAGAGAGTCCCAAACAAGCTAGACCCAAAGAGGACCACACCAAGACACATCATAATTAAAATGCCAAAGGTTAAAGACAAAGAATCTTAAAAGAAGCAAGAGAGAAGAAAAGAATTACCTACAAAGGAGTTCCCCTAAGACTATCAGCTGATTTCTCAAAAGAAATTTTGCAGGCAAGAAGGAGTTCGCAAGAAGTATTAAAAGTCATGAGAAGCAAGGACCTACAACCAAGATTAGTCTATCCAGCAAAGCTATCATTTAGAACAGAAGGGCAGATAAAGTGCTTCCCAGACAAGGTAAAGCTAAAGGAGTTCATCATCACCAAGCTATTATTATATGAAATGTCAAAGGGACTTACTTAAGAAAAAGATCAAAACTATGAACATTAAAATGACAACAAACTCACAACTATCAACAACCGAATCTAAAAAACAAAAACAAACTAAACAAAAACAGGAACAGAACCACAGATATGGAGACCATCTGTAGGGTTATCAGCTTGGAGGGGAAAAGGGGAGAAGGGGGAGAAGGTGCAGGTATTAAGAAGCACAATTGATAGGTACAAAATAGACAGGGGGATGTTAAGAACAGGAAATGGAGAAGTCAAAGAACTTATATGCATGACCCATAGACCTGAACTAAGGACAGGGGGATTGCTGTAGGGAAGGTGGGTACTGAGAGGAGGCGGGGCATAGGGGGAAAAATCGGGACAATTGTAACAACATAATATACTTAAAAAGGGAGTGGAAAATTAGTTGCTTTTTAAAAATATATAATACACCCAAAACACAAAATTTTATATCTAAATAGGCTTTTTTAATATTTGATTTATTTATTGTTTTTCTATTACAGTTGTCCCACATATTCCCCCATTGCTCCCCCCAAATCCAGCTCACCCCTTCTCCCACAGTCATTCCCCACCCCATTGTTCATGACCATGGGTTATTTATACTAGTTCCTTTACTAAACCCTTCCCCTACTTACTCCCCTTCTCTCCCTCTCCCCCTCCCCCTTAGTAACTGTTAGTCTGCTCCTTGTTTACATGCCTCTGGTTCAATTTTGCTCGTTTGTCTGTGCTGTTCATTAGTTTCCTGTATTAGGTGATATCATATGGTATTTGTGTTTTGTTACCTGGCTTATTTCGTTAAGCATAATTTTTTAGTACTTATAATTAATTTCACTTCCTTCAGTGTTTCAGTTTTGTCATACTAAATGAAATTAATATCTAATATATGTAGGACTCAGGAAGACTGTTTTCTTAAGATCTGAAAGCATTTTACTCTAGCTAGTACATTTGGTGTATTACCAAATACAGACTAATTTATTTCACATGTTACAGAAGATAGACTCTAAGGCTACTACATTCTATAAAATACATGCTATTAAATATACTTCTAAAAGACATAACTAAGGTACTGTGTATCTGGCAACATTAGAAGTATCTTTCCAATCTCAGTTACTAACTGTACTGCTTCTTTTGCAATAAGCTAAATATGGTAGCAATATTAGCATTAATAAGCCTTTCTTCAAAGAAAACTGAGTTGGCTCATCAAAGATTACTTCTTAATAAAGTTCACTCTTATTTGTGCCACTTAGCAAAAATGATTTCAATTAGTCAAGAAATGTTTGCAAATATACACAATCTAATTTACATTCGGTGGTTCCTGAGGACAAATACTGAGATTGAGTCACTTATATATATTTAAATAATGGAAAAGACCACAGAGAAAAAAGAAAAAGAAACCTGTTATTTAAATGATCGATAACTTAAAACGTTTTAGTCTCTGCATCTGGTTTTCCAAAACAACTCGGAAAGGAAAACAACTTGTTTCTGGCTCTTTTTATATCTCCTCTCTGGAGCTGGAGGTTCTCAGAACAGCTCAGCATCTGTGAACACCAATAAAAGACACTGTCCTGTCACGCTACCCTACTTCCTTTCCAACCTTCACCTCACAGCTCCTGTGATTGATATGATGTGGTAGCACAGTGGAAAGAACATAAGTCAAAGCGTCAATTAATATCCGGTTTGAATTCGGATTTTACCAGTTCCTACTGTAATTGTGGTGAATCTGTTTACCCTTTCCGAGCCTATTTCTACATCTGTAAGATGAACTCCTGTTGCCCTTTGTGTTGTTTCCACAGAGCAGCACCTCTTGTTCTGGAAACAGCTCCATCAAACCATGTGGTTCTTGTGAAGGCTGCCAATCAAAAATCCCCTAGTATTACAAGTTACATAGAAGAACCAGAGTCCTTCATCAGGATTCATTAACATGGAACTGGTGAGGAAGAACCATTTGCAAGTTCTCTAAACAATGAGTATTAAGGCTGGGCTGCATGCCCACTCCCCACCTCCCCTTGTTTTGCAGAAAAAGAGATCATTTATTCAACACATTTCAACCAAACACCTACTTATACCTCTATTACTGCAGATCCACTTCTAAGTACAGAATTTACATTCTAGGCATAGATTCGCTAGCAAGAATGAAAGCAACCCACAAACACAAGTAGAAGAGCTAAGAGTGCCCTGATATCATTCAAGCCCCAAGTTTCCAATCTTCTGTGAAGTTAGCTCTGGTCATAGCCTTCCAGTAGCTTGGCTACATAAGCCAACATATTCCCCCAATTTGGTCACTTACAATTGAGAATCCTGACTCCTAGGAATGCAACTATCTATTTACAGCACAACTGTGAGAAATTAATGATACATTGACTATAAATGTAAAGCACTTAAAATAATGCCTGGACACAGAATAAATTTTCAAGAAATATTAGCTATTATCATTTAAAATTTCCTCAAGATCTCCAAATTCTTCTAAAGTTAAAGACCCTGAAACAAAATCTAGTATTTTTGTAAAGTTGTAGCCTATGCTAAGTATATCAGAAGAATATTTTATATTCTTCGTTAGAATAACGATGCTTCTAACATCATATTAGAAGTTTCTTCAGGAGATGAATTGTGGGGTTTTGCCTAAGACTGGTACAGCCCCAAGCAAAACAACACACACACATTAATAAAAACTTTTAATTATGATAAATGTCTTATGCTACTAACTCATTCTAATATTACATCTTTTTTTTACATGAACTTCCTCTTCTGTCATTTACCAGCAGGTTTTTCTTTATGTTAAGTCAAGAAGTTTTCCCAAGCCAAATAGACCTGCTGATTCAAAAGGTCACAATGCTTATTTTTTAAAAAAGAAGAGTTCACTAGAGCAGCTTCTGTAAATTATTTAGAAACTGGGTTGTGCCTGAACCTACCTGTGGTAGGCAGAATAATAATTCCCAATGATCCCCAGAATCTGTGATTATGTTACCTTACATGGCAAAAGGGACTTAGCAGATATGATTAAAATAGAATTTTGAGTTGGGAGATTATCCTGAATTATCTGGTGGCCCAATGTAATCACAAGGGTCTTTGACAGTAGAGGCAGAAGAGAGGTGACAACAGATGCAGGGAGATGCTAAATTGTAGGCTTTGAAAAGGAAGGAAGGGGGCCGGGAGCCAAGTAATTCAAGCGGTCTTTAGGAACTGCAAAAGACAAGTGAATGGATTCTCTCCTAGAGCCTCCAGAAGGACCCCAGCCCTGCCACGACTTGCATTTGGCCTGGTACAACTAGTGATGGATTTGTGAACTACAGAACTGTATAATAAATCAATGTTGTTTTAAGCCACTAAATTTGTGGCCATTTGTCACATTAACAATAGGAAACAAATATACTAACAAATTTCAATTAATTTGTTTCTGGCAAGATCTCCAACATTCCGAAATACTAACACCTCCCTTGTTAATTGGTGTGGCCCAAATATTTATTGAGCAAGCTCTTTATTTCAATATGCAGAACAATGATGAAATGCTTAATATATATCACTTAATACTACACACTTGATGCATACTGCCTTCTGATATCACTTAAGTGCTACCCCAGTACAAAGGTTGGCAATGACTACTGGTAATTTCCTCTTGAGATACAATTCTACAACTAGTTCTTCACCTAATCATGGGGTGATCTAGAGTTTTTATTGTTCTTAAGGTGATGCCATGCCAGACAGTATCTGCAGACAACACAATAGGTAACATCAGTTGTCTTAAGTCTCTCCCAAAATGAAATTAGAATCATGATTACCCAACATGCTGTCCTCTTTTGAGGGCTGATAAACTAATATTTTAATACTTCTGATTTAGGATTATCTGACATCTTGATAGTTCCCAAGGTTGTTCCCTCTTAATTAATATGGTTATTCTCAACCAACTAGTAATAGATTCAAGGACCATTTAAAAATATGTATGTGCCATATAAACAGCAATGACCCCATTATGACATTGGCCAACTGAATAACTCTAAAAGGTGACCTAGATTAGGCCAGGTTAATGTGGAACTCTTTCAACAGTTTGTTGTTGTTGTTGTTGTTATACTTGGACAAACTATCCCAACTGTTCTCAAGTTCCAGGATTCTGTTTAATTCACTGGCATTCCTTTCCTCCTAAAAGTGAAATCTGAGGCACTTTTCACATTACTGCAACATCGAATCAAGTGTGCGCTTTTTTAAATTTACTATATCCCCAGAGCTATCATAAAATCATAATATGGAAATGATTTTACAGGCCAACTTTGTTTCTGGCCTTCCCAGTCTAAGTATTTTTCTTCCAATCCTTTGCTTTGTTTTGTCTTCTTGTGGTTTGTTTTGTGTGGAAAACTACAACAGAGACTTAACTTCTATTAGTTTTCTACTATATTTCTCAGGTAAATGAACTAATTTTTAATAGCTCCCCAATGCCTACAGGATAAAATTCAAAATTCTAAGCCTGTGATTCCAGACATCACATGAGCTGATCCTCTTTTCCTTTACAAGTAAACTTACTATTTGTATTCAGTCCTTCAAGAATAGCTTCCACTTTCTCTCCATCTCTGCTCACGCTATTTCACCTTCCTTTTTCTTTTCTTCTTCATTTATCTAAGTCCCTTCTTTCCTTTCTTTTGGGCACCTTCCTTCCCCCAAGCATCCTCTGAACCCAGAATGCATATCTTCTCTAGAACAGTGCCATGCCACTTTCCTCATACTGATTCTTTAGTTAACTTACCATGTGACTATGTCTTTTCTCCCCAACTATACAATAAAAATGGGATCTGTACGCTCCACAGAACTGGGCTCACTGACCTGCAGAGCTATGCAAACATTCAATAAATATTTACTGATTAACAAAGAAACTGGAAGACAGTAATAACACCTGTGCTGCAAATTAAATATATCAATTTTATTACTTGTAATTGTTGAGCTTCAGAGGATATTGTTTCACAGTTCTTAGAAATCTATGTCATAATAAGCCAAGTTACAACTGAGTTCTACCTTTATTTAATCAAACTTGTCAACTACCTCTGATCATATTCATCCTTCAGATCAGCTAAAAGTCTGATTCCTATAAAAGCCTTTTTTATCCTGTTCAACTAGACTTCCTGTTAATATAAACCTATTGCATTTTTCTCTTTTATTACGCTTACCATGCTGCAATCGTTTTTTTCAGTGTCTGAAACACCTTTCCCTTCCCTCTACTGGAATGCGGGTTCTGGGAGAGCAAAGACCCGATCTGTCTTGTTTACCATTGTATTTCCAGTGCCTATTTACATAGTACAGTGTAGTTAATCAACCCACCAATCCAGCGAGCCAGTCATCCCCTCCTTCCTTCCCTAGGTAAACAGCCAAGCAATACTGGCTTCCAGAGCTTCAAAGAGCAGTTTTGGTCATTCAAAATAAGATGTAGTTAGTCATGCTACCCCCCAAAGCCAGCCACCTTGCAAGTTCCATTCTTTATATCCAGGTGAGATTTTTGTTTTTAATCCACAACACTGATTTTATTTTTTTGTGATTGTTTTGCTCATGTGTAACATGACACAAACTCCAAAATCTCAGATGTTTCATGTTCTTTTACATTAATTCAGCCTACAGGCCAAGATGAAAACAGTGGAAATGTACAGGAATTCAACTATTATCTTCAGCAAAGGGAAAGAGGGAAAAAAACAAATGATTCACACGGAGCCAGGGACTGTGTATACCATTCCACTCAATTTCTACCTGCTTCAGAGTAAGCCTGGGAGGAAATAACTATCTGCTGTCCTTTTGGTCAGCTCGGTTTTTGCATGCCACATACACAAGCAATCACTTTCATTTGTGCGCAAGATAACAAACAGCATGCTGTTCCAACATGTAGCAAAAACTGGCTGTGCAAGACTTCCTAAGAGATCCTATGTCAATCTCCAACGTGACTCCTTGCCAGGGTACTTTGAGGGTACTCAATTTCACCTTACTCATGGACTTCAGATACAGACCCCATATTAGATACAATGCTGCTACATACTGAGATGAGCTGCTTACCTGACCCCTGAGTTTCTTTCCAAGAAGAGGTACATTTAAGTAGCTACAGCACTACAGTGCTCAGAGCTGCCACTACAAAAATGCCAAAACTGCTGGTGTTTTTCTTCTGTTGGTAAGTGTCTAAACGAGAAGAGCAATAATTTAAAACTTAGAAACTGCATACAGAACAAAGCTTAAAAAGAAAAATGAAGGAAGTGCCTGATATGGAACATTCTCAAGGAACATATGTTGGGGCACAAAATAGCCTCAACAAATTTAAGAAGATTGAAATCATACCAAGCATATTCTCTCCTACCACAACACTTTGAAACTGGAAATCAACTTCAAAGAGAAAGCTGGCAAAACCACAAATATGTGGAGATTAAACAACTACTGCTACTGACCAATGACTGGGTCCAAGAAGTAATGAGATCAAAAGATACACAGAGACAAATGAGAATGACAATATGACATACAGAAATTTTTTGGATATAGCAAAGTGGTTTTAAGAGGGACATTTATAGCATTACAGACCTACCTCAAGAAACAAGAAAAATCTCAAATAAACAACCTAACATTTCACCTTAGAGAACTAGAAAACAAAGAACAAACAAAGCCCAAAGTCAGCAGAAAGAAGGAAATAATAAAAATGAGAGCAGAATTAAGCAAAATAGAGACTAAAAAGACAACAGAAAAACTTAATGAAACCAAGAGCTAGTTCTTTAAAAAGATAAATAAAATTGACAAACCACTGGCTAGATTCACAAAGAAAAATGAGAAAAGACTCAAATAAACACATCAGAAATGAAAGAGGAGAAATTACAATGGACACTACAGAAATACAAAGGACTATACAAGATTATTATGAAAGGCTATATATCACCAAATTCGATAACTTAGAAGAAATAAACAATTTCTTAGAAATACATAACCTTCCTAGACTGAATCATGAAGAACTATAAAATCTAAATAGACAGTTCCACAGTAACAGTCATCAAAAAACCTCTCAAAAAAATAAAAGCCTAGGACCAGATGGCTCCAATAGTGAATTCAACCAAACATTCATAGATTTGATACCTATGCTTCTCAAACTCTTCCAAAAAAGAAGAGGCAATGTTTCCTACTCATTACTCTAATACCAAAACCTGGCAAGGACAACACGAAAGAAAATGACAGACCAATACCTCTTAAGACTATACATGCAAAAACTAAACAAAATACTAGCAAATTGAATATAGCAATACATTAAAAAGGTAATACATTACCATCAAGTGGGGTTCATTCCAGGGGCACAAGGATGGTTCAACACACACATATGTGATACACCACATAACAAAATAAAGGATAAAATCATATGTTCATAACTAGATGCAGTAAAAGCACTTTACAAAATACACCATCATTTATGATTAAAACACTCAATAAAATGGGTATAGAAGGAAAGTAGCTCAACATACACGCCATTTATGACAAATACTCACCTACTATACTCAGTGGTAAAAAACTGAAAGCTTTTCCTCTAAGACCAGAAACAAGACAAGCATGCCCACTTTCACCATTGTTATTCAACATCACACTGAAGTAAAAGCCAGAGCAATCAGGCAAGAGGAAGAAATAAAAGGCATTCAAATTGGGAATACACAAGTAAAACTGTCACTTTCTGCAGATGACATTATTCTATATATAGAAAACCCTAAAGACTCCACTAAAAAAACTATTAGAAATAATAAACAAATACAGTAAAGCTGAAGGATACAAAATCATGTACAAAAATTTCTTATATTCCAATATAATAACAATGAAATGTTTTTTTAAAAAGGAAACAATTCCATCTGCAATTGCAACAAAAAGAATAAAATACCATGGAATAAACTTAACAAAGAAGTGAAGGACCTAACACTGAAAACTACAAGACACTGTTGAAAGAAATTGAAAAAGACACAAAGAAATGGAAAAATATTCTGTGTTCATGGACTGGAAGAATCAACATAAAGTGGCCATATTAACTCAAGCGATATACAGATTTAATGTATTCCCCATCAAAATCCCAATTCCATTTTTCAAAAAATAGAATAAAAATCACCAAATCTGTATGGAATAACAAAAAGCCCTGAATAGTCAAAGATATCCTGAGAAAAAAAGAACAATGTAGCACACTCTCTGACTTCAAATTATACTACAAAACTACAATAATGAAAACAGTATGGTATCAGCAGAAAAAGACACACAGACCAGTGGAACGGAATTGAGAGCCCAGAAGTAAGCCACATGTATATGGGCAATTAATTTTTGACAAAGCAGCCAAAAACATACACTGGAAAAAGAAAGCCTCTTCAATAACTGGTGCTGGGAAAACTAGAAAGCCACATGCAAAAGAATGAAACTAGACTGCTATTTGACACCATACACAAAAATAAAGTCAAAACAGATTACAGACTTAAATATAAGACCTGAAACAATAAAATACATAGAAGAGAACATATGTACTAAATGTGGAGATTTTATATATATATATATATATATATACTTACTCAGCCATAAAAAAGGATGAAATGCTGCCATTTGTGACAACATAGATGGATCCTCAGAGTATCATGCTAAGCAAAATAAGTCAGATGGAAAAGGACAAGAAGCATATGATTTCAATATATGGGATATAAAACATAATGCAACAAACCAAAAAAACAAAACAAACTCAGACACCCAGACAACAGAAAGGTGGTTACCAGAGGAAAAGGGGGAGGAGAAGGATGAAGAGCATAAAGGGGCCAAATATATGGTGACAGAGGGAGACAACTTTGAGTGGTGAGCACATAATGCAATATACAGATGATGTATTATAGAATTGTACACTTGAAATATATATAATATTAATCAATAACAATCCAATAAATTTAATTAAAAAAATAAATGACATTAAAAAAAGAAGAGTGCCTGAGACCTACCTGTGCATGGTTCTAAGTTACTACTATATGTCAGACACAATTCTGATAACCCCATTTTAGAAAACAAAAATCGAAATCCCCTGTAACAAATAAAAAACAAGAACTAAGTCTATAAATATCTATATTATGTATCAACCCTAACATTAGTCATCAGCTTTGTACCAATATGTGTACAAGGCAATATGTAAAATGAATGAAAGAGAAAAATTATCACTTCTTTCTAGCTTCTAAGAAGTTCCCCACTATTATAAGGATCTTTATCAAAGATTCACCCCAACCTCAGATAACTCCTCCTAAGAAGTACATGGGCCTTGTGTAGGCTGAAATATATTCCCTTTTATTCTTCACTGAACTGGTATGGGTGAAAAGTTAAATTCACAGAAGATAGAATTCCACTCAGTTGTTGGCTGAGTAAATGGTGGCCTTCCCACCCACCTTAATTAACTACCTACTAATTAAATTGTCGCATTAATTTGTGTTAGGTGTCAAGGAGGACGTAGAGTCACAAGAGATTTGTTTTTATTTCTTATTTTTTAAAAGAGCAAGAGATGGCTTCTTGCTGAACTGTAGAAGAAGAAAAAAAATTGATTACAGTTAAAACATCTCAGCACCTTCACCACTTTTCCTCTGGAAAACAGCTCCTCCTCCACTCCAACCAAGTAATGGGTGGTGCTGTCAATCAAATAACCTATCTGCCTAGCCAGGAGAGTAGGCAGAGGACATTCTTGTGTCCAGTTTGGCCAATCGGTGTTCTTCCCTGCGTTTTGTAAATACTGACGGTAAGAGTTTTCTCTGGGTGCTTAGAAACATGGAAGATGTAACACAGGGGCTGTTATACAGAATGGAAATAATTCAAACATTAATTCAAAGTTTAGTTAACAACAGAACAGTTTAATCTTACAAATATACACATAGGACACCGGAAGCTGTGGGTCAAGAGAAGATATCGCCTAAGTTCTGTGTAAACTATTCAAAGACCAAAAGTTAAACATACTTCATTAAGTTCAAAAGGTCTTACTTTTCATTTACGTAGGTAACTGACATTTGGTGTCTCAATGGTTGAAATATCTATGAAAAGAGGTACAGCTAAAACTCATCAAGATTTGCCAGTATTCTGAAAGACAGAAAACATCCATCTGCTGAGAAGCCGGATGAAAAACACCTATCCAAATACAAAGGAAATATATAAAGGATAATCAACGTATTAATCTTAGAGCTCCGGAAAGAATTTTTTCACATATAACTAAGTTTCTTCAACATATGAAGCCCAATAGTTCAATCAGAACCCGCCCCACCAACTTATCTTATTCTGTATTTTATGGAACAGGCCAGCTATTGCCAAAGGATTCAATATCTACTCTCTGCTTATATTCAGCCAGTGGCAAGCCCATATCTTACACAAACATACGTAGGTCCTCCATCCGTATTTGTATTAGATGTACTGCAAACACACACACCTGACATGTAATTATATCCCCATCACACACATCTGTGGTAGAGTTGGTGCCACAAGTTAACATCCATGTTTGTTTCGCCTGGGTTTTTGTTTTTTCTTGGGGGGAGGGGGCGCTCAGGAGGGTATGGTCGAGGGTGGGCAATGCAGAGGACAGAAGCCTTCCTGTCCATTCTAACATGAAGGATACATGCCTAGATGGAGAAGGATCCCCAGGTGTTCTTGATTACCCATGGCATGGAGCCTCTCTCGCTGATCCTACTTCACTCCACCCTAATCTCCTTTGAAAACTCCTAAACACTTTAGGCTACTGATTCCTTTCTTCCCAGGTACCACACTTGGGAAAACTAACCAGAACACACGAGTGGCCTCGAACGCTAGAGACCCACCCGTCCCCTTGCTGCCCTCACCCTGGGGTACACCTCGCAAGCGGAGAAACTAGAACCAGCCTTACAGAGTGCGCACCAAAGCCAAAAGGTGGACGCCCCATCAAAGCCCCTCGAGGGATGGAGGAGCCTACACCTGTGCCCCAGGCACGAGAGGCGGGCTATACAAGAGTTCCGCCCCGGGAAGGGGTGTGATCGCCGGCCTCCTACTCTCACAATCACGGGGACCCGGTGCACCTGTCTCTCAGCCTCCCATTGGTTTGTAGCCAACCAGTGGAAACTGCTCAACCCAATCCCAGGCCGAACAGAGGGCTGACCCTTCCGCCCAGAGTCAACGCCGCCCGGCCGGTGGGCCCCGGTCCAGTTAGCCCGTCAGGGGCTGCTCCGTCAGCAACCCCGAGGCCCCGCTGCGAAAAGGGCAAGAGGATCAAGGACCCGGCGTGCGCTCTCTTGCCGCGCGGGAGTACAACCCCGCACTACTGTCCCCACCCCCACCGGCCCACTCTCGGGAGATTTTTTACCTGCGCTTG
The DNA here is from genome assembly GCF_987537825.1 of Furipterus horrens. Lineage (NCBI taxonomy): Eukaryota > Metazoa > Chordata > Mammalia > Chiroptera > Furipteridae > Furipterus > Furipterus horrens. The sequence goes on along the minus strand of NW_028327171.1, from coordinate 45,715,720 downwards.
CAGCCACTCCAGCCCGGAGCCCCCCCCAGCCCACGTGACCCCGCCCCTGTTCTAACCTCACGCACGCGCAGTACTCACCACTGCTGGCCACGCTTCCGCTTTCCTCCGCTCCCCCAGTTCTCTCCAGGGCGGTCCGCCCTTCTAATCACGCCCTCATTTAAAGGGACAGCAAAACACCATCTCACCCCAGGGACTTTGTGAGTAATTAACATCTTTGGGAACTTCATTGTAGACCAATAAATAACAGTCCTTGAGAAGAGAAACCCTCCTCCAGCTCTATGTCAATGAATTTATTACAACCTTTAAGAAAATGAACCTACTATGTTCAGCGATCCCAGAAGGACAATTGGTTCCCAGGCTTTTGAAGTTTGCAACCAGTTATTTTTTCTTTCAATCTTTTTAAAGAAGAACATAGAATTACCAGCTTTTTACTTTTCCAAGTAAGGACAGTAAACAAACACTACTCTTTTATAACTTATCAACATTGCTCCACAGAAAAATACATCTTAACACCAAAAATATGGAAGAGACACTCTCAAATCTAGGAAATATCTTTTAAATGGATAAAAGCATATATTGATTTGTCCCATTCCTCCTGAAAGGATGAAAGCTTTTTTTTTTTTTTAAGAGGAACCACTGTAGATAACACTGGCCCCAGGAAACCTATGGAAATGAAAACAGAATGATGAAGAACACCACAACATGCTCCTTGAAGGAGATATCGAAAATATACATTTGAGCAGACATTCATTGAGTATCAACTAGGTACACTACACCTCCAGGCCTTCGAAGGATCCAAAGGTGGGTAAGGCACAGCCCTGCCCTCCAGGTACTCTTTGTCTAAGAACTCAGTGTACAAGACATAGCATACAAGGCAGGCCGTTTTGAGTGGTATAAGAAAGGTATGACACCATCATTTTAGGATCCCGGATGAGGGGAAAGGGTGGAACACTTAGGGGGGAGGTGGTGTCTCATTAGGGCCTTGAATTATTTCAGTAGACAGAGCAGGGAGAATGCCTAGCTGGGGAACAGTGGTATCAGCGGCAGTACAATAGTCTTCCCTTAACCTCTGAGGATAAATTCCAAGACCCCCAGTGGATGCCTGACACCAAGATAGTACCAAACCTTACATATACTTAGAATGTTTTTTCCTAGATATACATATTTATGGTAAAGTTTAATTTATAAATTAGTCACAGTAAGAGAGTAACAACAATAACTAACACAATAAAACAATTATAACAATATACTGTAATGAAAGTTATATAAATGTGGTCTCTCTCAAAATACCTTATTGTACTTGTTCACTTTTTTTCTTAAAGGAAGCTCTTTAAGGCTTCTCTTTGGCATGTCCAAATAGCCAGTATCACTATTCTTGCATTTGGTGCCAGTATTAAGTAAAATAAGGGTTATGAACACAAGCACTGTAATCCTGCAACAGTTAATCTAATAACCCCGTTGCTTATTAAGTGACTAACGAGCAGTAGTGTATACAGTGTGGATACCCTGGAGAAAAGGATGATTTACTTCCTGGGTGGGACGGAGCCAAACAAAGCAAGATTTTTATCACGCTACTTAGAATAGCACGCAATTTAAAACTTATATAGTGTTTACTTCTGGAATTTTTCATTTAATATTTTTGGAACATGGTTGACCTCAGGTAACTGAAACTGAAGGTAAGGGGGGACTACTGTACCAAACAAGATTGGGGACTACCCGCTGGCCTGATGTGGCTGTGGCATGGGTAGTTCACAAATATTATTTGTAATGGCTACATAATTGTTGATAATGTAGTTTATTTTATTATTTTTGGACATTTAAGGGGTTTCCTATTTCTTCACTGTTACCAAGAACATTGCCATCAATATCCTTATACTAAAAATTTTGCCCACATTTAAAAATTATTTCCTTAGGATAAAAACCTGTAAGTGAAATGACTGATTCAGAGGCTTTGAAAGCTCTTAAGTCTGTGAATACCTACTGCCAAATTGCTTTCCATAAAGGTAAGGCCAGTTTCCGTTCTCACCACAAGTGCTCCAGTGTGCCAATCACATACACCCACCTGCATTTATTTTATCTTTTTAAAAAAGTTTTGCCGGTTGGATAGAGGACATTGCCTCTCATTTTAGTTTGTACTGGGGTGGAATATCTTTATAAATTTATCAACCCTTTATAGTTATTCTGGAAATGCAATTTTACTGCCTATGTTTGCATTTGTGACTGGCAAATAGTACTGACTGAATTGTTGCACACTTTTATGAGGAAAAAAAACAGGGAGGGATTTAAAAAATAAATGATGTGGTCACACCAAGTTATAGCCAAATTATATTGTGGTGTACTGTACAAATAAAGCTTAGTGGGAGAACTGAGTCATCACAAGGTATGTGGTTAAAGGTCTGCACCACTGCAGTCAGTAAAATATTTGTGTTGAGAGGGGCAATTTGGTTTCAGCAAAATAATAATCCTTATAGTAAATCAACATTGCAAATTTTAGTTTCCTCATTTGGTAGTATTGTTTGTATTTAATTTTAAAATTTGTTTTGCTTTTATAAGTGCATAAAATCTTTAATAAAGGAGTCTTTTCCTTTGGTATATGTCTGCACATTTACACGTTTGTATATACTCGTATATGGATGCAACATTACAAAAAATAATTTAAGTCAACTCTAGAGATCTGTAAGAATCTTCTTACAAGGAAGTTTAACATTATTTAAGTTTGAGAAACATTGATATAGGAAGTTTCTTAAAGTTTCATTTGTAATTATCTAAACATAGGCATTGAGTTTTTTATTTTACAAAGGTAAAAGTAGTGTCAGCTTACATAGCATTGGAATTTTTCTATACAGAATATTGTTATGATTTTCTTTTCTTTTCTTTGGAAAGAGAACCAAAAGCTGTACTATGTGTAGAGTTCAGAGAGTATGTCTGGGCTTAAAATAAACCATTTGTCAAAGTTAACTTTGTACCGATCAGTAAGACCCAGACAGAAAAATGTTTGAATTGATAAAACTTGTCTTTTTCAAGTGAGACAAAACAGTTGAGAAGATACCAATTAAAATGGAACTTTTGTGAAGTGGGCTTAGGAGAAATTAAACCCATGCGAAAAATGTCACATGTGCAATGTAGGTGCCTTTCAGCATGGGAAACAGTGAAGGCCAGCTGCTCTGATGGCCAGGAGTTAGAGGGGGAGCATCGCCCAAGGGGTGCTGCAGTTGGATGATGTCCTGATACCCAACTCCTCCAGCTCTCCCAAGGCAGGAACAATGATCCAGACACTGCTGTTAACATTGCATCCGGAGTAAGACACATCTATTCTGAAGGAAAAAATATCTGATACCTGGGAACAAGGGGCAGAGACTAGGAGAGGGTTGTATCACTTCTTTTTTCCTTACAATCACAAAATAAATTGGCCTCTTTTCCTTTTTTAAAAAGGTACCTGGTGTACAGAGTACTTAGTGGAGTCAAAATCCAAGTCTGCTGGAGAGAAGTGAAATTGGTTATCTGTAAATTACTCAAACTAGGCCTGGGGTCATTCTCAGGTCCCCTGTGCCTGGAATGCTCTTCCCTCCGAGGTAAACAACTGGCTCGCTCCTCGCCTTATTTAATTAAATGCCGCGGTATTAGTCAGGGCAATACATACTATGCAGGTGGGAGAGGAGTACTCTCCTCCATTCAGTCCTCAGGGACTCAGGTTCTTTCCATCTGATGACACTTTCAGCTGAACACATGGCCTCAAAGTTCTCCCAGGCAGGGAGATGGAAAAGGCCCCACTACCTCTGAACTGCATTGGCCTGAAAGTGACATGAACCCCTTCTGCTCACAATCCATTGGCCAGCACTAACCACCTGGGCCTGCTTTACTGCATTAGAGACCAAGAAGTGAAGGGGAGCACTCAGAATATCTGGGGAGCACATGCTGCCAAGTCCACAGTCACCTCCTTGGGTTCGCTCAAACCACCCTGCCTTCCCCCTAGCACACTCTCACCACCTTTTCAGGCTTTATTTTTCTCTATAGTACCTATCATCATCTAGCATACTATATATTTTACTTATTTATCCCTAGGCAGAAAGTTTCTGTCTTCTCCATACTAGTATATAAGCATCATCAGAGCTGAAATTTTTGTCTGCTTCATTTATGGTTTTATCCCCAGCATTTGGTAGGAGCTCCATAAATTTTTATTAAATATATTAATTAATCCTGTAATGACAGTCTATATTTGTAGCTGGAAGGGGTATCACATACACTGATCTGAGATGCTTCACAAGGAATAAATAACTCCACTTAGAGCATACATAGCCATGTATTGAGTGCCTACTATGTGCCAGGCGCCATGCTTGGTGGCAGGAAAACAGTTATAAGAAACAGTCTCTGACCTTAGCCAGGAAGAAACTATTAAAAATGCAGTATTTATTGAGATCCATACTAGAAATAAATTATGGGAACTCAAAAGGCCAAATCTGACTTTTAGCGAGAGGTTGATTTTATATCCTAACATTACCAGAATAGCAACAACAAAAAGAAGCCTGGGGTAGGAGAGAATAGCTAGGGGACTCAGGAATCATAAGTTGTTTCCCAAAGTCATAAAAGAATTAAATCTATATTCTCTAACTTGTTGTATTCTTGACAACAGCTTACCTTTCACTTTTTGCTCACCCATTCATTCTCATGTCTTCCCACATCCATCTTCCCCTCAGCCTTAAAGTACATAGCAGCCCATGTGCACTTAGTTGAGAGAAACCTGGAAGATCTCACTATTTAAAGGCATTTTTCTTCCTGGTAATTTCACAGTTCCAGAAATGACATCATTTGAAATCTGCTTAGAGTATTTTGTCTTCCAGCCACACCCCTTCTGTACCCCTGTAAACAAGAACAGCATTTACCAGCCTTTTAAACTGAGGACTGGCATCATGGGAGCCCTGCCAGAACTTCATAGCCAAAAAGAGGTGGAAAGGGAGGTCCAGCATGGGACCTTGGCAACAAAGGGGACCCTAGGCAGGAACTGAAGAGGACTAGGCATTAGATAAGGGAAAGAGCAAGGAAAGAGTAAAGACGATGCAGAAACAACAAGGACATCAAAGACAAATTTGAACTATTTCACCATTTTGCCTTGGGATAGCCTTGCCCACATAAAAGGACACACACTACCCCTTTGACACACACACACACACACACACACACACACACACACACAAAGAGTTGGACTCAGCAGAGAATGAGAGAATATTTAAAATAATAGTGATGTTCCACTGTGTCAGGACCCAGACTGCTTCTATCTTGTCATTCATTCTTCCATGGACAGGGCCTCAATTCCCAAGTCTGTCTCATGGTTCAAGACTCTGCTGCAACTATCACATCCACCTTCCAACTGGCAAGGAATAAGGAAAGGAGAAGGTGTATTATTCATCTGTTGTTGTGTAACTACTCTCAAAATTAGAGGCTTAAAACCAAAACATGTATTATCTTACAGTTTCTGTGGGTCAGGAATCCAAGTATGGCTTAGCAGGGTCCTTTGGCTCAGGGTCTCTCATAAATCTGCAACCAAGATATTGGCCCAGGTTGTAGACATCTCAAGGCTCAGATCAGGTAGGATCAGCTTCCAATATCACTCACGTTGTTATTGGCAGGATTTGCTTCCCTGCAGGCTCTTGGACTGAGGGTTTCAGTTCCTCACTGGTTGTCGGCCAGAAGTGCCCTCAATTCCTTGTCACGTGGGCTTCTCCATAAGGCAGTTCACAACATGGTAGCTTGTTTTATCCAAGCAGGCAAGCAAAAAGAGCTATCAAGAATGTGAGCAAGATGAAAGTCAGAGTCTTTTGTAAGCTGATCTTGGAAGTTGCTTTCCATAATTTTTAGCTACATTCTATTTGTTAGATGCACTACCCCCAGCCCACACTCAAGAAGAGGGGATTATGTGACTTCCAGGAAGTGGGACCACTGGGATTCTTTTACAATTTGCCAACAAAGAAAGTTCTTGCCCACTCCCTTCAAAGACTCTTTCCTGAAATTGCCTACACCAGTCCTGCCCACATCTAGCTGCAAGAGAAGCTGGGAAATGTATCTTTATTCTGGGTTACTATCAACCCAGCCAAAAATTAGGGATTCAATCCTGAAGAGGAAGTGCAGAATTTTGGAGAATAGATAGCTTAGCTGATTCATGTCCCAGGCCCAAGCATTAAGGAGGTGCAGAAATATGGCTGGGTAGAGTTATAGAATCTGAATTCAAAGCCTACTTCTGCCACACCCTATGCTGAATAAATTATTTAATCTCATTGAGTCTCCTTTGTATGTTCAGACTAAATGAAATGGCCTGTGTGAAACACCTTACACATGGTAGCTTCTCAATAAATATCTGCTAAATCTGTTTCAGAAGTAGCTTAATATCCCAAAAACTTTTAAACCAGGCTCTGACAGCCTACCAGCTTGCTGTGTGACTCCATGCCATTCACCTCACCTCTTTGGGCACCAGTTTCTTGTCAGCAAAAGTCAGTAACAACACCTGCCCTACATATCTTATCAGGTTGCTATAGAGATAATGCGTGCTAACTTTTCAAAAAAAATTTTTTGATTCAAAATGTCACGCAAACTTAATGTGGCATTAGTGGCCACCAGGTGGCAGTGGGAGGCAGTGGGCTTGGGTTATGGCCCATGGCCACCAGATGGTGCTGGCATTCAGCAGATAACAACCTGGCTCTGCTGGGAGTCTTTGTAAGAGAGCTGAAGGGCTCTTGGAGATGGCCAGTGCAACCCCTCATGCCACAGATGAGGGAAATAAGACCAAAGGAGGGTGTGGGTGGGGTTGTCACTAAGCAGGGAGGGCTGGAGCCCAGGGCTCCTGGCTTTCAGCCTAGGGTGGCTCTGATCCCTACACAGTATCGATGCTCTCACATTTTCTCTAGACTTCTACTAGAGGCCAAAGGTGCCCTGACTTCTGGTTCATAGATTTACCAAATTTTAAAAGCCTGGAAAATGTCCACAAATATCATCTGTCTCTCTGGCTGTGTAGCATAGTTGTTAAGAACATTATATCAGAGTTAGACAGACCTTAATTTATATCTGTATAACATGCTCCTCACTGCAAAGTTAGGACAATAAATTCTACCTGGTAGGGTTGATATGAAGTTAAACAAGATAAAGTATGTGAAAATAATAGGTAACATTAACTAGACTATACTGGTCTAAGAAGTTTACATGTACTTAATTTTATTTAATTCTCCTTTGTGACATCTACTACTACTATTAAGTCCATTTTAGAGAGGAAGAAATTGAAGAATAGAAAAGTTATAATTTCACATTCATAACTAGTAGGAGGAGGAGTTCAGATTTGAACCTGTCTATAGATACTAAATGTATACCCTTAATCATACCTATTGTTTGACAAAGAGTAAATGCCCAATAAATGACGGATATGGATCCATAGCACCCACGCTGAAGATTCCAGTTTGAGTGACAGGGTTTGGAATGAGCAATATAATCACAATGCACCTATATGGTAACAGTGCTGGGAGAAGCACACAATTAGAAGGAAAATGTAAAGTACCCAGGTTAATAAAACAAAATAACAAAAAAATTGTTTTTAAGATAATTGAGACACCCCATCTGGGCTTTATGCTTGAGAGACAGACAGAACAGGGTTTGAATTCTGTTCCTGTTTGTTGCTAGACCTTGGGCAAGTTGTTTAACATCTTGCAGCATCAGTTTCTTTATCTAAAAATTGAAGCTAACATTCTACCTCTCAGAATTACTGGGAGTTGTTAGAAGCAAATGTGGTTAAAAATGCCCATTTTAAAAATGTACACAGGTCCTAACCAGGTAGCTCAGTTGGTTGGAGTGTCACTTCAATATGCCAAGGTTGTTGGTTTGATCCCTGGGCATGGCACGTGCAGGAATAAACCAATGAGTGCAATGAATGGGTGGAGCAACAAATTGATGTCTGTCTGCCTATCTGTCTATCTGTGTGTCTCTCTCTTTCTCTCACTTTCTCTATCTCTAAAATCAATTTTAAAATGGACACAGTAGGGCAGATATGTGACTATTACAACTCTTATTATTCAACAAATATATATTGAGCTGGTTGAAAGAGATTTAAGACATAAAGATACCGTTCCTTCCCTCAAGAAACTTATATAGGTGAGGTGATGAAGGTACACGCCATTTGGTAGGAGGGAGAGGTGAAACATGTAATGGTCATTAGAGGAGGGTGAAACTTTTTCCTAACAGCAACAATTGGAGAAGTTTTCATGAGTATGATCATTAAGATTAGCCTTGAAGGATGCAACGAAGGGAGGAGAGCATTCCATAAACTTTATTAGCAAAGGTAAAGGTTCCAGAACAAGCCTGTGTGGGGAATAATAAGCAGTCCAGCTGGAAATGTGAGTCAGGCTTAAGCGTGTGGCAGCAGAGCAGGAAGGGAATTTCTGGTTAGACTTGGCACATTAAACATATGCATTTGACTCCGTTCCTAAAATGACAGTAATAAACTGTAAACACACAAGGACTCTAAGAACAAGAGAAAAGACAATAGCTTATGGAAAAAGTCAAAAAGTTTTTTAAAGATAAATAGTAGTTAGATGAGTATTAACTGACTTGGTAAAGAAAAGAAAGCTGCCTTCAAGGCAGGCAGTGGGTGGAGAAGCTTTTAAGAAGGAAGCCAAATTGATATGAAAAACAGAAGAGAGAGAGAGAAAAAAAAGGAAAAGTTTAGAAATTAGATGTTCCAGGTAACTCTGAGGCTGACAGAAGGGAGTTGGACTGAAAACACAAGGATGAGTTGAAAGTATGATTCCTCGTTTCCAGTCCGTGTAGCCAAATAGCTTTCTCTACCCAGCTCAGCAAAATACAAAAGATATTTAGAGTTATCAGCTACCTTATCTTAAAATTGAAGCTGATACTCTACCTTGCAGAATTACTGAGTGTGTTATAAGCCAATGTGATTAAAATGCACATTTTCTTCTAAGTCACTTAATACTTCCTTGTAAGTCACAGAATACAGAAGGTATTCTTTGGAGAGACTGAAGGAGAGAGACTCTGGACTTGGGAAACACACCAGGTAAAGCAGATGGAAACGGGAAGGTGCCATACGGAAAACGGGGATGAAGAGAAAGTCTCCATTTTGAACAATGTGATCACCCACCTCTTCCCCTGTTGGGCTCCCAGAATGCTGGGTGGAAAGAAGTTGGGGATGTGTCTGCTGGGTAAATCAACTGAGTCAAGAGAAAGGCCTACTGACACTTCCTATCAGATAATGCTCAGGCATGGCCCCACCACTCAACCAGCCCTGTGCACAGACATAGAGATTTCAATGACCTCAGGAGAAGCAGACAATTCAAGAAGAAGAGTATTTTTAACAACATAAGTAATATCCTCAGAGGGAAAAGAAACCATTGCTCCCATGAAACAAGGTCAGGGGCTATAGAAAAAAGAACCTTCGGTGGTAATAAAAGAGCACTTGGAAATAAAAATAGCCAAAAATTTAAAAGTATATAGGCTTGAAGAAAAGAAATTGAGGCACTCTCCCAAAAGTAAAAGATTAAAATTTTTTTAAAAAAGAATAAAAGAAATAAAAACAAATGAGCAAAAAAAGAAATAAAAACAAGAACATTAAAGAATTATTACAGAAGGCCCAATACTAGGATAACAGGGGTTCAAGAAAGAAGATATTGGGAAAAGTTTGGAGAATAATTGCCAAAGAAATAATTTAAAAATTTTCCAGGATAGGTTTTTAAAATCATATTAAGGCACACCACTATAATATTTCAGACATCAGAAATAAAAAGCAGATGCTCAAAGCTTCTAGAGAGAAAATTGGGCCACATACAAAGGACTGGTATTCAAAATGCATCACACAGAATCCTGAAACCCCAATTCAAAAGAACCTATGCACCCCTATGTTCATAGCAGCCCTGTTTACAATAGCCAAGTGCTGGAAACAACCTAAGTGCCCATCTGAGTGGATCAAAAAACTGTGGTACATTTACACAATGGAATACTATGTAGCAGAAAGAAAGAAGGAACTTCTACCATTTGCAACAACATGGATGGAACTAGAGAGAATTATGCCTAGTAAAATAAGCCAGGCAATGGAAGAAAAATACCATATACTATCACCTATTATAGGAGACTAATAAACAGCACAAACAAATGAGCAAAATTGAACCAGAGGCATATAAACAAGGAGCAGACTAACAGTGACAAGGGGGGAGGGGGGAGGGAAGGAAGGGAGGTAAGAAGAGGGTCTAGTCAAAGAACATGTATAAATGACCCACGGACATAGACAACTGGGTGGGGACTGACTGTGGGAGAAGGGGTTGGCAGGGTATGGGGAAACAAAAATAAATAAATAATTAATTAATTAAAAAAGAACAAATAAAAGAAATAAAAACAAACAAACAAAAAAGAAATAAAAATGAGAACATTAAAGAATTATTACAGAGGCTCAATACTAGGATAACAGGGGTTCCAGAAAGAAGATACTGGGGAAAGTTTGGAGAATAATTGCCAAAGAAATAATTTAAAAATTTTCCAGGATAGTTTTAAAAAATTATATTAAGGCACACCACTGTAATATTTCAGACAGCAGAAATAAAAAGCAGATGCTCAAAGCTTCTAGAGAGAAAATTAGGAGACATACAAAGGATTGGTATTCAAAATGCATCACACTTCTCAAAAGCAATGATGACTAGACACAAGGGATTTTATTGGGGTAGTGAAAATGTTCTAAAACTATTCTGTGATGATGGTTGTACAACTTGATAAATTTAGTAAAAATCATTAATTGTACACTAGAAATGAGTGAATTTTATAAATCCAAAAATACACCTCAATAATGTTGAAAAAAACATTCATAAAAAATTTTTTTTCACTGTGTGGTTGCCTCTCACTAGTGTCCCCAACTGGGGACCTGACATGCAACCTAGTAATGTGCCCTGACTGGGAATCGAACCAGCGACACTTGGCTCGCAGGCCGATGATCAATCCACTGAGCCACAGCAGCCAGGGTGCATTCATAAATTTTTTTAAAAACTGTGGAATTATAAACATTTCAAATACAAAAGTATATAAACATATCATAAAACAGCTAGTAAAACAATCCATGTATAAATATTAAACATATCTCTCAAATAAATAACTATGTAAAGAAAAGCAATACTGGATGGAAGCTAGAAGACAATGGAACAATTTCTTCCAAATTCTGAAAGAAAATTATTTTATTCGGGAATTCTCTAGCCAGTCAAATTGTCAATAAAACATGAACAAAGCTATACCTCGCTATGTTGCGGCCTAACTGTATCACAGGATTTTTAAAAATATTATATTTAATTATTTATCTCAGCTTTTTTGCTATATCGTGGGATTTTGTAGTACTGTATACGTGTGTTGTTAAAGTTACGTAAGTTTAAGAATGTAGAATAAATGTAAGGTTCCTACTTCGCGGGGGGGTATGGAACATAATACCCGCGATAAGTGAGGGAATACTGTATTTGCAGACATGCCAGTTTTCAAAAAATTTGTCTCTGAGTACCCATTCTCATAGAGCTACTAAAGGATGTAATGAGGAATAAACCAGGAAAGAAGACATGGGTCACCGCCCTCAAAAGGAAAGACTCAAATATGGGAGAAAGGCAAAAGAACTTTCCAGAAAGATGATGAAGGAAGTCCCAGGATGACAGTTGTGCAGCAGACCAGGAAAGAAACCAATCCAGACTGGTGGAAAAAAACCTCAGGCTTCAGGAGTGAAATTTCCAAGAAATTAATGAAACATATGTAGATAACCTGATTTATTTAATGATATGGAGAGAACTGTAGCTATAAGGGAGTTTGGGGAATAGTGTTAAGTATATAGAAAACTAAGGAAAGGAAAAAGAAGCAATTATTAGCTTACGGGAAAAGTGTTATTAAAAAAAATAATCACAGTTTATTATGTCATTCAGCTGTGAACAATATTGACATAGTCATAATAATGTAAATGCTCTATGTTGATTTAACTAAAACCATGCTTCAACAATGGTGAGAGAATGTGGGGTTTTGTGGGGGTGTGTTGTGTGTGTGTTCTGGGAAAGGGACTGTAAGAGAGATAAATGCTCCCCTTCCTATGGAGATTGCTTAGTTTGGATTTCCCCAGAGGCAGACCCTGAGACAAGGTTTTGCTGGCAAGTACAGCTTATCTGAGAAGTGCTGGGGAGGTGAGAGAGAAGTGGGAAAGTGACCGAGGGGAGGGAAAACAACCAATGAGAAATGTGGGATCACACCGGACACTGCTGTGGGTGATTGGAGATTAATCCCCCTAGCGAAACTCTAGAAAATGAGACAAAACACAAGCTTCAGAAGTATTCCACCTGAGAGGGAGGCAGCTGAGATATTTAGGCACCAACTCTTGAGAGTCATTAGTTGAGGACTGCTGGGGTTGGGGGTTATGGCATGTTCTTTTCTTGGATGCCAGCCTGCTGTGCTGGACAGCAGAGCCCCAAAGTCTTCAGGCGCAGAGATGCAGCCCCTGGCAGCAGATTCAGGTGGGGCATTGACAGCATCTGATAAAGAAATCAATAGATAATGTCTAAAATGTAAAAATTTAAAATTACAATGCAAGCATTTACCTCCTTTACAAAATGGAGGTATACCCTACAAGAAATAGCCCAAAAAAAAAAAAAAAAGATGAAAGCAATTACCTCTGAGAAGTAGGAATCAGAGGTGGGAGAAATGAAACAGGGAGCAGTGTTTTTCATTATATACTTAGTAGGACTACTTAGGTTTTTAAACATTATATGTATTCATTTAATAAAAATTAAAAATATATTTACCAAAGAATGAACAGACCAGTGCAAAGGAAGATGGGCTCACACTAACCTAGGATAGGAAAGACCAGACCTCAGCTTCAGTCTTGACTTCAGAACAGTTTTCTTCTCTGGGCTTTCTGAGAGCCCCAGATGACAGCAGGAGGGTGCCCATCCTGGGGCACTTGGCTATAGGTGGTCTGCAGAATGACTCCTTTATGGTCTAGGGGACAGGGAAATGGTGCTGCCACTTACACAATGTGAGAGCAGGTTTGGGAGGAGAAGGAGGTGAGGTCACTTTGGGGCATGTTGATGTGAAGTAGCTAGGAGGACCCCTAGGGGACATAACCTTGGCTCAGGAGGAGGAAGAGGGCCTCCAGTAGTTTCTAGAAATTATCAGCCAGATAATAGCAGGGAATCAATGGCAACCATCAGTGAGACAGTCAAGTGAGGGAATTCTGGGACAGAATGATGATGACACATTCCAAGGTGAGACAGTGGAGAGAGTGAGTAGATAAGAAGACTTGGAGACGGATGTGTGAAGAGAAGGACAAGGTCAGGGATCCAATTCCAAGAGCAGCAGCCGTCTGTATCCTAGACTGCTGTTCTGTCATCTGAAGAAGGAGATGCAAACCAAAGCCCTTAAGTTTAGCATGCACTGGGGGTGAGGAGGGGTGGTGGTGGTTGGAAAACCTCTTCCTCAGGAGTCAGGGGACCTAGCTCCTGGTCCTCTTTTTCCCTGGACAAGTTACTTCTCTCCCTGGACCTCAGTTCCCACAACAGCATAATTGGACTGATAATCATGGTCAATTGTAACACTGGTACAGTTTTATGTTTAAATCACAGAAACGCTTCCAGACTGCCTCGTAAAGAGCCACTTCCCTGAGTCCTTCAAATTTGTCCCCTCTCTGCTCCCAACTGCCCGGTCCCTACTCTGGGACTGTGCCCAGCCCCAGACCTTGCCCCACTAGCTAAGGAAGACCACTGCCAGGGCTGTCTCCCAGCCCTATAGACTGCCTCTACTTCAAATGGTTGGGCATATAGTATATTGGTTGTTAAATATTTTGACTATCACCTCTGCTAATAATACCTTCCTTGCCTACCTGACAGCGACCTGGCAAGGATCAAATGAAATAACAGATGTGAAAGGCCTCTGCAAAGGCTCCAAGTGCTGTCATATAATGGGTAAAATATTGTTTTAACATCAAAATGCAAAAGTAGTGCTGCAGGGAGACACGGTCACAGAGGGCATGGACACAGAGCTGTGATGAATTGCAGGGCTGGAGACAGTGAGGGGGAGGGGAAAGGAGGGAGCGGCAGGGCAGAGGAGGGACAGAGAGGAGAGGCTGAAACCAGACTGTGCAGCCTTCATCCCTAAGTCACCACAATACTGTAAGCAGGACACAGGAGATTTGGGTCCACTAGCCCCAACCCCAGATCAGATTACATGCTGGGATTTTACCCTTACACCAAGCTGTGTGTGTGTGTGTGTGTGTGTGTGTGTGTGTGTGTGTGTGTGTGAGAGAGAGAGAGAGAGAGAGGTGGGGACAGGCAGGGGATTAAGTCCTTATGCATATGTTCTTGTTCATGCAGCTTAAAGTGGCCTATATCATTGGTAAAAGCCCCAGGAGGGCAGGAACTCCAGCTATTTAGGGGTTTGTGCCACCTCTAGATGTCTGACATTCCCAGAACCAAGCTCCAGATTGTGGGGGAAGGAGGGTCTTCCTATAAAATCAATCCCAGGAATCTTCTGCTCTCACTAGGACCTCTATCATCTACAAACATGTTCAAATACCTTTCTTCATCCAGTGCTCAGAACCACTCTGCAAATTAGGTAATGTCATCCCTGCTTTACAACTTAGGAAACTGAGGCTCAGAGAAGTTAAGTGACGTGCCAAAGATGCAGGGAGCAAATGGCAAAACAGGCACTTGGACCTGGATCCATGCTTATTTTCTTCTTCATGAAATGGACAGAACTTACTAGAGAGGTGGGAGTCACCATGTTCAAAAGAAGAGTTCAGACCCCCTGACTCTAAGTCCAGTGCCCACAGCAGAGACCCTCCTGTAAAACCTGCTGCTTCAGCCAGAAGACAAATTCTCCAGGAGAATCCATTGGTACCCTCATACGCAATAATTACAACATTGCCTCCATCTCTCTCCCATCCACCCTGTCTTTTGTACTCATCTGATCATGTGAGCTTCTTTTTAATAAACTTCAAAGACTCCTGATTGTTTTTAGGATAAAATTTAAAGTCCTGGCATGGCACACCAGGCCCTTCAAAACTTAATCTGAGCATCTATCCCAAGGGTTGCAAACTCAAAGGCCCGTAGGAGCCAGATAGGGTAGATAAATACACGGGTGAAGTGAAGCGTGCAGGTGCTGGGAGTGTGAGGCAGTGGTAGGAAGCACACGCCCAGGCTGTGCTTCTCAGTCCCCAACAGACGTGGCCATATGGGAACACAAGCCTAAGATTACCTGGGCTTATCTTCCGGTTTTTGAAGAAAAACCAAAAGTCCAGAATTTTATGTGAAATCATCCAATTTTTAAATGTTCGGACAATTAAATATATATATTATATGTGAGTACATATTGTACTCACGTCTTCAGGTTGAATTTGGGGGATAGGCTTCCATTTTGTGATCTATTTTGAGCTATGTAGTTCACTCGTTAATCCCCAAACACACCATATATTGTTCAAGCCTCAGGATCTTTGCCCAAGCTCTTCCCTCCACCTAGAAGGCTATTTCCTCCCTCCCCAAATCTTGTCCCTTTGACCAATCTCTTCTTGTCTTTCAAGACTCGTGTCAACTGTCACCTTCTTTCTGTGCCTGTTCATGACTCCCTCTGCCCACACCCCAACTCCAGGCGGAATTAACTGCTCATTCATCTGGTTCCCAGCACACTTCATACTAATGTCTGAGGATATAACTAATGCCCTGATTGCCTGGGACCTCACCAGCATGTGAGGGGAGCAAGTGTGCTGATTCTGTGGTCTAACTCTGGTTCACACTACCTGATTTAAATCCCGGCTTCACCCTTGATCAAGTACTTAACCTTTCAGTGCCTCCATTTTCTCATATGTAAAATGGAAATAAAAGTGCCTACCTACCTCACAGGACTATAGTGGAGTAAATGTGTATGTAAAGTGCTTTCTATAGTCGTTGCACGATAGTAAGTGCTTGCTTGTATTTTATAGCCATAAAAAGAAATTTCACAAACACTTGCTGAGTACCTACTATGTGCCAGGTTTTGGGTAGGGGGATAGTGTACTTTCATTTTCAGGCTCCCTATGAGAAAAGTGATTTATCTGACAGTGAGTTTGAGGGAAAGACTGGAATATGCAAAGCTCAATCCCTTTCTCTCCCTTTCTCTCTCTTGGAGCAGGTCTGCCAGCAGGACACCTGCATCTGGGTCACTTGTCCAGGCGAAGGTTCCAGGAGGAGGCCCTCAGTGTCCCGGCTCTGCCAGCTCATCTGGGGGACCAACATCAGGAAGCCCATTGCAGCTCTGCATTCAAGCCTCATCTTCCACCCCAAGTTTATCAAAGATAAAGCTGTGTTTTTTGTTTTGTTTTGTTTTTTTGTTTTAATCTTCATGTCTGTCTCTCAACAGGTCCCAAAATCAAGTTGAGAGGAATGTTATTTACAGGCTCCTTCAACCAAATCTGGACACCGGGGATACAGAGGTGAAAGAGATACAGCCTTGGCACACAATTTAGTTTCTGTCTGGTCCCTTGGTGAGTAAGGAATTCTCCAAGATAATGTGGTTTGGAACAAAGAGCGTGGGTGTCAGAATCACACAGATCTGTTTGAATCCTAATTCTGTCACTTATTAATCGGGCAAGATTTAAGCAAGTTATTCTGGCCTCTAGTTTTGTCCTCTGTAATTTGGGACTGTTGCAAGGGTCATGGCCCATCACAGGAGAGGGCCATTTTCCATATTCACATCAGTGCTCAAATTAAAATTTTTGACGTTATGCCCAATTATGTTGCTTCCCGCAGTCTGCTCTTAATAAATGGCTATTCTTCCATTGCTCAGCTCAGAGACTTTGAAGCATTCTTCTTTCACAACCCATATCCAATCCATCAGCAATTTCTGTTGGCTTCTCAAAATATCTTTAGAATCTAACCACTTCTCACCTCCACTGCTGCCTCCCTAATCCAAGCTGCCGTCACTTCCCATCTTGGTCATTACATCATTGCAGTAGCTTCCTCAGTGGTCCCCAGCTTCTACTTTTTCCTCCTGTACTGTAGTTTTAACCAGGCAGCCAGATGGAGCTCATTAAAAAGTCAGTCAAATCATGTGCCCCTCCCTCTAGCCCTCCCCACTTGAAATCCTTCAAAGGTTTCCCATGTCACTTAGAGTGAAAGCCAAAGTCCTTAGATGACCTATGCAGCAGTATCTCCCTGACCCTCACAGCTGCCTTTCTAATGCAGTGTCCTGCTCTTTTCCCCTTTGCTCTCCCTGTTCTCCGATGCCCCTTTGGAGCTCCTCAGATATGCCAAGCATGCTCCAGTCTCAAGCCTTTGCACTGTCTGTTCCCTCTGCCTAGAAATGCTCTTCCCCCAGAGAGTCACATGGCTTGCTTACTCATTCCCTTCAGGTCTTTGTTCAAAGGACATTTTCTCATCAAGGCTTTCTCATTTTTTTTAAATTGCAACACCCCTTCCTCTTTACCACCTGTCTCACTTACCTTGTTTTATTTTTCTTCACCAAGCAGTTGGCATTCTATATAGGTCTGCCATGCAAAGTTGTGCAAGTTGGATGCCTAGCTGATGGAGCAAGAGCCGAGGCTCTGCTTGCCAAGCTCTGAGCCAGGGCTCAGGATTGCCTCAGCCCAGAGGACTAGCCTTTCCGTAATGATGTATAAAATAGTTGCTACACAAATATTATATATTTCATTTCTTTTTTGGCTTATCATTTGTCTCCCCACCTTCCCTCACTAGAAGGTAAACTCCACAAGGCAGGGATTTTTGTCTGTTTTATTTACTGCTGTATTGCCATCTCTTATACAGGTGTTTGGCACACAGTGGGTGTTTAATGAATGTTGAATCAATGAACATAATGGCTGTTCAACAAATTTCATCGTATTGAATTAAAAGTTGACAGTAAAAATAAAAGACAGTGCCTTTCTTGAATTCTTCTCTCTTCAAATCACTTAAGAGTTCCTGCTGTCTGTGGAGTGAATATTCTGAGCATCCATTACCACCTTTATCCCATGCTCTTTGATCACTCTCTGCTGTGTCTAACGGAGTCTGGGTTTGCTGCCATCCAATACTGACTTCATTTCTTCTGCATTAATCATGCTCAGCCTTGCCAGCCCCAGATTCCATCGTCTAATGTTTCTTGTCATTGTGCTTCCAGGGAGGAACTGTCTGCAGGATGGGGCAGAGAAGACGGAACAGTGGCCAGCGGCCATCCAGATCCCTGTATCTAATTGCCTGCTGCTCTCTGCTTACTTGGGAGTCCCTCAGGCACCCCCAAAGCAGTGTGGCCAAAACTGAACTCATGGACTCCCTGTCTTCACCCTCCCACAAATCTGCTCCTTCTATCCTGGCTGGTGACCATAGCAGGTCTCAAGTCAGAAACCTAGGGCTCATCCTCCTCCCCTCTCCATTCTTTACGCCCCCTCCACATTCAGTCAACCACCAAGGCCTGTTGAGTCAATTTTCCAAAAATATTTTCAAAAAGATGTCCCCTTTGACTGCCTTAGTTCAGTTCTGCATTGTCTTGTTTGTTCACTATTACAATGACCTTCCAATGACTGCAGCTAGAGTGGTCTTTCAAAAAAGTATATCTGACTCTGTGACTCTCCCTCTAAGAACCCTTGAAGTGGGTGACAAGATGGTGCTGTCTAAGCTCTCAGACCCCACATGGTCAGGCCCCTGCCTGCTCCTCCTGCCTCACACTGCATCCTCTTCTCACACTCTGCATTCCTATAAAAGGGAGCTATCATTCCCGGGACCTGGCACGTGACCTCCGCAGCAATGCTTCACCTCTCCCAGGAGAACTCCTTTTTTGTTTTATATCTTACAAAGCCATTTAAATGTAATGGCATCAAATTCTGCTTTCCCACTTTCTAGCTATGTAAATTTGGGTCAATTTCCTTGAACCCTCTGTGCCTCAGTTTCCTCTTCTGTAAAATGAGAATAATAACAGAAGCTACCTCGTGGGGCTTTTCTGATAATTAAGGGAGTTCATTGATGGAAGGCTCTAGCACTGTGTCTGGAACATAATAAAAGCTTGCTGGGTTTTAATTATTTATTTATTCCTCAAAAATAATTCCTCCCTTTTCTGTGTCATTTCTGTACCTTGTTCAAAAATCTGTCATGCATTTAACTCAATACAAGATGACTAGTTCACTCGTCTGTTCCTCAGACTGAACTTACTGGACTGGGAGCTCCTTGAGGGCCAGTCTTTAAATGTGGGCTTAATAAATATTGATTCCATTTAATGGACTGAAAGAAAGACAAACCTTCAGTAAGACAGTCAGAAGGGCTGCTGTGAAAGGGAACGCTGCAAATGTTTTCTTCCATCCGTGGCTCTCCTGCACTGTTGGCGCTCGAGGTGGCCTGGCAGCCCCCTGCCTGCGGGTGCGCTGTCTGGGGCTTCCACACCAACACTGGCTGTCCTCAGCACTGTGGTGCCTGGGGGGAATCTGGGAAGGAGACCTCCCTTCCAAGCTGTTGGTGGAAAGACAACATTCCAGAGCCTGTGCTGACATCCGGGTTACCATCTACGCTAAGTAACACCAATAGGAAATCTCTGGTGAACCTGCTTAGGGAGCTGGAATCGAGGCTGTGAGAGGGCCAAGGTCCAAGCCAGCTGCCCACAGGCAGCTACGCCCTCCTCGTGCTGTGAGCAGTTTCAGCAGGGGCTGCAGTTTGATGTTTCCTTAGCTCTGGGCTTGCCTGCCAGCCTCCCAAAAGACATGCTGGGTTTCTCCCTTCAGTCAGTCTCACCCCTCTGATACACAAAAGCTGCCTTTTGTTTCAGTAGTAAAAATCAGAGTGCTACCAGCTTTTCATAGTCACTGGGAAATGTGGGCTGCGTGTGAACCAATGCCCTCCCCCTACCAAATCTGGAATTGCCATAGTCATTGCTAAATATCCATAAGAAATTTGCTTCTAAACATTTACTGCCAATTCTTCCCTTAACAAGAAAAGGCTCCATGCAGCACTGTGTCCCAGCCACTTCTGTCTAGGCAGCTACCTCCCTCAGAAACAACTCCCGGTCAGGGTCACAGTCACATCTCACTGCATCTGCTGAATGGGCTGCCCAGGGCACTGGAACCACATTTTTGAGACACAAAGAGCCCACCACTTTGTTAGCATTTTGCAGACCGTAATGGTCCCCATCAACCCCGTATTAATACTTAAATATCACAAATACCCTGTTTGGCCTGGCCATTGAAATGAAGGAGAGGGGCAACCCAGAATGCCACTGGGTGGGGAAGGAAGCAAGCAGTGTGAGTTTGCCAAGTACTTTACACAGAGGAATGCAGTAAAGAAATAGGAAACTATATATTGGTGTGTGCGTGCATCCTGCATTGTACAGAAGGAAGCAGATTTGGGGTAAGAACAGATGACAACTCAGTTCAATCACCCTTAGCTTGGTTCATCGAATGGCCAGGGATGGAGACTTCCTTCCATGCTATTCCTGGCGCTCTTTCTCTCATTGATCGCTTCCCATGTGCCTTGTTTCTGGCTTTTTTTTTTTTTTTTTTTTCTGAGAGCCCTCCTTCTCTCCCCCAAACTTTCATTGCCAGCCATGGCTGTTCCCTTCATCCTGCCTCCCCACCACCACCCCGATCCCCCTCAGCTTGCCTTTCTCTAGGGGCCATGTCTCTCCTTTGCTTGATTCTTTAGTCCACTACTTCCTGGTGGGCTTTCTTCTCTTTCTGTGCTCTCTCCCCTGTCTCAGCCATGCCTTAGTTTACCCTCCTCCCCCGTGGCTTCTTAGCACTTTCCCACCAACTTTAAGTCCCACAGACAGTGAGACCAGTGATAGGAATGGTCCTTTCTGAGAATCAAACTCACAGAGGTTTGTGCCCCTTGGGGGAGACTGCCTGAGGAAGGTAGAGCAAACCCACCGTTGTTCTAGGCAATTAGCTGCCATAGGCTAGAGTCATTGAAGGGTTGCCCATGAGTGGGAGGCTCTTCGCTACAAAAGCCCCATTCATTACAGAACATTTTACAGACACCCTGGAGGGCTATGAGAACCTCTACCCAGACATCCCACTCCACCGGAGAGATGATCCCTGTCAGCTCTAAAGAAAACAGATTTAATTCCCTCTGATTAACCATAAATTTGGAATATCCCATATGCAAATGAGCTTTCTGAAGCCTCTCAGTGGAAGAGACCTTCTTCATGAAGGCCAGAAGGGTAACCTTAGGAAAAGCATGTTTCGGCTTTCTCCTGTGTCTAATTACCGAGCTCTTTTCTTTCTAATCATGCTTATTTTAATGTAGGAATATGGTAAATGTCAGAATGTCATGAAATGAATGTATGATCTAATTTATTTTTGCAGGGAAAAATAAAATGGGAGCTGAAACATCTATTGAAGTCAGGTGTTCTGAAAATGATTAAATAAGAGGAGTAAGAGGAGGACCCAAGTGTAATGTACAGCTCAAGAGGCCTAGTGCCACAGATTCAACCTGCTTATTACACTGTATGATGTGAATAATTTATCACATTTTACCCTGCATTAAGTACTGTTGAGGATTAATCTTCAGTTTATTTGCAGACCACATTAACCCCTACCTACCTCAATCTGCTGTTTCCTGAGGAAGGTTTGTGGAAAGTCTCTCTGCTGCTCTTGTGCATGAACTGGCAGGGGCTGGGCAGCAGCAAGTAACCAACTCACTAGCCTGGTCCTGGGGATCTGTCTGGGAACATAAAAGTACCCATGTCGCCTTCTCCTGGTGCATTCTTTTCCTCCAAATGTTTAAATCCTCCCACTCTTGGGATATCCCCTCCTCGACCCTATTGTCATGTTCTTTTCCATTTTACTTATGATTTAGTCATTTCTATGTCATACATGCTAATCCAGGCCCTTGCTTCTCATGTTAGACTCAAAACCAAAGCCCCTCTACTAACTCCCTGGCCTGGTCCCACCCTCCAGTCTATCTTATATACAGCAAATCTTCCTGAAATATGATTTTCACTGCAGTTTTCCTGGGCTCAGAAGCCTTCTGTGGAGGGTCTCGCTCAAGGACACAGACTGGCCTCCTTTGCCCAGCACTAAGGACCTTCCTGGACCTAGCACTCCTATCTCTCCAACAGTACCTCCTATTTCACCTTTCTGGACACTCTCCCTTCTGACAGACACACCCCTACATCTCCTTAAACAGCCAGACTTTCCCACTTTCATCTTTTTTTTTTTTTTTAAATCCTTACCTGAAGATATGTTCAATGCTTTTACTAAGAGAGGAAGGAAATGAAAGAAAGAAAGAGAGACAGAGAGACAGAGAGAAACATTGATTGGCTGCCTACCGCAACTGCCCCAACTAGGGTTCAAACACGCCACCCAGGTATGCTCCCCCACCGGGAATCAAACCTGTAATCTTTTGGTGTAGGGGATGACACTCCAACCAACGGAGACACTGGGCAGGGCCCCTCCTCAACCTTTGACCGTGACCTCCTCCACAGAGGACATGCGCCCCTGCCTTCCCTGTACCCAGTGTGGCTGAAATCCCCACTGTGCCATGAACTCATCCCTCAGGGCCCCAGACCACTCTGAGTGGCTCTTTCTTCAGGTGGCCCTCACTGGTACATCATCGAGTGTCCCTGGTGTGGGGACACTGGGCTCTCTCCCCAGGAGATACTGAGAAACAGCAGTCTAGTTGGGAACAGGAATGGGGACTTATCTCAAGGCTATGATGGGAATTCGGCTGATCCTTTACAGATCAATAAAAAGAGAAATTTTTCTAAAGGGGCTTATAGTCACATTTAACATAAGGTTAAGAAGACATCAACTGCCCATGTCAAAAACCAGGCTGTGTAAGGCCTCTGTCTCAGTGTCTTCTCTACTCAGCTGGCTTTATAGGGCCCACCCTCCTATTTACTTCCTTTATTCCCACTGGAGACCATGCCAGACCATATCTTACACTGTAGGATCCCAAAATCTTCGTTCCTTTGTCCATTTTCCAGCTGAGTCTCTTGCCTAAGATCCCTTTTAGAATAAGATAGGAAATGGACAACCAAGAGACGAGAGAATGATGTCTCTCGCGCGTCCTCACCTGCATAATATATCGGTGTTGCCCATTAGTGGCCTTTTGTGGACATTGTGTCAAATCAGCCTTGCAGCTGGGGGAGGCGGGTAATGTAACCCACCCCAGGGTACACAGCTATAAGTGTATCACCCCTTCCCAAGGACTTTCAGGTCACCTGGAGCACCCATATTTCTGATTGAGCCAGGCTCCAAGTTAAAGTTTACACTCTCTCACAGTAAATGACTTTCACTAGTACTAACCTACATACCTGCCTGAAGGACAGAACAGGGGTGGGTTTATGAGCCCAGACAGGATGAGTGGCAGCTTTCAAGCAGTTCCTCTCCATGGTGCGTAGCTCAGCCTCTATGTCTGGAATGCGTCAGAGAAGTGCTTTCTGGTCCTCTCCTCAAATGGAAGCCTCATCAACTTCCTAGTCACACAGGCCATTTCCCTGTTCTCTTCCTGTCCAGACACATTTCCAGCTGCAGCCTCAACCCATGAGCCCAGCAGGCTCTTGGAAAACAGCTGCAGGTGACCCACACGGTTTGCAGTCAAGGCCAGCTGGCCCAGCCTGCAAGGGACAACTCATGGAACCCAAAGACAGGCGTTGCAGGAGCTCTCACCCCCCAGCTAGCCAGGGAGGCAGAGGCCTGTGGCCAGCTACCCTCGGGCCTTGGGTCTTGGAAACAGTCAGCAAGCAGACAGATTCAGGGATACCCCCATTTCAAGAGTGGCAATTCAATCTGCCCTTGGATGAGGCCACTAGTGCACATGGGCACCCTGACCTCACCGCTCAGTGACTTAATTCAGCATCTGAACAATCAGAATCATACATAGACTAAGAAGAATTATTCATCATCAAGAAAGCAAATTCATAGGAATCTAGAAATCTTAATGAATTCTCTGTACTGAAAGAAAGGATTAAAATCTAAGCAAGGTAAAGGACTGCAAAAGGAAAAACCCCTCAAGTGTGGCAAGAGAAACTATAATTAAAACAGCAAATTGCAATTTCAGAGGAGTTGGAGGGGGGAGGGTAAAAGGGGATAGATGAGTGTAAAGACCAAGGGACATCCAGTGAAGCATCTGACAGAATGATTCCCAGGGATGTTCCTGGGGGGGGGGGGGGGGGGGGAATCCATCTGGAAACAGAAAAGGAAATGAAACAAGAATTTGCTGCATTATTTAAAGCTTTCCATGGTGGGGATGGGGGTGGGGGACATTCAGGAGAGAGGAGGTTAGGAGAGAAGAGAATGGAATCGCTCTACCAAAGGGATTAAAGGAATCATAAGGGCTTTTTTAAATGACTCAAGCAAAAAAGAGAGAGAGAGAGAGATGCAAATAATTGCAGGCGGTGAAATTAATGGTGGCCAAGATTCTGAGTCCATTCTTTAAATCTGCTTAACAGGAAAAATGAAGGAGAGACATTTGTATGCTTTGGGAGTGACGGAGTCCTTGAAAATTCAGTTCCATAAAGCACTGACAAAACCAAATGCATGGCAGAGAGTCTGTGCCCTGGGATGGGGCATAGCTGTCAGGGAATCAGACTCCATGGCAGAGGCAATCTGCTTACATAAAAATACCTGACACTCCCTCCCTTGGATGTTTGGCTTCCCAAATATTTGACTCTTTAATCGACATCTCCACATCTGTCCAGAAAACAGCAAAGTCAAAAACTGCTCTAGCCATGGCTGGTGTGGCTCAGCAGATTGAGTGTTGGCCTGCGATCTGGAAGGTTGTTGGTTTGATATCCCAATCAGGGCACATGCCTGGGTTGTGAGCCAGCTCCCCAGTTGGAGGCATGTGAAAGGCAACCACATATTGATGTTTTTCTCCCTCTCTTTCTCCCTCCCTTCCCCTATTTCTAAAAATAAATAAATAAACTTTTTAAAACAATTGCTCTAGTAACAACCCACATTAAAATTAGGAGGCCTGGATTTGAATCTTAGTGCATCGCTTACTGACTTTGTGACCTTGGGACAGTTACTTAACCTCTCTGAATTTCATCATCTTATAGGAATATGGTGATGATTAAATGGAATTAAATATGAGCAAGTACTTATCACAGTGTTGAGTCCACAGTAGGCTGTCAGTGAAGGTTCATTGAATCTAAAGCCTCCACCCCTTGCCAATTTCTTTGGTCCAAAAGAACTTCTTCATTGAGCCCTGCTCTTGGAACACGTGGCTTCCTGGGATCACTATTTTATAGCTTTCTAGAAAACACATAGACACAGATTCCTGAGGGAGGTATCAGACACTGAGCCCCAGCAGAGTCTTCACATCCTCTCTCACCTAACATTGACGTGCACAGTAACACAGAAGTCCACCCTGCTGGTCCCCTGGGCGACTGTACACAGCCTTTCTCACTCAAGCCCCACTTGGTGATTGACCACAGTGGGAGCTCTCTTCATCCTAGCTCTTCCCCCTTAGCCTTTTCCAGTCCCACCCCCCTTAGGAGATGCCTGTCATCCTGAGCTCCAGACCCACCCTGAGGGAGCCAGATGAGACTGAGGCACTGGTTCTGCCATGTCAAGGGAGGCAGTGGGGAGAAGAGTTGGGAAACAAAGTGGATTTCCAAGCAAAGAGGGATGGGGGTGGGACCCTGGGGCAACTTTGGGGGTTGCTGAGATGTTCTGGGAAGGAGTCAGCAGGACCCTTGATGAACTAGTTCTGGAGCATGAGGATAAGGGGGGACCTAGTGGATCCATACCCCCTCTTAGCCAGGAATGCAAGGTCTTTCTCCAGGGCTGACAGTGGTGGATGGTTTCCCAGATACTGCCTGGGCTATGCCCTACTGCTGTAGGCCACTTTGCTCCACTTATTTTTAAATAGCTGCACCAGATTTTTCATTCTTCTTTAACAGGGAGTCCACTGGGACCTGAAGCTTGTGCTTGGCAGTGGACAGGGCTGTGAAAGATGAGGCTCCTGCTCAAGTTATGCTCCCCACCCAGAAGCCAGCCAACCTTCCTGTGGCTCTAAGGACCCCATCTGGCAAAGGCCTTTCCCTGTCACATTGTGCTCCAAAGCTCTGATCCAACCACATGCCTGGCACCAATTAAATGTCCCTGTCCCGTGTCCATCATTGCTAGGTTTGTGATGAGCCTGTGCCATAGCCACCAGACCCAGGACACTCCAGTTTGCATTTGCCCCAGGCATCACTGTACAGCTCTAGGGAAGAGAACTCTACTCCCTACAGGATGGGAGAGAGAGCTGCTGAGTTGTTTAAACACTTTATTTACCAACCTTTTTGTAGCAGAGGTGGACAACCCCCACCTGCCACCCTTGCCTGGAGCACCCACCTCTCTCCATGGGCTGTCTGGAGTAGTTTGAAAACTCTAGTAATCAGTAAGAGTCAATTACAAGGATGAGACTTGGAGTGAATCACTTAACCTCTCTGAGCCTCAGTGTCTTCCTCCATAAAATGGAACCATTTAGCCCTGGCTGGTGTTGCTCAGTGGACTGAGTGCTGGCCTGTGAACTGAAAGGTCACTGGTTGGATTCCCAGTCAGGGCACATGCCTCGATTGCGGGCCAGGTCCCTAGTTGGGGGCATGCGAGAGCCAACCACACACTGATGTTTCTCTCCCTCTCTTCCCCTCTCTCTAAAAATAAATAAATAAAACCTTTGAAAAAATAAATAAAAACAGGACGGAGACATTTATATATAACTTGTGGGACTGTTGGTAGGATCAGCTAGGAAAGGCCAGTGCAATATTTTGATAAACTGTAGACTCCTGGACAAATGAATGTTAATTATTGATTGTTTATGCATAGCTCTGAAAGCATATCAGTCCTCACCCCTGGAGGAATCTTTTTTAGGCTCCTTGCCTAGATGATGGGGATAACATTCCCTCCTTTCTTTTTTAGCTCCTGTTGTACCCTAAGCTTACCTCTATAATAGCACTAATCAGCCTGCATTGTACTTGTTACTTTGCATACCCATTTCCTACCTATACAGACCAGACCTTTTCCTGGACCTCAGGAGGGGCTTGATACAAATTTGATGAGTGAAAGAACAGATTTGGGGAGTGGGGGCTGAATGTGCCGGACATGGCCACCAGGGGGAAATCAAGCACTTCCTAAGCAGGTCGACCTCAGTTTTTGTAGAGGCCCTTCTTAACAGGGAGAGAGCTCTGTAAGAATTGCTCTGTTGGGTGAAGGCCAGAGCCTAGGGTCTGGGCTGCGAATTCTCTCTTTGTGTCTGACTCCAGTTCTGTGCAAAGACAGGACCACATCAACCATGATGTTCTGAGTCCCTGTGCATGCCTGGAGCTTGGGTGTCCGAGATGAGCCAGGAAGAACCAGGTTGTGCTGGGTGACAGGGTCTGAGGGTCAGTTACATGTTGTGTGCATATATGTGTTTGAGTCCATGAATGGGCATGTTTTTTAGAGCTCTTGGCCTTTTCATGGATATCTGGCCAGCCACCTATCCTCATAAACAGCATAGCAGAAAAGTGCCAGAGAGCCTGAGGCCTGGGATGTAGGATGAGTCTACCCACTGGCTGTGGCCTAAGCAGGTAGCTTCCCCCTCCACACACCTCAGTTTCCTCATCTATGAAATGAGAGCATTGGGGTAGGTGGGCCTTTCTACAAGGGCCTTCGTAGCTCTGACATTCATTCTTTGTATTTCTGAGCTGTGGGCTGATTCGAGTTCAAGAGCTCTGGGTAAACCTTGGGGATTCTCATACTGGATTAGAACCTGAATCCTCAAGATGGGTCTTTGCTACCTCTAACTTCTTGTCAGGGCAAAACCGAGACTGACCTGCTGAATTCCACCCTTGACTCAGAAGTGAAGGCTTTCAAATACCTGTGGGGCTGCTGTCACTTGCCTTTCTGTCTGTGAAGATTTCCCAGGTAAGGCAGCCTCAGCAGATCTCTCCTTGCCCTGTGACTACCCCAGTTCCTTCCTTTCCTTCTCCAACCACCAAGGGTCTCTCCTATCTATTGTTGTTTCTATCAGCTGGGAAGGTGAGCAGTGGTGATAGACCCAGTGGTCTGGGATACCTGCAGCAAGTATAGCTTGGGGCCTCTTCTCTCTGGGACCCCACCCTAGTCCCCTCCTTTCACCTCCAAGCTGCCCAGGCCAGACATATGAGAATCTACCCAAGCACAAGCTGCTTTTGAAATAAAGGCTGAGATGTTTCTTTATAATTTTCCCCTTGAAATAAACCCAGACTTAAGAACAACAGAAACACGCAAAATGTGTTTTTAGTGGAACCCAGATGGAGGGCTGGGAGCCCAGCAGGCTGTCTCCATAGCGGGTTCTCGTCTCTGGAATTCTATCCTCTCCTCCCCACCCCACTCAGGAACATCCACCCCCCAGCCCCCAGGCTTGGACTCTCCATCCTCAGGCCATCTCCTCCAGGTTGTTTCCAAGTGGGCAGAATGCTCCCCCAACCATCACCCCCTGGACATAAGGCTGAGTTTTGCGGCTAGAGAGATCCGTAATTTCAGAGATTTGGGGGAGGGGAATGGGGACCAGGACCAACTCAATCCAAACACCTGGATCTGCCGAAATACAACAAAGAGAGTGAATTAAGACATCTGAAAAAAATACTCTGAGGAATTCCGCTCACCCACATGGTCCACTGCTTCTCATTAAATAGCTCCAGTTCTCCATATTAACATATGCAAATCCAGTTCTGTGCCTGATGACTTAGGACACAAAGGCAAGTCCTGAAAGCCCTGCCACCCCCAAATGGGTCGAAGGAGCTCCCTGCGGGATGGGGAAATCTCACTGGCTCCATTCTGATTCTGTGAAAACAAAAGTCTTGAGAGTTGTAGCTGTGGTATGGCCTTTTCTTGAGGGGAAGCAGATGAGAGGTGTGTTAGGGGAAAACCAGAGAAATTGATCCTGGAAAAGCTGCCTCTTCTATGAAGCGGCACTGATTATTTTCAACAAATATTCCTGGATGTCCACCGTGAACCAGGGCCTGTACTGGGCACTGGGGACACAGAAGTAATCAAGACATGGGGACTAGCCTCAAATTGCTCATGGTCTGGTAGAGGAGGAGGAAGTCAGAGATTATAATTAAACAGCTAATGAAAAGCAGTGAATTTGGTCACGAATGGTTTGTTTGCCTTTGGGACATCCAGGTAAAGATAGTTGAATATAGGGAATATGACACTCAAAGGTGAAGTCTGGGCAAGAAATAGACTTCGAAGATATCAGTGCACATGTGGTAGACAAGATGCCTGGAGAGCAGACAGCCATTAACGCAGGAAGAGGGTGATCCGGCTTTCCAAATCACTCAAAGAGCCTGGTTTTCTATTTCACTTCCCCTTGAGGTCATTCCTGACTATGACTCTTCCTCAGGCAACCTACTCTCTCTTATTTCCCCTCTCTTTTTCCTATGGGCTGATCAGAATTGAACAGGACAGTGACCCTCTTGTCTTCCAGCTCCTAGCTCCCTGACCAGCACTCAGTGGGCCCTCAGTCCAGAGGCCCTCAGTATTTGTTGCCTGAATAAAAGAAGGAAGGAGAAGCCAGGCTACAGTTCTTTTATTTCCTCTCCCTTCAGGCATATGTAGGGCCTAACTCAAGCTTTGAAAGGGAAGAGAGAACTGGAGAATGAACCATAAAAGGCCAGGGCGGCGGGAAGGCTGGCGTCCTGTCTGAGCTTCACCTCCTGTTTTCAGTTGTGACACTTGGACCGAGTGAAGCCGTTTGCTCTCCCTTGGGACCTCCCAATAGGAGCCCTGCTCCATATGCATTGAGGAGCAGGCCAAGAGTGGAAGGAAGTGCCCAGACAGAGGGAGACAGAGTATTAAAATTCCACTGCCAATTCCATGGGAAGGAGTTTACAGTTCCTAACTGACCGTAAACCCTTTCTCCTGACAGCTCTTGGAATACATCACTCTGGGCTCTCCCGGAGCAGCTGACACATCGCAGTAACGCTTCTCCAGAAGTCAGGGTCTGCTGATTCCAGCCGGGATGGGAAGGCAAGCAGGGAGCAGCTGAAATGGCCCCTGTCTCCTCTGACTTCAGAGACCCAGGGCCGACGGCCGGCTCGATGGAGGCTCATCGAAAGGGCTGTCAAGTGCAGCACTGTGATCCCAGCCTGAGCAGAGAAGGTGGTTTGTTAACTGTCTAACTGTCTGCTTCTGGGTGGAATCCTATTCACCTGGTGGGGAAACTCGTTTTCTCTCAACTGAAAGCTCTGAGTGGCATGTCGCATATGTCTTTTATTAATAAAAACGAGAAAATGGAGTCATTATTACTGCATAATCGCAGTTCATTTGCTAGGCCAAATCTTTCAAAGCCCAGGTGCTGGGGGTGGGGCAGGGGGAGAAAATAAAAGGGAACCTTGACATGAACCACTTGGGAACCACCTGTGGAGGAGGCACCTCTGGAAAGACTCTCAAACCGCATGCGGGGCCTTATGAGACTCAGAGCAAATGTGGGCAGAAAACACACACACTTCTCTCAGGGCTGCAAGGCTGCAACACAGCCCTGGAGCCAGACCCAGGAATCAGGTGACCTTAAGCAAGGCCCTACCCTCCTGGAGGCTCTGTTTCTTCCTTCCTTCCTTCCTTCCTTCCTTCCTTCCTTCCTTCCTTCCTTCCTTCCTACCTTTCTCTTTCTCCCTCTCTCTCTCTCTCTCTCTCTCTCTCTCTCTCTCTCTCTCTCTCTCTCTCTCTCTCTCTTTCTAATCAGAGCTTATATTCCTACCTTGCTTGACTCACAAGGTTGTTCTGAGAATCAAATGACATCTGTCTTGGATTCTTCATTCATTCACGCAGCAATCATCTGCCCAGGTTTGTTATGGACCAGACACTGCGCTGGGTGATGGGATACAAAAAGAAATAAAATGCAAATCCTGCCTTCAAGGCGCTCACAGTCTAGCGGGGACCACACAAAGGAAAGATAACAGGAATAATGTAATGTGGTATGAGAGGACCCTAAATGACTATGGCGCTTTGGAAAGTAAGAGGAAAGGTACTCCACTTGCCTGGTATAGATAGGGCTTCAGGATGGGGGGTGCCTAAAAGGTGAGCAGGAAAATTGGGAATATCTCACATCATTTCCAAAATGTGAACATGATCATGGTGTGTGTGACCTTAAAGGTAGACCATGATGCTCCAGTCTGAATATAGTTATTGCTGTGCACATCTTAGGACAACAACTGCCCAGTGAGACTGTAAAAAAAGGATATGGGGTCTAAGGGGACTTTTGCCAGACTGCTTTGCCCCCTGTGGAAGACAGCATCCCAGCTGTCTTCTTAAGTCATTTACACAACCCCCAGTCTGCTTCAGATCTACTCTCTTAGCAACGTTCAAACACACAGCACAGTATTATTAACCATAGTCCCCATGATGTACGTTATATCTTATGGCTTATTTATCTTATAACTGGAAGTTTGTACCTTTTGACCCTCTTCACCCAGTTCAGTTTTGGGTTTTGGTTTTTAGATTCTGCATATTAAGTGACATCATATGGTATTTGTCTTTCTCTGCCTGACTTATTTCACTTAGCACAATACCCTCAAGGTCCATTCATGTTGTCATAAATGGCAAATTTCCTTCTTTTTAATGGCTGAATAATATTCAATTATATGTATACCACAATTTCTTTATCCATTCATCCATTAATGGACACTTAGGTTGTTTCCATGTCTTCACTGTTGTAAATAATGCTGCAATAAGCATTAGAGTGCATGTATCTTTTTGAGTTAGTGTTTTCATTTCTTTCAGGTAAGTACCCAGAAGTGGAATTGCTGGATCATATGGGAGTTCTATTTTTTAATTTTTGGAGGAACTTCCATATTGTTTTCAAAGTAAGGTTATTTGTTTAAGATGCCAACCTGTCTCAGCTCTAGAGAACTTGAAAGGAGTTATCTTAGGCTCTTGGGAGCCAGCACATTGGTAACAACAAAAATCAGAGGGAGAAACCCCTCTTTCTATCCCAAGAAAGATGGTGCTCAAGGGACACAAGTGCAGGCCATGTTGTCAGCCACCACTCCCAGCTGGAGTTGCTCCTTCCAGTATTCTTCTGGAGTTTTCCTTTGTGTTGCTTTTCACAGAGAAGACATTTCACCTACAATGCCTATAAGAAAATAGGACCAAGACTGAACACTGAAAATTTCCATCCTCCAACATGAGGAAGGGGTCCCCGGAACATGGACTGGGACTCACAGTTGGGACTTTCATACGTTGTGGCTCTCTGGATGCTGGGTCCATCTGTCTGCCAGCACTGCCAGGGGTCCTCCTGGAAAGGTGGGTGGGTGGGCAGGATACACACACAAGATGGGGTCTGTTTCCTGGCTGAGCGAGGGAGAAATGTTTATCCCTCACCTCTGGGCCCCTAATGAATTCCGATTCAAGCCACACAGGCCTAGGAATCGATAGTTTTAATCATTTCAAAAACTAGCCCCACTCTGGGTAAAATTACAATGCGGCAAGAAGCTCAATGGAGCTTAAAGGCCACAACCTCATTATCATTTCATTAGACTCACATTTCAGCAAGATGGAAAGAAATGTTCTCACACACCACCCCCTTCCACGGCTCCCCTCTCCTCCCCCGGCCCTGTGGAATAACTCTGGAGGACAGCGATGGTTTACAACAGCTGTCAGCTACAAGAGCCACTGGCCCATTCCCATCATGCACTCTGTCCAAGGAGGAAGCTCGGCGCAGTCGCTGGAGACCTCCGCGCAAATCAGCGCAAATGCCTCCCAAATCAAGTTTGCAATCCTGGGTAGTTTAGTAAAAACAACCCTGCTGTCAGTTTGGTTTCTCACAGCTGGAGGGGTCAAGTCATCAACACAGTATAAACCCAGGCCAGCAGAACCTTGTCCTGCCCAGGGCCCCAGGCGCCCTCTGGGAAGCAAAGGGTTTGAAAATGTCTTAAACTTTTCCAGTTTGTTTATTTTCCAGTGTTTAATGATATTGTCCATGCAAGGAGCAGAACCCCAGCTCCTGCTAACAATTAAAGAGGTTTTCTAATTTAGGAGAAAATGTGATTTAAAAAGAAAGAGAGAGAGTGAAAGGACTTGCACAGGAAGCAAAGTAAATAATGCGCATTGAGAATGTGCATGCAGGAAAGCCTTGAGTCCAGAAGACCCTGATTGTAGGGTGAACTCATGCACGGAGTCAAATCTGTTCATGGGGACTGACCCGACTGGGGTGAATTTCAGAGTAAGGCTGGCTGGCAAACGTCTGCTTCTTTGGGAAAGCTCTGTCATACCTCACCACACCACTACCACTACTAGACAGCTTCATTACTGCGGCTTGAATCTGTGATCCAAGTGTCCCCAGACCTCACCATCCCATAAGTCCAGGTAGGTGCCCATCATTGAAATCACCAGGTTTCATACTGTTTGCCTCCATCTACCATAAGCTCACTCCGTGATTTGGGGGACCCCTTGGGAGTGCCCCATGTGTGCTCATGAACAAGACCACCAGTGAAAGTGGATGCTGTGTCTTACCAAAGCTTCCCTCTCCCCTCCCTGTTTGCTCTCTGATGCTGGCTTTGTCCTGTAAGAATGCTGCTGCACCATGCTCAGGGCATTGTCTCGAAGCTCCCCAAAAGGGCCCCACTGCCAGCCTGGTGTCCTCAGTGCACTGGCACCTCATGGTGTCCCATGCCCCTTTCCTAATTTGTCACACACTGTCACCTGGACACCAAACAATACTGACCTGTCCGAGTCTCACAGGACCCCTTATGAAAACAGCCCCCTCCACCTCTCTGTCCCCAGGACTTAGCTGCTCAGGAGTGGGCTGCAGTGTTCTTCTCTCCACTTCTTCCCATTGCCAAAAGATGCCTATGCCTCACGCTTCCCCAAATCCAGCAGGAATATCTGAATTCCATGGCTAGATACAGTTTAGGCTGAGGTTGGGGTTCCTATTCTATGTCCTCAGACTTTGGCTTAATATTAGAATTACCTGGGGAGCTTTTTCAAATTCCGTTGGCAACACCACACCCCCGACCAAGAAATCTGGGCTTTGGTAATTTTTAAGTCTCCCTAGGTGATTCCAGGGTGCAGTCAACATTGAGAACCACTGCCTTAGAAGAAGAAAGGAAGAGAGGCAGGAAAGGAGCGATGGTAGGAGGGAGAGCAGGGCCAAAACTGGGAACCCTTTCCCTGCCATGGAAGAGAGCTGAAGCAAGCCAGACCCAGTGCCACACCCTGAGGGGCACACTGAGAAAACCCAATGACTCTTTTGCCAAACCTGCCAGTGACTTGTGCTTTTGTTGTCAGTATCTCTTTCAGCTGAGTCATGTATTGGGAGAGTCAAGGAAGACAAGTGAGTTCAGACTGGTGGCATCTGAACTGCCTGGAGGGAGAAGGCCTCATGTTAGTGGTGGCCACAGAATCCTCTAGTGGATAGGACTTTGGGAGAGCTCCAAGCGAGCCCTGTGTAAGTTTCCAAGCTAAATCAGGACAGCTGGCCATTTGCTCCAAGAATGGGTATGACCAGGGACTGGCCTATGTTAGCTCGGGGTACAAAAGAGTTCACTCATTCATTCATTCAGTCAGTCAGTCAGTCATTTGTCCATTTGCTCACTCCTATTCTTGCATGTCAGAGCTGTATGTAAGGGACCTCATGTATCATATGCAGCCTGGTGGTTCCCAGGCTTTGTTTTTAGCTGAGGAATGCTGGTTTAAGTGAAACCAAATGGAAGCATAAACAAATACAAGGGGAGTTGCTTTGGTTTAAGTGGCAAAAGGAGGCCCTGGGCCCAGCCCATTTACCTCCCTTCTCCTAAGGGGCCTTTACCAGATTCTCCTGTTTCAAGGAGAAACTGGGTTTGGAAACCTTTCATCTTATAAATGAAGACACCGAAGTGCAGAGCAGGGTGGTGCCTTGCCCAGAGTCACACAGATTTCATGTAATAAATTTTACTGTGCTAGGTATAAAAGACTACAGAGCCGAATAAGGCACAGTCCTTATAAAATGGAGAATCTTACAGCATAAATTACTACTACCTCCACCTTGGATGCTGAACTAAATGCCCAGCTTAACCAGGAAAACTGCCTTTCTCGGCTTTGTTTTCTGAAGAAAGCCCTTCTGGGGTTTTTCTCCAGCACATGGCACTTGGGGGAAATGCATCCTTTTTCTCCATAGCCCACCAGATCTAATTCATGTTCAGCCTGGATACAGAATGTCAGCACTCACTCTGACTGTCTTGAGTGTTTTCCTGGTTGTTAAATATTTTGAATATCACACTTGGATTCCACCATGAAAATTTTCAGAGTGTGAGTAAGAACCAGACAGCAACAGAAAACATCAGTAACTAGCTCAGCAATAAATACCTGCCTTTTCACTGCTATTATTTGATATCAAATCTACAGAGATCTTTCAGAAAAGGGGAGATCAGTCTCCTCATGGGGTGATTTCCATGGGGGACTTTCTGGGTGTGTTTTCCGTTGAAGATGCTTCTTGGGGAGAGGGTGACCAAGCTGACTTCTGAGATGAAATGGAAGGCCACGCAGTGTCTCAGCAAAGGGACAGGCCCGAGGGCAATCCCTGTGCCTTCCACTTGCATGCTGGGCAGCATTTCTCAAATCCCGAGTTCTACGTGTACTGGGTGCTCTCCCACCCCAGGAATTGCCCTCATCTGAAGGGGGCTGTCCTGCTTAAGTTATGCCCTTTCCCAGGGGGGTCCAATGACTCAGCTCCTTGCCTGGTTGGGGGAACACCTCTGAAGGGCCACCCAAGCTTAGTGTGCCCCATGGAACAGCCAAGGCCTTGTGGCAACCCCACAGCTGTACAACCATTCCCTCCACCCATCCTGCTTCCATGACTCTCTGACAGTGGTTGTTCCATGAACATTCCCCAGTTAACCTTGTGCACTCGGGTCTTCCTCTCAGAGTCTGTTTCCTGAGGAACCTGACCCTCAACAGAGTTGGGGCAATAATGTCTACGTGTCAGAGCTATTGTGAGGCTTAAGTGAATTCAGTGTTCATGTGAGATTTCCTCTCTGACATATTGCCTGGACTACAGTAAATGAGCAATACACACTCATTCACATCCTCCCTCTCTCTAGTCATTCTTCCTCCAACTGTGTTTATAGACTTAATAGTGAATGTTCTCTGTCCTTTGAGGGAGACAGCTGGCTCTCTGGTCATTGGCAGAGCAAACCAATACATTCTAAACCCAATAAATGTTTAGTCCCTTCTTTGTGTTGAGGTATTCTACATAGGCATGTTCATCTCTCATACCAACACACACACACACACACACACATAGTATTGCAGAATTCTGCAATCTATTGTCGCTTTGCAAGTGTCCAAAACTTCACACCATCACTACAACACACGGAGAACTGCTTGTACAGAGACCTATATAGCAGGTGAGGCATCTCAGAAGGGAGAGATCACTTCCTGGTGGTGGAATCAAAGAGGTCCTCATGAAGGAGATCACATTTGTCATAGGTTTTGAAGGATGGATAGACATCTGGCAGGCAGAGAGAGTAGGAGTGGCTTTCCTGGCTAGGGGAATGATGTGACAGTCAACAGTGCAATTGGGAAAACACAAAGCACGTCTAGGCAAGTTCTATAGTCTTGGCCGAAGACCACGTTTTGTAGAGAAGGATGAAGGAGAGGAGCCAAGGCTTGAAAGACAGTCTGGGAACTGACTGGGCAGGGACTTGAATGCCAAGCTGAGGCTGGAAGTAATGGGAATCTACTGGTTTGCAAGAGTAGGTAGAGCTTTAGGAAGATCAGTCATGGAGAGGATTGAATGGGAATGGTAACACAGGTCAGGAAGCCATTGCAGAGGTTGTGGTAACAATCATGGAAAGAGGGGACCCCACACCTGGCTGGAGGATGAGTGGGGCAGGAGGGCAGGAATCCCAGGGTAGAAGCACTGACCTCTTTTTCAAATTACCGCTACTACTACAACCTTCAGAGGCCACTGTGCAAATACCCTGAGCTCCTGTCTGAGAATAGGCAGCAAGTGAGCTCACTCCCCAACAACTGTTTGGGGAAGTGAAAGAGGAAAATGACCTCAACATACAGGTGCCTGACTCATTGTTTCTGAGTGACCTTGTGCAGGAAAATGCTCTGAGCCTGCTCCCAGTCACCTCCTCTGTCCACCACACCTTGCCTCATAGGAATGTAGACAGCAAAAGAGAGTCCCTTGCATGAAACACCTAGAGAAACTTCTAGAAACAGGGCAGGCCCAGCCCTATTTCCCCACTCTCTTGTTGTAAGGCCTGGAGCAAATCAACACCTTTCTGACCTCAGTTTCCTCATCTATAAAATGGTAATAACAACTATCATCACTCATTTGTGGGATTTTTATAAGATCAAATAGCCTAATAAAGCTGACAGTGCTTAAAGCTCTTTGGAAGCGGGTGCTAAATAAATGCACAATGTAATTGTCGGTGCTGTTATGCAATTGGGTATTACTATTGCCACCAGCCCTAGAGCGTGGTTTATGGGGAACTTTTTTCATGAATAATTCTCAAATGCCTCCTCTTGTTTAGATGTGGGCTTTACTCCAGAAGAGTCCACAGATATTACCTACCTGAAATTGGCCTTAAGTCAGATCCTTCAAAAGCCTGGAGGAAGAGCTGGCTGAGGTACTGTGACACTAGGGAGTGAATCACCACTGCTCAGTGGGGATACTTCTCATCTCTAGCCCAGGGAAAGGCAGGTGACTCAAGGTAAGTCTTTCTGGGCACAGAGAAACTGTGACCACCCATCCCTCCAATTCCTCCATCTCTTCAGCTGCAGGAACCCAGATCTCCTCTTCCTCCTCCCCAACCAGTCCTTGGCTACCAGAACCTTCTGGTCCCACTGCCTAGAAATCTAACTAACAGTGCGGGTGATGTAACTCACCAACCATGTGACCTAATTCTCCTCATCTGTAAAATGGGTCTAACAATCTCTGAGCTGCCTGCCTTACAGGGTTGATGTGAGGAGCATCCCATAGGCTGAGGAGGCAAGAATACTTAGTGACTATAAGATGTACCAAGATAAGAAAGAGGCAGTTTGAGGGGATGTTTCAAGGGGATGTTTTTAGATGATTTCCTGCACAAGGCCGGGGTGAGGAGATAATGGCTGGCGGCTACTCTGCAGTAGCTATAAGAAAAGTTGTAGGGGGATCCCAGGATGCCAGTTCCTTCTAGACCCAAAGTTCTAAAGTGGGGTAGAAAGTATTTCTTCAACATGGGTGTTCGAGAAAACATCTCTTGGTGTTCTGATACAAAGCACTCCTCTTTAAAAAATATTAAATATTATAAGGCCTTGCCCTGGATGGTGTGGCTCAGTTAGTTGGAGCATCATCCCATGGATCAAAAGTTTGCAGGCTTGATTCCTGGTCAGGGCACATACCCAGGTTGCAAGTTCAATCCACAGTTGGGGTGCATACAAGAAGGCAACCAATCAGTGTTTCTCTCTCACACCAATGTTTTTCTCTCTCTCTTTCTCCCTTCCTCTCTCTCTAAAAGCAAAGAAAAAATGTCCTCAGGTGAGGATTAAATACATAAATAAATAAATAAATAAATAACTATGAGACCAGGACAGTGTGTGGGAGTCACCCTCTGCCAGAAGCCCACGGCTGGGCTGTGGTGCCCATCCTAAGTGTCTATGGACTGTCTGGACAGGGGCATGGGCTAGCTAACCAAAACTAGTGACACCCACCCACCCAGACAACAAAGGAGCATGACTGGGAGGTGGTAGTCTCCCACTAATAAGGGAAAAGTCAGAACTGAGCTACCAAGAGGCTGAAAGTCTCCTTCCCAGGAGGGCCTGCCCTGAACAGAGATAGGAAGGAGACCACAGAGGGAGTGATGTGCCCAGTCCCCCAGGACATCAGGTGTCCATCAAGAACAAGAGCAAGGCCAGGGACAGGGCCCACTTGCCACTTGCTAATTGCTGTCTCTGGCTTGGATTCTTTGCTCACAGGTGAGAGTAGGGACAAGGAGAAGAAACAGGTTAGAGTTTTTCAGAGGAAGAAGCCTAGGGATAACCCACATTGTTATAGATCTTTGGGCTCCCCTCATGGGAGCTGGGACAGGCCTGATGAACCCCAAAGTCCCTGAAGCAAAGACAAGTTCTCCACATGCATAGAGAACATTTAGACCATCAGAGACTTTGTCTCTGTGCCCCACTCATAAGTGTTCCCCAGCCTCAAATGACTTTCTAACTCCTCAGCCTGGGTCTATGTCTTTTCTTTAACTTAACCCCTCCTGTCCCTCCAGTTAGGTCCAGATCACACTCCCAGACCTAGCCTGACAACCTGGCTAATGTTGGCTCCTCCACATTGAGAGCCCTCCATAGCCACACTCTCTCTCTGCGGTGTGAGTGCAGACTGTGAAAGCAGAGCCTGTGCTCATGGCCATTAATCAGCCCCGTGACCTTGGCAGCTACCTGACCTTTCTGGGTCTCCACATCCCCTTCAGTATTTGGAAATAGTAGTAGGTGCCACTGCATAGCCTTGTTGTAAGAATTAAATATTTATCACCCAGCCCTTTAGATTCCACATATAAGCAAAATCATATGGTATTTGTCTTTCTCTAACTTACTTCACTTAGCATTATACCCTCTAGGTCCATCCATGCTGTTGCAAATGGTAAGATTACATTCTCTTTTATGACCAAGTAATATTCCATTGTATATATGTAGCACAACTTTTTTATCCAGTTATCTATTGATTGACACTTGTGTTGCTTCCATATCTTGGTGATTATAAATAATGCTGCAATCAACATAGGGGTGCATATATTGTTTCAAATTGGTGTTTGGGGTTTCTTTAGATATATGCCCAGAAGTGGATGGAAAAAAAGGTGAAGGGATTAAGAACCACAAATTGGCAGTCACAAAACAGTCTCAGAGATGGAAAGTATAGCATAAAAAATATATTGGGATAACTATGTACAGTGTCAGCTGGGTACTTAAAACATTGGGGGAAACACTTTGTAAAGTATATGATTGTCTAACCACTATGCTGTATACCTGAAACTAATATAAAATAATATTGCATATAAACTGTAATTGAAAACCAAAACAATTTTAAAAGCATTAAATGTATTAACATGGCAAGCACCCAACAAGCCCTATATCTGCATTGGCTCCTTTTGAAGATCCTACCCAGTGCTTTTTCAAGAGTGAGCTTCGGCTCTCTTTCTGAAGGCCTTCCTTGACTGCTATCTGCTGTGCCTTCCTCCACAGTCGCATTGTGCCTGTCATATCAGTTCTCTCCTTGCCTCCTGGTCACATAGTAACTTATGGAAGCTCATGGGACAAGCTACCCAGCAATCAGCCTTCTTGGGAACCCTTAGTGCTCCACCTGCCTAGACTTGAGATCCTTCTCTACAACACCATGTACCTTTCATCTTTCAAAAGTCTGCCCCAAATTCATGTCCTTTGTGAAACATGGCATGGTGGGAGAGGCATTAACTCTGGGCTCAGAGAGACCTGGGTTTGAATCCCAGCTTAAACCATACCAGCTGTGTGACCTTGGGCAAATTAAATAACCTCTCTTAGTCTCAATTTCCTGATATGTCAAATAATGGAAGTACCTCTCCCTCACAGGAGGAAGTGAAATAATGACCACCAGATGCCTAGTACAGTGATGGGTCACTGCTAGCACACAGTGGGTGCTCAATAAATGTTTCCTTTCTCTCCTCTCCATCCTGCTCTGATAGCACAGTCTCTTCTCTATAATCTATCCCTTAACAATCTTTACAGCTACAACTAACTTACCTTATCTATGTTCTTAAATAGTTATCATGCATTGGTTACTCTTTTATTCATTCAACTTTTATTGGACAGTTACTGTTTGTCTGATACCATGCTAGTAGGACCTGGGGTTGACTGCAACCAAATCCTTGCCCTGAGGGAGTTACAGAAAATTGAGAGGTTCAAATATATGTGCAGATAATCCTGGGGTCTTGTGGTAAGTGTCATAGTGGGGCATGTATACAGGGTGCTCTAGATCACAGCCTGTGGAATGACTAACACTGATCTGCAGTCAAGGACCTTGAACCCAACTCGGTGAGTGCTGACTGAGCCCATGCTATATGCCAGACATGGGGATTCAGGATGAAGGAGACAGTGCCTCTGTCCTCAAGGAGTGCAGGCTCCAGTAGGGAAGACAGACAAGAGGATGCAAAGGTTACACCACATGGAAAAGTACTTGTGTGCCCATGGTGCTGTCAGGCAAGAGGAGGACAGCTAAGTGATGGGGGGAAGGAAGACTTCCTGGAGAAGGTGGCATCTAAGACTCAAAGAACAGGAATTAGCTGAAGAAAGGAGGGATGGAAGGTCTGTCTAAGTAGAAGAAACAGCCTGTTCAAAGTCCTGGAGGAACAGGGCTGAGTGGAGGTCTCAGGAAATAGGTCATTCTACATGGTTGGATGCATATGTATTGGTCAGGCCCCCTTAGCCCAGCTCGAGCTCTTCCTTTTCCCAGAGGCTTCAGTCCCTTTGATGTCCTAGCTAAGGAACAGGATAGCTGTGGAAGGAAAAAAAGTAGGGGACTCCCTTGGTGGGAGCTTAGGCTGAACTGGAGGAGGAAAAAATGCCCCCCACCTCCCATCCCACTCCCCATGCAAGAACACTGACCGATAGCCAGAGTTAGCTTTGGGTTGTGCTTAGTCCATGGTAAGAGCTGCTAGATATCAGGAAAGAACATGCTTCCTCAGCTGAAGCCTTTCCACCCCCAGCTCCCCTGCCTCCTTACAGAGCCTCTTGCTCCTGCCATATCAGTTCCCACTAGTTTGGTCAAGATGAAGGTCACCTCACCTTCCTGCAGTTTTGCACGTGGCCAACAGGCTGCAAACACTCCCAGAACACCCCATATCTGCAGAGAGACATGCACGTGCAGTCACCAAGCTCACTCCCACGTGAGCACACTCACACACGTGCACACACCGCTCCCACAATAGCCACACTCACACATATTCTCACACCACTTACCCATGTGCTTGCTCACAGACACACACTCATACACACTTGCACACCAGAAGAGCAAGTGCCCTAAGTTCCCTTTGGGGAGGATCAGCCCCTTTGGAATGTTCTGGGCCTCTGTGAACCCTAGTATCTTTCACCGAGAGGGAACAAAAGGGTTAAAGAGAGAACACTTCCAGGGAGTTTGCCTCTTAATCAACACAGTTAATTCTTTTCCTTTTACAAACATCAATTCTTGGCAGTCAGTAACCAAGAAAGAAAGGGGTAAGAAAAAAACCTTAACCCAACATTAGTCAAATCTTTGCCTCTTCCTATTTTTTTTCCAAGTTCAAACCCAGGGGAATTCAAAGCAATGAGAGAAATCCCAGTCCAGATGGAATGTTTTTGCTAATATACGTCTGCAAGTTATTTAAATGTATGTTTAAATACATATGTGCATATGTGTGTGTATGTGTGTGTGTGAGAGAGAGAGAATGAGAGAGCAAGCATGGCTGAGTGGTGTGTGTGTGTGTGTGTGTGTGTGTGTGTACACATGTGTGACTATAGCAGACAGCAGAGCAGAGGAACCACCAGAGTCTCTGCCTGAGCCCCATCTGTCCTCCGGCCTCGACTCTCCTGTCTAGACTTGAAGCAGGGTTGTCTTTGTCCTTCAATCTAGGGTCTCCTGGGACGATAGCCTCTGTCCCTGCCCCACCACCCCAGGATACCCTCGATGACACATTCTTCTAGCAATAACCCACCCATCATACACTTTCTTTTCTTTCTTGCTTGCTTAGCCAGAAGATTTCAGGCTAGAGTTTCTAGGCCTGGAGGAGAGGGGAGTTGAGAGGACCAATCCCCCCAACGAAGCCACTTCTCCAATGGCCCTGCCTGGACTGGAAATCTGGGCTTAGGCTTCATTTCTGGCCTCTTGTTATCCCTTCTCAGAGCTTGCCCATGATCTTCAGACCTCCTTGGTATTCTACCATTGACCCTCACTCCCTGAGAATCCCCCTTAGCTAACAAGCTTGACCCTCACCCAGGTACTCCACCCCAGCAAGTTTCCTACCTCCACCCCCCAGAAGCCCTCTTAGCCAGGATCAGGGTGCATGGGCTTTGCAGACAATCCCTTCAGCCCCCTACCTGCTCTAGCTCCCCCTCATCTGCTCTGCTTCCTCTTGAGCCACTGTTCTTTTCATCTTTACTCTGAAATTGCTCCTCTGGCCTCATAAGCAGCTGTGTGGGTTTAAACTTCCTGATTTCCAGGGGGAGATGAAGCAGCTTTCTCCATCTAAAGGCACTTTAGATGCCTGGGCCACCCCATGGGCTGGCTAGACCCCTCTCTGGCAAGGGGCCTACTCTCACTCTTCCAAGCCCCAGCCCACCCTGAGTCCTGGGCCTTCCACACAGAACTTCCCATGCCCCTACCCTGCCCTGGCCCCCCAGAGATTCCAGCCTTCCCATCATTACCCCTTCACACAGAGGCCTCTCAGGGTCTCCAGGCAGCCCAGAGCCTAGAGTTCACAACCTCCTCTATCACCAGCTTCTGGGAAAGCAGAAGTGGCGGTGGGGTGGGGGCAGGATAGAGCTCAGGGTCTGGAATCTTCAGAAAGAATCCTTACTCTGGTTGCTCCCCTCACCCCATCCCCTTTCTCTGGTTTTTCTGCCCCTCCCATACACTCTTGCCCTCAGAGGCCCTTTTTCTGAGAATGTGACCATCCATGGTCTCTCCTGGCTGATGAGGGAACAAGACTTACCAACTTGCAACTCTCTGACAGTATATCATTTACTGTGCTCATCTTGTGGAACCACCTCAGGGTCTGGTGCTCAGCTGAGCCCTGGCTTGAGCTAGAACAAAACAGGTCAAGGTCATGGACTGAGTGGTTGGGTGCTATTGGAGAGTGGGGAGGAGAGAGGGGTGGGAGAGAATGAATGAGAATGTAAGGGAAAGTAGGAATGAGCTTTGGATTTATGTGACATATGTGTTTGCTTGATGTGTAACTAGGGGTAAGTGGTATCTTAGATCAAATTTTCAATGTGGAAAAAACAGTTGTCTTACCCTCGCAGGTGTGGCTCAGTTGGTTGGAGCATCGTCCCATACACCAAAATGTTGTAGGTTCATCCCCAGTCAGGGCACATACCTAGGTTGCAGGTTTGGTCCCCAGTAGGGCCGTATACGGGAGCAGCTGATTGATGTTCCTCTCTCCCCATTTCTCTCTCAAATCAATTTTTAAAAAGAAGAAAGAAAAGAAATAGTTGCCTAGAAAAAAATATCTGAGATAGAAACAAGGAAAGAAGATATTCTGTGGGAAGTGTCCTGAATGCCACTTTGTCAGGGCTAGTTTGCCTTTGAAATGGGTGGGGTCCTGGGGCCTCCATACATGGACACTGGTTTCCTAAGGCCTGAAGATGCCAGGAGGACTCTGGTCTATCTTGTTCTGAGGGCTTCAGAGAGTCCATGA
Source organism: Furipterus horrens (assembly GCF_987537825.1). Lineage (NCBI taxonomy): Eukaryota > Metazoa > Chordata > Mammalia > Chiroptera > Furipteridae > Furipterus > Furipterus horrens. The sequence continues at coordinate 45,671,440 of NW_028327171.1, read as the reverse complement.
ATTCCCAGACAGTGTATGCAAAACCTTATGGATATAGACATTATTGAGGGAGAACCTCTATGGACTTAATCATGTTCTCAAAAGAATCTCTCACCCCAAGAGGTAAAAACAAAACAAAAACACAGGACTAGAGATTAACATGAAGGTGACACTTAAGGCTGGGCAGAGTGAGACTCAAAGGACCAGGCCAGAGTGGAGCCAGATGACCTCTGGCTGAAACGAGTAGACTAGGACAAGGTCAGGCAGTTAGGTGAGTCTGAGGAAGTGACCCTCACCTCTAGTGTGTGTTTGTGGGGAGAGAGAGGGTGGTTCCCAGAGATGACCTGGGTTCCTGGAGACCCATCTGAAAGCAGATCTCTGCTAGGTGAGATCCTATGGCTCATACGACACACCTTCATTGGGCTGAGCTGTTAGTTAGCTTTATCTGCCAGGGCATTGGCAGGTACCAGCTTTGAGAAGGTAAAGGCAACTTAAGCTGAGCTCTAGGTATTCCTGGGACATCACTGAAAAATGCACAGAAGGCTCTGTGCCCATTATTTCCAAAATATGTGTGAAGTTCGTCTGTCTCTGACTTGTGGGCAAGTCAGAGGAATCACGAAAAAAGTAGGGGAAGGTCATCAATGCCAAGGGGTAACTGGGGAGAAATGATAGTTGCTCAGTGAGCCATCCCTTAGCCTAACTGTGCTGACCAAGCTATTGGACCTTTCTGCATCACAGTTCCCTCTCCCGTGAAATGATGCGGTTGGGCTGTTGGATCTCTGAGGGTATCATCAATGCTGCCACCTTAGGTTTTCAGAAATGCCCCATCCTGTCTGTCCCCTCCTGTCTGTGCCCTCCTTGGAGCTCTAGTGTGGGGGAAGAGGAGATTTCCTAAAAGCCACAGGAAGCTTTCCAAACCTTCGCCTCCTGCACTCCAAGGCCACCCACCTAGGGCCTACACTCAGCTCCCTCCTTCCACAAAGTCAATTTCCCTACAAAAGAGGCTGTGGGAATAAGAGGGGTTTTCCTCTTTCTTTTTTGACTTGTCCACTTGCTTGTTTTTGTGTTAAAATGGAGCACATTCAGAGGACAGAGCCCAGGAATGCTGGCTCCAGCAGGTGTGGAGAAGAAGCATCCTGGCACCAAAAGGGGCCAGGGCCAGCACAAGGTGGGGCGTGAACTTTCTCCTGGGCCCTGGAGGAAGAGATGACCATCTTCCTTCTACCATTCTTCCTTCTAGGACAGATGCTGTCCTAGATAACCCCTCAAGCTTCCTGTCTAGAGCCTGGTGGCTCTAGAGTGCTTTCTTCTACCCAGTGTGTGCCTGCGTGGCTTATATATGTGCGTGCCTAGAGATGTGGGTGTGTATAAATATAGATTGATGGAGACAATCAAGGGCATATGAGGTGGCAGCCATGCTGCCTGCCTGTGGTAGCCAAGCTGCTACCAGCACTTCTAAGGGGGCAGTTCCTGGGTCTCTCCTCACAGGTCTCTCCGTCACTTCCACCTGTCACTCCTTTTCTCAACTCCCCAACATCAAGCTGTCATTGTCACCAGCTCCTCCCTCACTCTTCCTCCCCACAGCCAGGCTGTTGCTATATCTTCACTTCTTCCTCCACAGCAACTCTCAAATCTGTTCCTTTCTTGGTCTCCTCCGCCCCCTCCATCAGCATCCCCCTCCTGTGTCCCCATCTCTCCTGTCTCTTGTCTCTGCTTCTCTTTGCTTTTCACCCTCTCTGACTCTGTGCTTTCTCTGTCTGCTCTTTGCCCATTTGTCTGTCCCTTTCTGTCCATGCTTGTTTTATGTGCAGCCCTGACTCTGGGCCCCCTCTGAAACCACCTCTGTGTGTGTGTGTGTGTGTGTGTGTGTGTGTGTGTGTGTTTTGTTGTGTGCTTGTCTGTCTCTCCGTTGCCTCTCTGTTTCTCACAAGTAACTCAGCCAGAACTCCTTGGGGAAGCAGTGTTTCCAGCCTCCTCCTTCCTTCTGTCCACACAGTCTGGCTGACTCCTCACCTGGCCTGGGCTCCCCGAAGAGCAGAGGCGGCACAGGGTGATGGACCCGCTCTGAGGTGAGAACTGGCGGGGTGTGGGAAGAACAGCTGGGCTGGAGGAACCAGCAACGCTGCGCTCCTGCTTCTAAAACAAGTGGTAGGCCTGGCTCATTTGCATGTCAGGTCTCTTTTACATAAATCTGCATGTCAAGCTGGAGGCCCTTGAGCCAGGTAATGTAAAATGATGCAAAATAAGTTAATCAGTGCTCCCTGCTGCAGGTGTAAGCCAGGCCTATCTTCCAACTGACAGAGCAGACCCAGGTGGCTGGGGTCCTTACAGGGTGGATATGGGGAGTCGGGCAGGAGCATGGTGCTGGCCTGGAGCTGTTCCACCTCAGGCTGGAGAAGGCCGAAGGGCATGCTACTAACCAGCCTGGCTCCAGGGTGGCTCTGATGGCTGGAAAGGGTGGTGAAGAGCCAGCCTGGGCCACAGTCTCATCCAGGCCCTGGAGACTCAAATGCAGTGCTTACTCCATCCAGTGGGGAAACTGAGGTACAGGGAGCAGGGGAGGAACTTTTCTGAAGTGACTCATCTCTCTATGGGAGGGTCCGGATCAGAAGCCTGCACTTTGGCTGTCAGCAAAGTAATCTCCGTGCTCATTATCACTCCTTACCAGCAGGTGAATTTCACTGCTCCCTTTAAGGGACTCTGGTGCCTTTGGCGGAGCAGAGATGACAGTCGGCCCTTCTTCTCCCCCTTTGGGAGCACTGCCCCTGCTCTAAACCACCTTGGGGTGTGCTGCAACTCTCCCTGCCCCAGCCATGGGACCCTGCTCCCACTTTAGAAAAAGGCACCATGTTGAGAGCCTGGTGGCCATTCTCCCTCTGTGCTCTCCAGCCTCTGGGAAGTGTGACTTCTTGGCTCCCCTCTGGATTGGGAAGTGGTTCCTGAAGTCCCAAATCTTCCAAGGCCCCTTCATGTGGGAGGGGGTATGGAGAGCTGGGTTACTACTACCAGAGCCCGCCTCAGACCCAGCTCCATTTCTCCTCTGACAGCAAAGGTGAACCCGTCATGGAGCCCAAACCTTCCAAAGACCTCGCATCCTCTCCAGACACAACCTGCAGTTTGTTTGAAGGGATCCACAGCAAATCACATTTGTACCAGCTGTGACTGCTCTCGTCCTCCTCTGTTGCAGGAAGCTGGCCACAGGGCTCTATCCTGCCACTGGGGAATGCACACTAACTGCGCTGTGCTAGCCAGCTCAGGAGGCCGGGCACCCAGTAGCTAAAAGTAGGAGTGTTGGAATGAGTGCACCTCTGCCTGTGTCCTGGGGCTACCACTGACCAGCGGTGTGACCCAAGGCAAGACGCCTGCCCTCTCTGAGCCCAGTTTCCTCATTTATAAAATATGGGTGGTATTAGTTCCTACCTCATAGGGTTATTATGAGGCATAAATGAGACCAAGCATGCACACCACCCCATAGAGCGCCTGGCACAAAGGAAGCATCGAGAAATGGTAGCCACTATTATTACTCTTACAAATATAGCTATTATAACCAGGCCAGCCTAGGTCAGAGGAAGGCGGTGAGACACAGGTATAAGTCCACTTGGAGTCTTTCTTCCACTGCCCTTCCTTCTCCCAACACTTTCTCCTGCCCTTATCCCCCATTTTTCTCTCCACATTTGCGCCAGAGGGAACGTTCTAAAACAAAAATATTGTCATGCCACTTCCTTGCTTTAAATCCTTTCTGATTCCCTGTTGCTCCTAGGATAAAGCCCAAACTCCAAGTCTTGGTTTTACAAGGCTTTTTTCTGATCTGGTTCCTATTTATCACAATTCTCATCTCTCAGCCTTTTGTAACCTAAGCTCTGGGCTTCACGCTCACCTCCAGGCCTCTGCACCAGCTACTTCCTGACCCCAGCTACTCGCTGCTCCCCTCTGAGCTTAGAGGTTCCTTCCTCCAGAACATTCCTACTCTCATAGCTAAGGATTGAAAGGGAAAGGCTTACTAAGCTTCTTGTTCCAGGAGAGTTGGCTTGAGAAATCCAAGCAGTAGGGGTGTCTAAGATCATCTATTTTGACTGCACATTTGGCAGAGGAGAAACCCAGGCCCTCAGAGGGAGGGGCTTTTCTCCAGTTTTCACCCACGCCCTCTCCAGATCAGCAGGAAAAGAAATCAGTGACCCCTTCCACTGACACCAAGAACCTCTCATTTTTATTTTTTTAAAGATTTTATTTATTTATTTTTAAGAGAGGGGAAGGGAGGGAGAAAGAGAGGGAAAGAAACATCAATGTGCGAGAGCTACATCTATCAGTTGTCTCTCGCATGCCCCCAACTAGGGACATGGCCTGCAACCCAGGCATGTGCCCTGACCAGGAATCGAAGCAGCAACCTTTTGGTTTGCAGGCCAGCACTCAATCCATTGAGCCACACCAGCCAGGGAAAGTCTCTCATTCTAATACATTTGCATTTAATCTTTTAATAAGCTCTTCCAGGAAGAATGGATAAACCGAAAAGAATTGGGGACCCAAAAGAATAAATTCCAAGCCCCAGTAGAAACCACAAGGATGTATTTCGGGGCAAAGGCTATCTTAGAGCACCCCTCAGCCGTCTCCATTGGGGTCACTGTTTCTTTTACTCCTTCTTGATGCTGGTTGGCCTCATCTGCCAAGGGAGCAGGGCCTATGACTTGGGGCACTGACAGCAAAGCCAGGGGGGCTTCCTGGGGAGCTGCTAATTTAAAGGAGTGTCGAATGAGCAGAGAACCAGCCAAGGCCACTATCGGCGCATGGAAAGCACACAGGTTCTGAAATTGGTCAACTTGCATTCCAGTTCCACTTGCTAACTGTGTAAAAGGGCACTTAGCCTCTCTGCACTTCAGTCTCCTCAACTGTAAAATGGGGGCAATAATAACTCTGTCCTCGACAGGCTGTCAGCAGGTTCATGTGAGGTGATAGATGTCAAAGTGTCTCCTAAACAGTTCAGCATTCACTGTGGATCCTTATTGAGACCAGAGGAGCCCAGGAAGGTTCTGACCAAAAATCAGGCTCCAATGACCAAGGTTGATTGCTAACTCACCCCTCTGCCCCTGCTTACATTCTGTGCCTAATCTGTTAGGGACTGAAAGGTGTTGGGCTTATAAATATTTGTTCCTTATGGCCAGACTTTCCTCCATTTTATCAGCCTGGGTGATAAGATAATCTGCCCCATGGGGTGAGCTCTGGCACCTGGCGCTCTGTATCACAGGTGACCTCTCAGGCCTGACTTTTTAATACCTGGCAAGTCAATACATGGGCTCTCCACTTACAGACTGGAGGGGGAGGGGCCCTCTAAGAGAGCCTCCGAAATTAATTCTCTTTGTTTGTGAATCTGATGTCTAGAGTTGAAGGGAGACTCCAAGTTCACACCTTTCATGCCAGATGGTGACTGGGTCTCCACTGGCTCCACTAAGCTCAGAACCAAAATGGTTTTGAAAAGACTTGAAGTGAGCACCCTTCTCCTTTAATGAAGTGTGAAATCTCCATATCTGTTTCAGCCTTTGAAAAGTGAAACCCAGGAAGGCAGGTTCCCCAGGCAGAGAGGAGAAGTGTGTGGAATTAATATTCCATCTCGATTTTTCCTGTGTAATTTAATAAGTTGACTAAGCTTATCAGGGGCACCCGGGCTGCATTTAGCCACTAGGCGAGCCGGGATCCCGCTGCCACCTCACATCCAGTCTGACAAAGCTCACGTCAGGAGCTGTTCATCAGCCAGGTGAGGGCAGGGGGTTAAGGTGAAGAGCTGGGACCCCTCTCCCCTTGCTCAGTTACACATGCTACCAACTGGCAAAAGGCCCCTTCCCTGTCAAATATTCCAGCCACATCCTCAGAGTTCTGGGTGCAGCCTGAACCACACCTCCCTCCTGGGTGCTGAGCCTTGGGCCTGTATGAGCTGAGTCTAAACCCCCAGCAAACCCCCCTCTTCACCCTTCCTCCCACCCCCTTTCTTTCCCTCCTCTGCTCCTCTCTGAAGCTGAAGACCCTCAAGGAACCTGTTTCACAAAAATTAAATTCTCATAGAAAGTTCCAAATCCCTGGGAAGAAATCCTTGGAACCCAGTGTGGGAAGCATGACTCTGGGTGTCCCTCTTTGTTTAACAGATTAGGATAGACTGAGGTTTAAGAAGAAAAAACGGTCTAAGAAGTTCTAATAACTAAGACAGGGCCAGTGGGGCTTCCACTTGGGGGTGGTGAGTCATGTTCCAGGCATTAGAATCAGAGGCTCTGGAATCAGATGGACCTGAGTTCAAATCGTAGCTCTACTGTGAGACTCAGCCAAATTCTTTGTGCCTCAGTTTCAGCATTTGTAGAATGGGGTTTGTAAATGAGATAACAATATGCGTTACGGGCCTCATACGTCTTACACTGGCAGAAGCTCCTTGAAGGCAAGGGTGTGGCTTCATTTATTGCTGTGTCCTCAGAGCCTAGAACGTGCCCTGTCCAGAGCGGCAGTCAGTAAATACATATTGAATGGATACGTGTAGCACATGGTTCTTACTATCATTATTCTTGCCCAGAGTAGTTTCTTGTTCAACTTCAATCAACTTTTCTTATCCTGGACGGTCTTCTCTGTTTATTCCTTATGTCAGTGCATACATGGGCACTCCTGCACACACACACAGACATACATGTTCATACCTGCAAGTCCCTACTCTGCTCTGCTCTGTCTCTCCTTGTGTCTCTTCTCACCTGCAGGGGGAGAGGGAGAACCATGAGGCTGAATCCAAAGCCTTGCTTTCTTACCCAACCCCCAGTATGCAAACTGCTCTCCTTCGTACTGGATCTGAAATCCTGGCCACCTTCCTCCAACATACTTTGTGCTGCCTAATAAGTAAGGGCTGGTTAAAAAAATCTCACCAATACTTTCTCCTTTTCAAGGAGGGCTGTCCACTTACTTTTGACTCAAAACTGACTGATGCAATTCCTTTCTGCTTTGACAAATAGGGACCCTCAGCAAAGAAGGAAACAGAACCAAAGTGAAAAGAGAAAGGATCAGAGGCTTTCTGGAGATTTATGAAGTTCCCATTTGAGTACAGGCAGCTGGACAGTTCTATTTTCTGTTCAGGTCTTGAAGTTTCAGGAAAACACCAAGACTCTGAGAAGCACCTTCATTTGAGTCATTTTGGTGGAGCTCGTTTTTTATCGGGTGTTATCTTCCCATTTCCCTCTCTTTCCAGCTGAGAGCTGTACGCTGAGAGCAGAGAGCGGAAATGCCAGCTTTCTTCCACCTTTGGAGTCTAGCACCCTGGAGCAGAATACAAAGAGATAATCGTTTAGTTCTCAAATCCCATTCTCACCCCTTTTCCCCCCATCCCTGGGTTTAGGGTTTTAATGCATTTTGAATTAGTGCTCATCTTGAGGGGAAAATGTGTAGGAAATTAATAGACCAGATTGTAATACACAACAGAAATAACTCAACCCTACAAATTAATACAGGCCCACAAGCCTAGACCTGAAAGAATCAGACCACAGGCAAATAAGAAGTTGGCTAATAATAGAAAGTAATAATAATAATAATAAATAAGGCCAATGGTTTTCCAAAGACTGGATTGATGTGACTGAACGATAAATTGTAAAGAGAGATACTGACCCAAAAAAACTGTAGGTGTTTGTGTGTTCCCTTAATGTATGTAACTAAGAAATAGATTCCACTTACTTTTACCTTCTTTTTAATGACTTCACTGAACGAGGGTCTTAATTTATGAAATTAATGGAAATGTGGGCTCTGTGTAAATAAGTGGTTTCTATCCTTTTGTGATTGGCCTCCCCTTGTTTGTCTGAGCTCAGATCTAACTGGGCACAATGCCCCATCCCCAACCCCAGCCAAGCAGGGAAGCCAGGTGGATTGGTCTGCCTAGTGGGGCTCCAATGAAATGAGGCAGGTAGCTACATCCAACTCAGGTGCCTGGAACACCACAGTATGCCAGACTCCTGGTGGGGGTGGGGAGGGCATGTAGGGAAGAAGGAGTAGGAACTAGAGAATTTTAGAAGTGGGTCAAAATGGAAAAAGAGGAGAATGATTTGGGTGAATATGGGAAAGAGTGAAAAATATACTCTTATGGTGAATGACATGAGTGGGCTGGACTCTTTAAGGGGCTAATGGTAACAAGACTAGGACAGTAAATTGATTTCTAAGACACTCTGGCAAAACAGAGATCCCTTGCTGTGAACCCCAATGATGTAGCCTCGGTCTGATTCTTTTGGCTTTTATGTGTGACCTCTGAGGAATGACTGAAGGGAATGGTTATCTGAGCTGAGAAAAATTTACTCAAACTCCATGCCCCTGCTAAAACTCTCTCTCTCTCTCTCTCTCTCTCTCTCTCTCTCTCTCTCTCTCTCTCTCTCTCTCTGTCTGTCTGTCTTTGTTCCAAGAATGACTTCTCTATTACTTCTGGAGGCTTTAATGCTTACAGCAATCACCTGGCTCCTTCAGGTCTGGGAGTCCTGTTTGTGTCCTCACAGTGGGCCTAGCTTCTATTTCATAACATCCTCCATTTCAACTCTCAGTACTTGTTGGCAGAGGTATATAGGAAACAATCAGGTGTTTGAACCAAGCTATCAATATTTGCTTTCCTGTCTCGTCATGGGTCACAGGTACTGACGCAGAAGTGATGCTATACAAGTCTTTACCTGATTATCCAGCCACTCACAGCCCCAGAAAGTGCACTGCATTAGTCATTCATGTTGATCCAAACAGAAAATGTCCCTCTGGAATCACTCCAGCTTTGCTTCATCTTCCTCCGCAAACCCAATCTCAGAAAATTTCCTATCCAGCTTTAAAAAAAAATTAATGACAGCCTGAATGGGGATGCAGAGGGCATATTTATCAAAATTTCAGATGATACAAAATCAATTAGGGAATTACTAAATAGAGTAAAAGAGTAAGGTTCCAAGTCAACCTTGATAGGTTGGAACAAGGAACTGAATTAACATGATAAAATTTACTAGTGGGAAATGTAAAGTCCCACCCTTGGGCTCAGAAAAACAAAAGGCAGAGCTGTATAATTTCAGAATTTGGAAGATGGACCTAAAAGAGCTACTCATTGATTGCAAGCTCAGTATGAGTCAAGGGTTTAATGTGACGCTCAGAAAACCTAAGGGGAGTTTAGGCTGCATGGTTGGAAACAGAGCACAAAAGAAGGAGGTGAAGGAGATGATGAGCTGTTCTTCTCAGCACTGCTGGATCACACTTGATGCATCGTGTTTCCTTCTGACAACACTCTAGGATGAACACTGACAAACTCTCATGCATCAGAGGGGTGAAAACAGGAAGACGGAGAATCTGGAAATTATAACAAGTGAAGATTATGAAAGAACTAAGGTAGTTGACCCCCAAAGAGGAAAAAAGATTTAAGGGGACATGAAAGCTGTTTTCAAGTACTTTAAGGGCCATCCTATACAAAAGGGATAAAGCTCCCCCCACCAACTCTAGAGACAAAAGTAGGTCCATGAGAATAAGTTACAGGGAGCTAAATTTCAATCCAGCCTTTCTTTTCTAACAGTGAGACCTGTGCAAAGACAGCACGATCTGCTAGGGGAGGGAATGCATTCTCTGTCGCAAGAAGGGTTCAGGCAAAAGCTAGAAGGAGCACATATGAGGGATGCTGCTGAGAGAATTCTTGAGTTCGTCATAGGATTAGATCAGATGACCTTTTAAGGATCCTTTCAACTCACAGATTCTCTGATTCTGGGGGTTGCTATTATAATTTATTATAATATCCCCTACATGAAAATATCTAATTCCCTTTGATGGAGAAATAAAGCTTCTGAATTCTGAAAACATTTCCTAGTCTTTCTAGGCTCAGTTTTAAAATTTCAGATAAAAATCACAAACTCTGGAGACAACTGCCTGGGTTCAAACCTGGCTCTCTTACTTCTTAGCTGTATGAGCTTGGGCAAGTCATTTAACCTCTCTGGGCCTTAATTTCCTCATCTATGAAATGGTATTTATAGTATCTACCTCATAGGGATGCTATGAAGATTAAATAAATCAGTATTTGAAAAGCATCCAGAACAGTGCCAGCACATAAGTATTGTAAATGTTTGATAAATTAAAAATAATGTAAAAGGGCTGAAAATAAAGAATGGGAATGGTCTCCAACTTAACAAATGGTTCAAAGATGTCTTTCTCCTTTTTCAACTCATCACCTGCAGCTCAGGCTGTAAAATAGCCAAAAGCCCAGAGAGAGGTGCCCCCTGCCAAAAAGAAAAAGAAAGAAAGAAAGAAAGAAAGCAAAAATCACACAGGCTCCCTAAGCTCTCAAGGGGAAAGAAAAAGCTTCCCGCTATTGGCTTACAATAACCTCTGAAAAGACCTGTGTGTTTAAGGACACAAGCCTATCCCTATCTCCCCCACCCTTCCACTCTCTTCCTGGGGTTGCTAGGAGGCCAGGGGTATGGTGCATTGTAATAAGCAGCTTGTGGGGAGGGAGTGGGCAGAGCACATTAGATATACAGGACCTGTCAGCGGGAGCTTAATATCCTCTTACTGGAATAACTATTGTCCCAGCTTCTCAACAAATACCCACCATCATTAATAAAAGGACTAATAAAAGCATTTATTGAACTCAGGCAATGGCCTCGCTTTTTCTAGCTCCAGGGCCTTGGCAGAGGCAGCTGTCGAGGGTAAGGGCTGGAAAAGTGAGACTCCCACTGCACCTAAGAGATCAGCCTGTGCCCCCAGCCCTGACCCAGCACCCTTCCCAAAAGCTGGGCAGCGAGAGCAGGGGGAGACTGGAGCACGAACATAATGCATCATTAAAGCAACAGACTGCTGGGTCATTTCTCATAGTAAATATGGGGTGGTGATGCTTTAAAATTGTCTGATTATGACTTTCTTTCAAGAAGTTTAAAGCACATGATCTTGCAAGATGTTTACCCCCTTTTTACTGAGGGGGAAATGAAGGCAAGGGTGATTTAGGGGCTCACTCAGACGTATGATGCATGGCATCCTTGCCAAAATTAAGACTAGAATCCAACATTCCAGACTCCCAAGTTCAGGACCATTTTGAAATTAAAAAATAGCATGGCTATATCTATCGTGTCCAGCCTCCAATGGGGGATCAGCAAAGGCTGTGATCATCATCATTGCTTTTCTAAATTATTATTGTTGTTATTATAATAACTAGTGGGTAGAGTGGAGTGGGTGGTGAATACTAGATAATTACTAAGACCCCAAAATTAAAGTGTTGAGTCTTTACTTTTTCACAGCTGTTCAAAGATGAAAATGAAAGCTGGCCTCCAGAAAGCCCTGGGAAGAGCCCTAATCTTTAGATAGAGTAAGTCCAGGAGGGGAAGGCAGTAAAATAAAAGGCCAGGTTCAAAGGCTTTGGAAGCCAGCCTTGGAGATCTTGGGATTCTTGACTGTGAATGGCATACATGCACAGAAGTCTGAGAAGGCACAAACTAACCAGGTTCAAATCCTGGCTCTGCCACTCCTTCACTGTGTGCCAATGAGAAAATTACCTAACCTCTCTGAACGTTAGGTTCCTCATCTGTAAAATAGGGAAAATATTTACTCCTATTCCCTGTGGCTATTATAAGTAAGGATTAGAGGCTAGCCTGTGACCACTGGGAAAAAAAAAAGGGTTCTTTCCGCCTCTGAGCCTAGAGCTTTGCCAGTGAGGACTGGTAATTGTGGGTGCATGTGACTCTCCTGACATCAGGATGACATTAGGAGGCAGAGGAGTCTTTTTCTCAGGATTACCTGGTTCAGTGAAGAATAACTTTGGCCTCAGTTTCCCCTGTACTTAAGACAAGGCAACAAAATCTCTGTCTTCAGCTCCACCCTGCCCCTGAGTGTTGTCAGATGGATGGAGGAGATACCACCCTGGGAGGGAAGGTGGGCGTTAATAACAGCACCCTGGATCTCTATTATTATTGTCATTATTCTGGCTCTGTCCAGTAAGCAGCAGGGACCCAGGTGACTCACTGTCTGCTCGCTGCAGCCCTGGTCCACCTGTTGGGACTTGCCTGCCTGACAGAATTCTTTCACATAAGAGGCTTCTCTTCACCTCCTTCCCAGCTCCTGAATGCAGCTCAGGGTCCTCTATCACTGGATGGAAAGGGGGCACGAGGGGGACATTTGGGAACACAGTGCCCAGCTCAGAGGGGCTGGGACTCCTGCGCCATTGGTCGCAGCCCTGCCTCACATCAGCAGCCACAAGTGGGCCTAGTGTATGGAGGTGGTGGGAGCAGGAGCCCCTGGAGATTGTGAGGTTCAGACCATCCACTTCTAGAGAGATATTTTGATTCCTCCGGAGTAGTCCTGGGGATGGCAGGGACCGGGGAAAGAGCTGCTCTGGGTGTCAGAGGCCTGGCACAAGGAACCACCTAGAAGCTGGGTGGCATCAAAGGATGGTTCTTAAACTCTGTAACCCAAATACCTGGGTCCTAAAATTTCAACAACTGCTGGGGGTGCTTCTGACAGCCCCCTCCCTGCCACCAAGCAACCCCTACCGCCTTACAAGCACTCTATAAATGTAATCTGAACAGCTGTGACTCACCCGCACACACCCCTGCAGTTTTGTGGTGAGGACACAGCTAATCATAGCTGGTGTTTGGGGAGGAAGCGAGATTTTGCCACAAGCTCCATGGCAGACTGTCTCCCTCCTTCTCCAGGATGGCAAAGTGGGTATGACTGGCCTCCAGTTTAGCAAGGAGTTGTTTCTGCCTCCCTGAGGATTGGTTCTACCTGGGAGAAGAGCACACACCCCAGGAAGGGTCATTTTTAAGGTCAATTTTAATTCACTGAATTTCTAATCAGAGGTCACACCAGGAAGACCAGAGCTGGAATCCCCAAGATCTATCAGTGATGCCAGCTGTGATCACAACCTCAGCAATTTGCCTCTGCACAGGACCCTTCTTGGTGTTTCACTGGTGTTTCCCCTCATTAATGGGTGTTAGTGGAGTTTTTACCCCATTGCATTCTGCTTGGTCAGGCAGAAAGGGATCCACTTATAAGGCATCTAGTTATATCCCTCACTCTAGATGAGGAAACTGAGGTCTAGAGAGGTTGAAATGACTTCTCCAAAGTCGTACAGGATCTTACAGGCAGAGCCACAGCCCTGACTCTGGATTCAATGTTCTTTCTATGGACTCTTCTAGGTCCATTTTGAGTCCACGAGAAACAACATTGGCTACCATTCATTGAGCATCTAATATATGCCAGTTAGTAGATTTATGTACATTACATCAGGCTGGGAATACAGATGAGAAGTTCAAGTATCAGAGAGCGGTTTTATTTAGATAAACTGTATGTTTTCTTCCAGATCCGAGGCACAATGATACAGCCATTCAGGCTACATTGCTTTATCAATTGATTGAGCACTTTCTATATGACAGCTCTCCACTGGGTCCTGGGACTCCAGAGATACAATAGTGCAGGGTCCCTGATGGTGCACTAGCACCAGTGATTTACTAGAGCTATAGACAAAGGGTCAGGAACACAGAAAAAGGTGTCCTGGAGGAATGAAGAAGGCTTCCAGATATATTTAAGCAGAGTTTTAGAGGGTGAGTACGAGTTTGCCAGGTGGGACTACGGGTGGGAGAGACGAAGTGCCTGCAGAGAAAACAGCATGTGAAGAGCTGTAGAGTAAAAGCGTTGTGTGTGTTTGGAAACAACAGTTGGATGCAGTGCGTGGAGGGATGAAGGGGCAAGTGGGAAATGGCACTGAGGAGGTGAGTTAGGACAGCCTGAGGAAGGCAGAGTTTTAGTGCTAGCTGTCGACTTTGGAAGGGCTCCGAGATTCTCATTCCTACCTTGTGTACATATACTTTACTTCTGATTTGGGCTCCCACCATACACACACATTCCCCATCGGTATGGGCACCTGTGAATGTGTTTGTCCACCTGGAGTGCTAATTAGGCCCTCCTGGGAGTCTGACACCAACCACCAGCTGCTGCCACTACCTCAGCTCTCTGCTTCTGCACAGGACCTCTCTTGGTGCTCCTCTGGTGTTCCCTCTCATTATTGGGTGTTAGCAGAGTTTTTACCCCATGGCATTCTGCTTGGTCAGGCTTTGTCAGACGGCCCATTCAGTGGGGTATGTGTGGAATCCCCAGCTGGACCATGGAACCACAACAAACCCTTCCCTGTCCCTGTTCTACGCCCGGCTCCTGGCCCACCTCAAACCAAACTCTGCCCCCAACAGAACTACCCAACTGCTCACCCCAAACTTCTACCCTGGGGTGATTTCAACCTTCCTTTTAGAACAACACATCTTTCCCTTTCTCCATAGCTGGCTTTTCAGCCCACCCTGCTCTGGGTCCCTGGAACACAGTGGCATTCTTTGTTCTAATGTTGAATAAAGGAGACCATCACCCCCACATATATTTTCATTGTTAAACTCAAGATAATTATCCCAAAAGAGGTTTCTGGAAAGAAAAGACAGAAGACAAATTTTGGAGCTGACAGGCTCGAACCCTGGCTGCGTGACCTTTGGCAAATCGCTTCAGTTCTCAGAGCTCCAGTTTCCTCATCTCTAAAATGGGGACATCAGTCCTCACTGTGCAGGGATTAAAAAAGACAGCACACAGGATGCCAATCAAGGAAGGGCTGAGTTCAGCTGACAGAACCAAGCAGGAAGGGACACATTCCTTTGCTTCCTCTTAGAATGAGTACCTTTAGCCTCTAGGGCCCTAAATAAATAGATAGATAGATAGATAGATAGATAGATAGATAGATAGATAGATAGATAGATAAAGCAAAACAAAGTGCATTCAATCAGGGCTTCAAGTTATTGCAAGTGACTCAGTAGTGAAATGGGGTGGCGCCCACCTTCCAAAAGTCTCCCCAAGCCTCTGCCAAGAATGGAAGATGTGTCCTTCCTGTCCCAAAGGGAAGGAGGGCTCGAAGCCAAAGCCATCCTCCAAAGCCAGCAGACAGGTGGCTCTCAGGCTGACCTCTGCCAGGCCCAGTAAGCCCCGCAGTTTCATTGTTCCACCCGGGCTGCGGAGCTGGTTGGGGGAGTTGGCTTAGAGAAGGATATTTTGTATTTGGCTTTTGGAATGACTAATGAATGAGCTGTCTCCACTGCAGGAGAATTATGCCACTTAAGCAAAACCTAGCTAGGCTGGTCGGCTCAGAGATAGCTAATAGGAAATGCCTGTCAGAACACTGACGCTTCAAAGCCAAATATATTCTCACTGTGTTCTCTGTTTGCTAAGTTTACTTTATGCAAAATATAACTCAGCTGAAAATATGTAGATGGCAGAGAACTCGCTCCTTCCCGCTGGAAGAAATGGTGATGAGGAGGGGGAGGGCAGCTCCCAATTAACCCAGCTGGTCCTGCCAGGCTGAGGAACAGTCAAGCCCTTTGGCCAAAGAGCACAGACCTCTCTGCCACAAATGGGCCGATAGCAACTAGTCCTCAAAATAGAGGCAACTGCCCTCCCACGTGGCTTCCAGTGGGAACAGAGAGAAAGTGGGCAATGGTGAGCACAAGCAACCCAGCCTACCATTTTGTCAAGAGTTGCAGGGCCAACAAGGGCCCACGAGGGCACATTTAAAATTTTGGCCTTTAGTGGTCTTATCTGCCAACACCCACTCCCCACAGATGAGGCACAAAGTTCTCCCAACCAAGAAGCAACCAAGAAGAGTCAGTGAGCTTCAGAAACCTGAATGAAGTGGTAACACCTCATAACTGAGTTGCTGATGAAGCAACATAATTGGTGGGAAGAGCCCAGATGGGGAGTCAGGTTGTTTCTGCCTCTTCTTCCTGTTACACTTCCTCTCTTCAGGCCTTGGCTTCATCATCTATAAAGGAAGAAACTGGGCCAGCTAGCAATTCCTAAGGTCACACTGCCTAACACTCTCCATATGACAGATAGAATGGAGGCAGTAGTATGGTAATAGAACCAGCTCTCAATTCGCTGACTCTCTCCCTCTCTCCCTTTCTCAAGGACTGCCATGAGGAGCTAGGTATAAAGACAGCATCATCTTTATGGAGATACTTGAAGTAGGAAAGACCCCCCTGAGGCCATGACCAGGGACATTAGTATGTGGGGATGCCCTGCTGAGGAGAAGCAAAGAGTTAGGGACCCCTACAGCCCTTGGCCTGGAAACACCCTACTCCCACAGGGCCACAGTCACCAAACTGCTTGGTAGCCACTCAGCTCCATTCCCCAGAAAGCCTTCCCAGAGAAGGGGTCTGGACTTTCTTGTGGAAGACAGGTGGGTTGACACCTTTGGGATTGAAGTGGGAGCTAGGCTTAAGGAGCCTTGGGCTTCCCAGAAGGACCTGGACAATAGGTAGCTCAAAGCACGCACAATGTGCCAGTGTGGTGGGGACACAGAGAAGAATCAGAAACAGCTCTGCTCTTCAAGAGCTCCCCGTTTCATTGCAAGATGGGTACAAACAGAAGAAACAAAGATGGCGTAGGTTAATCACATGACACCTTGGACAAGCTCCTGAATGTCTCTGAGCCTTGGTCCTCATCTGCAAAATGGGGATAATGACTACCTGTCTTAGAGGACCAGAGACATATATAAATGCCTGGTACATTTTAATTATTGGATAAAAGGGAGCTATCACTGTTTTTATTGCCATGGCTTAGAGGATAACTTCTCAGCAGAATGGGTTCTGGGCAAACGGAGACTCATCTATCCCTTTAGCCCTTGGGGCCAAGCCTGGGGTGTCTAAACTTCTAGGCTGGCTCTTCCTAGGCTGCCAGTCATCCATTTACCCCAGTTTGCCTTTCCTTTGTGCACAATGACTATTGGAAAGCCAAGCTGATAGTCCTCAGAGTAAGCTTCAGAGCAAACGAGGCTTTGGTGAGGTGGGAGAGGGGAAGGAGTCAGCTGCTGTAGTGGGAATCTAGAACAGCAAAAACCAGGCACAAAGGCTGTGTGACAGGGGGTCTGGGGAGCAGGGGGCAGCTGGGAGGTCTCAGTGCTCCCACACAATGTCCTGTGCATGGGCCCCCAGCACAGATTATTAGTTGAGTGTTGATTCTGCTCTAAGTGAAGTGGAGTCCAAGTTGGGAGATGTTGAGAAAAAAAGGCTGGATAATGGCCCATCAAGTAGGGTGAGAGAGGTAATTAGGCAAGTGTTTTGAGGTAGGACTGCTTGGGGGTCAGAGGAGACAAAGGGCAAGGGTTAATGCAGATAGACATGGGCAGGTACCAGATGGCAGAATGGGGCAGAAGAGGGCATTCAGCAGGGCAGCAGGGAGCCAGGAGCCAGCAAGGGGCATCACCACAAAGCCCAGAAAGCCCCAAGCCAGGTTCTGCCAAGCACGGGGACTGGCTCCAGAATGTGGGGGTCTCAGGACCACAGGGAAGAGGTTGTTACTGGTGGATAGAAGCAGAGGAGCTACATGACACCCAAGAAGCCAGGCAGAGGAGCTGAGACTCACTTAGACCACCTGCGAAAGCCATGCAGGGACAAGAGCAGGGTATGGGGTAGTGGTAAAAATCACCAAGAGACAACCACGCACAGCAAGGACAGGGGATGCGGAGGAATTTATGTGGCTGTCAGGCTGGCCAGCAGTGGCAAGCCCAGCAACCAGAGGGGCAGGGGAATATGGCTCAGGTCAAGTCAACCTGGAAAGTTAGCTCATCAGGCAGGTGGGGTAGAGCAGCAGAAGTCCAGAGGATGGAAGGCAGTGCCAGCCTGGCTTTGGGTGGCTGGACCTCAGCTAGGAGTAGGGTACAGCGAGAGGAGTAGAGGACTGTCAGGGAGACTAGTCAGTGGGCTTTTGTAAGACTAGTAAAGAATGTGAGCTTTGCACTCAGACAAGCCTGGTTTGAATCTCAGCTCCCTCACCTGAGTAACTCCGTTGGAGGTGAGGTTTTATGTCTCTCAGTTTCCTTATCTGTAAAGTAGTGATAATTATAGCACCTCTTCATCAGAGTGAAGATTAAATAAGGTAATTTGTGGAGATTCTGGTATACACAATTCAAATGGTTCTTACTATGATTATTAGCCCTTGAAATTGTCAGGTTCCCAGAAAATGAGGGGGGATTTAGAGGTTTGATGGGTAAAACATGGCAGAAGCCCAGCCCCTATGGAAAAGGGCAGTGAAGGAAAAATCACAAAGGCTTGGACCACAGATAAACTCCTGCTCAAATCCCTCCTCCACCTCTGCCCATCTGTGAGTCCTTTAGCAAGTGACTTAATCCCTTCAAGCCTCAGTTTCCTCATCAGTAAAACTGAGATACTAATATCTGACTTTTGAGGTTTTTGGCAATTAGATGAGATAATGTATGTGACATGTTCAACCCAGAGCTTAGTAAATGGCTGCTCTATGGATGAGGCTGAAATGTGAGTGAAGTACATGATACCCAAGGGGCATTTAGGGGACCAGGAATCACCCCCTGCACCACAGGTCGTGGATCTATCACAAAATATACTTTCCCCTGCAGAAGTTGAAATAGCCAGAGCTATGGGAGCTCCCAGGAGTGTACCCTGTGAACACACTCACATACTCTGGTAGCATTCTATCTGCCTGGACAGAATTGGCTCAGGAAGCAGGGAAGTCATGCCTCATGATAGAGGGTAGCAGTGGCTCCAGCTGGGAAGGACCCAAGAAGATAGAATGAGGGAAGGGCTGGCGGAGGAAAAAGATGTTTTTCATTGATTCACTAAGTAAATAAGCACTTAGTGTGCACTTTCTGTGGGCTAAGTCCCATAGCCACCATGGTGAGCAAGACAGCTGTGGTCTCTGCACTCCCAGAATGGAGCCTAGTGGGAGTGCAATGAAAGGGGAGCTTTAGGAAGACCATTCAGTGACTATATGCTGTCTGGAGTGAAGCAGGAAGGATGTGAGATATGGGGTCTGTGCTGGACTGCTTGCTGTGATCCAGTAAGAGGGGATGAAAGATGGGGGGGGGGGGGGGTGGAAAGGGCACAGGATGTGCATCACACAGACGCAGCTCTACCTCTTACCAACTATTTTACTCTGGACAACTCAACATTTTGGGTCTTCAGTTCCCTTCTCTATGAGATGAGCGGAATAGTACCTGCTTCACAGGGGTTTTGGTGACTATTAAATTAGGTGATACATAGAAATTCTGGCTCTCAATAAGCATTCAATAAATGGGGACTGTTGTTCATAAGAACATTAATAATAAAGTGAAGCTAGGAGATACTCTGAAGGTATAAATGACAAGAGTGTGGGAAATAGTTTAGTTGACACCTGGATTACTGTCACGTGCTTATCTTCTGTGAGTCAGAATTGGAATTCCCTGCTGGGAAGAAAGTTGGGACTTGGGGGAAGTGGGGAGTCCACTCCCAGCTGAAGG
Organism: Furipterus horrens; assembly: GCF_987537825.1. NCBI lineage: Eukaryota > Metazoa > Chordata > Mammalia > Chiroptera > Furipteridae > Furipterus > Furipterus horrens. The sequence goes on along the minus strand of NW_028327171.1, from coordinate 45,652,185 downwards.
AGAATTCTGAAGTCACCTCAAGCTAGGATGTACAGTTCAGTTTAGGAAAATATCGCTTGAGTTCAGTCTCTGAGTTAAACATTTCGTTTTATTTTCTCCTAGATTTCCTCAGGCAGAAGTTGGAAGGGATCCCCCAGAGCCCCAGAGCCCCAGCCAGCTTTGGACTCCCCTGGTCCTTGGGGCATGTCAAACTCTGGGAGAAAGTTCCTGGACCAAAACTAGTGTGGAACAAAAAGGTTTCACAATGAAAATCTTTCCCTCCCGTAGACAGAACAAAACCTCAATAAACACATTACCTTTTTTTTTTTTTTTTAAGTGGCAGTCCCATTGTAAAAAAGGGACTTACAGGACAAGGCCCCAGCTAGGAACAAAGAGAACACTCCCACCACCTCTCTTGCCAAGAAACAGCTGAAATTCTCAGAGACATCTTTGAGCCAAAATTCTCAGGGAGAAGTCCCAGCAGACTGTCCATCAGGTGAGAAAATATAGGCAAAATGTAATGTGCAAAATGATGAACCAGAAAATCAGCCAGCAAGCCTGCGCTCAGCTATGTCTTAATGAGGCAAACTCCAAAGAAGCATTTCCTTTAATCTGGCATTTGAAATGAAATGCTGCTAAGAAGCCCCCCACCTCACCCACCCCACCCTTATGTGTTGCCATGACTACCCAACTTCTTAGAACATGAAAGAACTGCCTCAGCAGTTCCCTCTAAAACAAAAGAAAATTATTCCAGGTTTCTGGGCACAGAACTCCAAGGAATGGGACCTGTTACTGGATAGCAGGTTCTTCAGAGTTGCTAGTGATGAAATATGAGCCTATGGGGACAGATGGGGCCTTCAGAAAAGCAAGGGAAGGAAACTGGGGATGACAGGACCCCAGCACTCGCCCCAGCTCACAGAGCCCGTACTCTGCCGTCATTGCTGGCTCTCTCCCCCTGGCTGGGCCTCATTTGCCCCTGCAATGAAGCACATTAAAAGAAAACACACCCTCTCTCCATATGGGAAGGGGCAGGGGTTTGGAGGGGAGCAGGTCCCAGCTCAGGAGACCCCAGAAGGGCAGCAAAAGGTGACTTCTCCTGCTCTCCAGTCTGGTTTGCTCTTGGAACAGCCAAGGTGAGGCTACCCTGCAGCATGACTAGGAGGCCTCTCCGAAGCCGCCTTGGAAGCCTAGGCACCTGCTGATAAGGGACCATCTGAGTCTTCTCCTGAGCCTAGAAAGCAAAAGCTGGGGAGGTGAGGGCCAGACCCACCCCCTCCAGGGCCCTGCTTGAGCTTCAAGTCAGAACCAGGGCATTGCCGTTGACCCCTCCCTTGCCCTCATTCTCCTAATCTTTCATTACATTTTGAGTCTCATTTCTAAAAATTTCTCAGATTCATCCACTTCTGTCTCCACTGTCAGTCTTGACTGAGGCCTTGCCATCTCTGATCTGAAAAGATACCTCTAGACCATCTGCACACCAGGGCTAGAGTGGCAGTTTTGAAACACAGACCTGATCATGTCACCTCTGGCCTAAAATTCTTCGGTGTGCCCCTTGCCTTTAGGATAAATTTTCAAACTCCTCAGAAAGGCATGCCTTTCATGATGGACAACACTCACCTCTGCTCCCTCCAAGCTCCAGCCATAAAGAATGCATTTCCCCCACTTACCATGCTCTCCCACACCTCCCAGCCTTCACAAACAGTTCTCCATTTGGGAACGCCTTCCCTGACACAGTGTACTGGGTAGATCTGCTTGCCCTTCCCAATCCACTCTCTGCCCTGCCCTGTGCCCCAGAGGCTGCCCCAATGGATCACATAAACAAACTCCAGTGCCCTCTGGTTTCTGGTTGGGTTTGGCCAATGGGAAGTAACAGTAGATATTGAAGGATAAGAGAGAATTTGGCCAGGGTATTTATTCCTTCCCTATAGGCTGTATCAGGCTGGCTGGTCCCAGACAGAAGGTTACTCCTGTGCCAAGGCTAAACTTGCTCTCCTTCCAGAGTATAGTAGCTCCCCTCCCGCTTCTGGCATATGCGCGGCAACAGCTCTGCAGCTGCTTGCTAGCCCTGGGTTTCCCTAATGACTAGGGGTGCCTCCCCATACCCTACCTACATCTATACAAATAACCCGTTTGTGCATAAACCCTCCTCAAATCATCCTAACTTGTGTCTCATATCATTCCCTGTTGGTACCCTAACACAGTCATCCACTGACTCTGCTAAATCATAACCTTTCCTTTAACATTAAGCTCCTACAACACCTCCTCCAGGAAGGCTTCCCTCTTCTCCCCAGTCTGGATCAGCGGCCTTTCCCCTCAGGCTCCCAGAGACTTTGTACATTCCTTTGTTACAGCTCTTTCCACACTAAACTGCAAAAGCCAGTCTTCTGTTCTAAATCTAAGTCTCTGGAGGGTGGGGCCATATATTGTTGCTCATCTTCGCACCCCAGTCAGTATCTGGCACAAAGCAAGGCCTCAGAACATATTTGCTGAATGAAAGAAGGTGCAGTAGTTCAGAGTGAGACCATGACAAAAACCAGAGTTGCCCTTTGCCAGTTGCCTAGTGTAGAGCTGGTGTCCCCTGGGCCAGAGTCAGTTAGGTCACAGACCAAAGGGCACAAAGAAAGACTGTTATTTAAAGGGCATCCCCACGCCCACGACCTGGGCCCCATGTCAATGAGCATAAGGAAAGAGTGAGGGAGATGTGCTGGTTCCTGTTTCAACAACTGTGCTACGTGGGAAAAAAAAAAAAAGAGTAGCCGGCCTCCCTCAGCCCCAGGGATACAATGGAAGTGTCAATCCCTGAGCTGGGAGTCCTGTGGACCTGGTGTCAACCCCTGACAAACCCACATTGGCTTACTGAAATCGATTACCAAAAAAGTCCCCGGGCTGTTCCAAAGGAGCCAGCACCACTCTCCCCCAAACACTACCGAATCCTTCATTTCATTCATTCAACCAACTAAGTTTACTGGGGGTTTGTGTGTGCCATGCAAAACACTTCTCTTTGATTTACTCAACTGAAATTCTATCCAAAAGGGAGAAGTCATTTTTCTGCTACTCTGAGATTCTGCTGATCCCTGTCAGAGGCCTGGTAGGGCCAGAGGACGGGCTTGCAGGAAGAAAGGCCCCAGATAACCTGGACAACATGGGAGATGGTGCAGACATAATGGATAGAAGGCAGAATGTAGTGAGAAGGCTCTAGAATCCTGGCTCTCCCCTTTTCTAGATATGTGACCTTAGGCAAGTTACCTCATATCTCTGTGACTCAGTTTCTTCCTGTGCAAAATAGTGGTCATAATAGGACCTGGGTCTTGGAACTATTGTGAAAATTAGATGAAACAAAACATCCTCTAGGAGGCTGCCCAGAGCAGTGGATCCTAATCCTATCAGACCCAATGCTCCCTTTTGATAGCAAATATTTTATAAGAGCACCTTTACTATTCTGAAATGAAAATTAAAGATAATATAACTTGTTTATTACACATAAGTTTTTCAGAGAATCAATATATTGCCCTAACTCCAGAATAAAGAAAAGGAAGTAATTTAGAATAAAATAATATGCATTTTAATCTATAAATGTTTGAACATAACTACACTAGAAAGTATAAGACTTGTATCTACTTATAATGAAGAAGTTTGAATTTAAGAGAAGTAAAATAATATTGACTGGAACATTATGGATACTTCTTAATATTTGATGTCCTGACGCAAGACTAAATATGTACTCTATATTCATAGAGATATGTACAAATGCAGATGAATAGAGATGTGTTATTTTGGCAACTCAAATACCATGAGCATTTTGCTGTTGTTATTGTGGTTTTCTGAAATGATGAACAATTCCTGGTAAAGATAAAATATAGTATTCTCTTGATTTATATGGTGCTGATAGCATTCATGAAAATTTCAGTATATATTAAAACTGTGCAAAAAAGTATTTTGTCTCATACACAAAATGGAATTAGGTTCTAGGCTCAGACCAATAGAGATTTTCTACTTATATGAATGCCTGGCAGGGTATACAATGTCACATGAAGCACAGGACAAAACTGCCCAACCTAAAGTAAGAAATCTGATCCCCTCTGCCTCCAAGGAGTGCCCGCACTACCAACATAACAAACATAAATACACCACACATTTCTAAATGCCTCTAGGAGCAGCACTGACTCCATTGAGGATCAGTGGGCCAGAGTTTATGAGGTTATCCAACTGATAACAAACTCAGGATGATAGCCATACAACCTCCAGGAACACACATCAGACAGACAGCATTAGGGAAATTTATGAGCACATCACACTTGAGCCATAGGGTAAGGCCATTTCCTGATGCATGTAAAAAAGAAGGTGAAAAAGAAATCAGCATCAAAATAGGCTGAGCTATGTCACATAGACTTCCAGGTAGAGAAAAAGTCTCAGCAAGCTGCTGACCCTTGTATTTTCCTCTCCCGGAACAACTATTGGGACCTCTTTGAAAAGCAGATCCTCAGCATTCTATAAATACCCCTCAGATGGCTCACCTATGGCTCCATCATGATTCAATATCAAGAGTATTTCACAACATTATGACACTTTGCCTCTTGACTGAACATATCTAAAGAAAAATCATTGTCTTTTTAAAATTTACTTTTATTTTTTATTTTAGAGAGGGGAAGGGAGAGAGAGAAAGAGGGAGAGGAACATCAATGTGAGAGAGAAACGTCCACCAGCTGCCTTCCCCACATGCACAAATGGGGGACCGAGCCTGCTCAGGCATGTGCCCCAACTAGGAATCTAACAACTAATGGCAACACCCAACCAACTGAGCAACACCAGCCGGGCAAACCATTGTCTTTTCTGAATGTATCCTACACTTCTAGCAAGACCAGCCAAGGCACTGAGGTGAGCTGACATGTGCCCATCTCTTTCCTTCCCATGTGCAGCCTTAATGATCAATAAAATCTTACTTGAATCTGGGGTCCTTTTTCCTACAAAAAGGAGAGATCATTTCAATCAACCCCAGTAAGAGGCAGCTTCTCAGAAAACTGAAATTCAGATGGTGGCACCAAGGAGAAGGGGAACTCTCATCTCCTTCTCAGCTTCATTCTTTTAGTAGATCCTTCTGAACTTTCAAGAGGGCAATTGTCCAGGTTTCTGCCCTGAGGCTTGGGCTGCTGATGATTCTGACCACACAAGGCAGCCTCCACACTAGAATAAGGCTGGCCCTGAGCCCTCACAATCAAGTCACATCTTGTAAACGGGATTATATGGAGTCATGTTACTCTCTCTGTTTACCCTTTTTTGTTAGCTTCAACCTGTGGTAAAGATTGGTCTGAAGGACCTGGTCTCAGCGTCCATGGGGGATGAGGGTGGTGGTATAGTGTGTGTGTTGGAGGGTGGGGACACTAACGGATGCCAATGATGAGAACACCCAAGGGAAAATCTCACTCATCTCTTTCCATAGAGATTCTCCCTTCATTGCTAAGCCTGGAGAAGCCGGTTTTAATTCATTAGGAAAGGTGATAACTCTTCCCCACAGGGTCTCATGGAACCAGGGAGTCCATAGTTTTAGATGAACGAGGTAAAACACTAGAAGGAGACTCAAGTCCATGGACTAAGACCACAGTCAGGTTATCAACTTGAGAATGAGATGAATGCTGATCTTGTAGCAGAGACTTAATGTTGGGACCCATCCTGTGGTTGTAGAGAGCATACTTGTATCTATTTTGCCAGGTGACAAAGTGGGTCCATCAGTAGTTGGTGGCAGTGGGCCTACCTTTTGAAGTGCCTCCATCCCTGGATAGAATGGATCCACCAAAGCTGGAAACCAAGAAGGCTTGACCTGTATCACCTACATGTGTTTTGGGGTATAGAGAAGGGGCCAAGAGAAGAAGAGAACAAAGATACAAATGAACAAAATAGAAATAAAAAGTAAAGGTATTTTCTCAAGGTTTGTTTCTCATCAACTCCTGTTCTCTTCAAAGCTATGGTGATCCCAGGAAGTTCCTAGAGGCAGGAAGCATGCCTGGGAGTAGACTGGGACAGTTCTGTCTTTTGAAGAGAAACTGCCAAAGACATGTCCAGAATAATGTGATCTATAAGGTGACAGAGACCTGAGACTTGGAGCTGTTCTCTTTAGCAAGCCCAGCAGCCTTCTGAACATCCCTGACATCACTACCATCTGGCCTTCTGCTCCACAGAGCAATCTCCCCAACTTGGGGCATATTTTGAGAAAGAACCAGAGGTGGAGACCAGCTGCTAAGCATGAATATGGATCTCACAAAGCCAGTACACTCACTCAATCAATGGTTCTCAGCCCTGCACGCACGTTAGAATCACCTGCAGGCTTATACACACCCAGGCCTGCCCCACCCTTCCCCCCACTGCCCCCTGCCACAGATTCTGATTTAATTGGTCTGGGGTAGGACCCAGGAGTGGATACGCTTTATAAACTCCTGAGGTGATTCTAATGTGCAGCCAGAGTTGAGAACCACTACATTATACAACAGGAGAGGCCCTCAGGACCTCACTTAGATCCAAGTTACTCTTAATTTATATATACTTCTAACAATCCAGTGGCCCGGTTTCCTAGATGGTATACATTAAAAGTAGCATATTTAAAAGGGGAAGAAAAAGACTACTAATGAAAAGACACTAAAAGCAGCAAGACAAAACAAATGAGAGTCTGATCACAAGTATAAAGATAGAAAACCTATAAAAAGCAATCACAGCACTCAATCTCTCCCCTCTCCATCATATGCTATTTATAGTAAGGGCCTAGGAGGATCACTAGATGTGGGGAGTAGGATGGCGGCAGTGTGAAGGGCAAGTGATGTACATTAACTAACTATTCATGATACTAAGGCATATGTTGACAGTTGCTACAAACATTACCTCATTTAATTCTCATCACAGTACTAAGAGATCAGTATTACTGACCCATTTTACAGAAGAAACCAAGACTTAAGGGCTCCCTCAGAGTTTTACCAGCATTGAGTGGCAATACTGGGCTTTGAATGTCAAATGTCAGTTGGTTTGACCCAAAAGCTACATATGTTAAAAAATACCATATCTGCCTGTTTATTACTATAAGTGATATTTCTAGTGATGACCCAAAGTCTAAAGCTGGGTTACTACTCAGTATCCAGCTATGTAAGTTGTTGATTTTAAAAATAGTTATACACACACACACACTCACACAAAGACACACACACTTTTTAACAGTGATGAAAGAACAAGGTATCCATTTAGAAAATAAATAAATAAATAATACAAGTTATTTCCCAGATCATACCATTCATCAGAATGAATACCAGATGGATAAAAATGGAAATGAAACCATAAAGGTACTAGAAGAAAATATAAGTGAATATTTTATAATCCTAAAATGGGGGAGGACTTTCTAAACATGTCAACAAAAGCAGAAACCATAGAGGAAAAGATTGATAGATTTGACTACATAAAAAATTAAAAACTTCTGTACATCAAAAAACCACCATAAATTGAAAAAATATTCAACCTCACTAGCATTCAAAGAAAGGCAAATTAAAACAGCAATGAGAGACCACTTTTTTTGTTGTTGATCAGATTGGCAATGATTAAAAAGAATGATAATACTGGAGTTGGCATGGGTGAGGGGAAATCAGCACTCATACATGCTGTTGGAGGGAGTGTAAATTGGTACAATCTTTCCAGAAGGCATTTGGGCAATATGTATGAAAAGCAATGCCTAAGAAGGCACATACCTTTTGACCCAGTAATTCTGTGTGTAAAAATTTTTATCCAAAGGGAAGAATTGACCCACTATACATGCATGTGTATGTAAAATACGTGCAAGGATTTTATTCACTAAGGCACTCTTTGGAATACTGAAAAATTGGAAGCAACCTAGATGTTTAACAAAAATGAATTAGTCAAACAAATTATGCTATATGCATAAGAAGCAATATTATGGAGCCACCAAAAATGATGCAGTATAGGTAAGTAGGCCAATGGAATAGAATAAAGCCCAGAAACAGACCCAAACATATGTGAGAATTTGATATATGATAAATATCAAACCAGTGAGGCAAAGACAGACTTTTTAATAAGTGGCATTCAGTTAACTGGGAAAAGATAGAGACAGAACCAGTATTTCACATAGTACACCAGGATAAACATGACTGAATCAAAGATTTAAATGCTCAAAACAAAATCATAAAATTAGCAGAATAATAATAGAACTCCTCTATAATCTTGAAGTAGTGAAGACCTTTCTAACTGATTCAAAATCCAGAAGTCATGCATATAGTGTGCTAACTTCCATGTAAGAAATGACAGGGCATGTGTAGTTGCATTTGCTTATATTTTCAAAAAGAAGCACTGCAGCTTTTAAATGCACTGATGTATGGGAGGAAAAATTAGAAAACCAGTGGAAGGGAGAAATGAGTGGAAACAAGAACTCTCAATGTATACTTTTTATACTGTTTTGATTTTTGAACTATGTGAAAATATTATCTACTTTTAAAATAAAATTATTTTAATACATACTGGTACTGACTTGTCTGTGTTGACATGATTTTCAAAATGGATTTAGTGCATAAAGTAGGTTACAAAAATATACAGGAAGTAATCTAAATTTTGTTTTATAATATATCTACATGCTCATATTCCTATATATACTGGGAAATAGAAAAATCTAGAGAGACATCCTCTAAAAGATTAATAGTGGTTATCTCCAGTTGGGTAGGATTTAGGGTTATTTATTTTAATTATTTTTATTTTAATCTCTATTTTCTAACTTTTGTATGATGATCACGTTTTCTTTCTATAATTACAAAATAAGGAGAAAAATTTACCTTAAACAAGCCTCAAAGAAAAATAATCAGCCAGGGAAGATTTGCAACATGACAAAGAATTTAATATCCTTAATATTTAAAGAACTCTTGCCAAAAAAATGACAAAAAGAAGAATGCTCCAGGAAAATCCCAAATGAACAATAATAGGATAAATAAATGTTTGTACACTTCTACAATGTATTATTAAAAAGTAATAACATTGAACAGTTTAATGACAAGGACAGTCATATATGTGAAGAAGAAAAAGTGGGTTGGCCAATAGTCTCATTTTAATAAAACTGTACCTATACCAAATTTAGATTTTATTTCGTTCATGTATTTATATGTTGATATAAATATATGCACAGAATAATATCTGTAAGAATAGGAGGCTCTGAAAGGTAAACAGATATGATTTTTGGATGGTAGGAGTAAAAGTGCTTAATTTTTTCTTGTCTTAACCTCTATTTTTCTGCAGTAAAATTGTTATCTGTATAACATAAAAGCAAATATTATTTGCAATACTGCCTTGTGAAATATATAGCCACAAGTAAGTTTATCACATTGCATTTAATAATGAAAAATTGAAAACCTAAATATAAATAATGAGCTTTAAAGATGACATGGAGTCTGTGGGATATTTTCAGTCATAAATAATTTCTTTACAGAAAAATATTTATCAGTATAAAAGAGTCACAGTATGTGAAGAAATATATTATGCATATATAATAAGTATAAACAAGATAACTCCATTAAAAAATAAAAATGCATATGCTTAGAAAAATTGAGGAAGGATATACATCAAGATATTCATTAACTATGTTTATCCCTGAGTGGTATAATTAACGGTGTTTGGAGTTTTTGTTTGTTTTTTGTTTTCTGATGGTCAGGATTTTCTCAATGCTCTACCACAAACAATCCCTTCTAAAATAAGGGAAAAAAATAAAGCATTATGGAATGTTTTAATGCTTTAAAAAATGCTTCAAGGGACATATTAAAAGTTTTGTTTTGTAATCATGCAGCCAAAAGTACAGTCTTGTTAACTAAGGTGGGCTATCTTCATCTACTGATGATTAAGAAGTAAAGCTCAGCTTTGGTCCTAAGCTAGTTGCCTATTCCCTCCTTCCTCCCTTTGAATCTCTCAACCATGAAGTGTCTGTTGGCCACCATGCAGTCTAAAACAGCAGTGCCTACCAATATGAGATGGCAGGATGCCGCAACAAGGCAGGACCTCTCTCCCTCCTGAGAATTATTGGTCCAACCACTGGCCTTCTGATAGGTAAGCTAACAAACCTGCTGGACTTGAAGGTAATCAGCGGGCAGCGAGCAGCAGGCAGCGTGGTACGTGAGGTGGCCATGGCACAAAGGCTCTCTGGGAGGACCCCTTTGCGGCCCAGGCTCAGGCCCTTGGCTGCTTCTGCTACAGCCTTTCCCGCTAACCTAGTCTCATCCTAGTCCTTCCTCAAAAGGAAACAGTGGCTTCAGGATGGGGCATCTGTCAGTGGCCCACTCCAAAAAGGCCAGGGCAAAGAGGTGGGCCCTTCAGATCTCCTAAATTTATTGCAATAGTCTTACTGGTCTCCTGCCCTCAGTCCCTGCCCTGTCCAACTCATCCTCCAAGCCCCTGGTGCGCTTCTTGAAACACACCTAATTATTTTATACCTGGGACCAAAACCTTTTATTCAAAATCAGTACTTCTCAAACTTTCCCACTGAAATACACCAAAAGCAGACAAAAGAAATGCCTTCAGTTCCCAAAAGGACTGTGTAGCCTGAAGCTCCTGCGAGCACACCCAAGCTCTCTTTGAAGTCTTCTGTTTTCTCTTAAAAATTCATGAGAATTTTCCATGATATATCTGAATTTCTTTTAATATAAAGATGTCCAAAATTATTCACCTTAAGGAAAACTGATATTCCTTAAAGATATATTGTGTTTATCTAGAGGCTCAACTTTCCTCCTTTTTACTCTAGTATAAAATCAAAACTCCTGACAGGTAGGGCTCTTTACAATGTGGCCCTCACAGACCTTTCTGCCTTCCTCCCATGACTCCTCTGCACACTCTCCAGTCTCTGGGCTACCTGGACTCTTGTCATTTTCTTCTATGCCAGGTTATTTCCACACCCTGTGGACTCCACTCTCTACTTGCTGACAACCCACCATCCCTAAAGGCCTCAAGGGAATTCAAACACCACCTTCCACATTAAACTTCCTCTGATGGCCCCTGACTGAACGATGACGATGACGTGAGAGGTAGCATGATGCCGTGAAAACAGCCTGTGCCTTGGAATCAGAAGGTTGGCATTTAAATCCTGACTCCAACTGTGAATACTGGACAAATTATCTAACTCCTCTCAGCTATTATCTGTAAAATGGGAAATCATGCTTCTCTTACAGGCCTGTTAGAGGGATTAAATGAGATTCAAGAGACAGCATAGTATCTAATACATTCTCCCTTCCACTCCTCCCAACTCCTATTGCACTTCATTTATACCATATATATAAAGACCATATGTTTACATAGTCATTCTTTTTTATAATGGCTTATTTCCTCCAAATAGATCAATGGTCCCAATGTCCCAAAGAAACTTCTTGTATTACCCCTATGATCCCACAGCTTGAAAGATTTTGGTTATTAAATCACACACATTTATGAAACAGCAGCCTGCTTTTCTAAGTTCTCTATTCTATTAAGCAGTTTTGAATACTGAGAGTTGTCCCAGCTTTTCCTCTGCTGCCTAACTTTAGGGACTTAGGAGTCCGGAGCCACACACGGAGACCATAAACACCTTGGGACTACAGCTCCGTCTTCACACTTCCCATATAGCACCTAACTCAGAGTCCTGCACTTACAACACAACACACCTAGTAACTGCTTGTGGCATAAACAAAGTTTCACACAGAGGACAGGGGGGAAGCCCTGTCTAAATTAGCCAGTTTATGTACAGAAAGGGGTCATTGTTGTGGGAAGCAGTGCTAGAGGCAAGCCCTTCTCCCCCCACCTGCTGGAGCAGTACCCCCAATTACACCAGCTGGCCTCCAACTTCAGTGTGTGAGCAGATTAAAAAGCACCCTCTCTTCAGTGTCTGGAAACTCCTGTGAGGAAAGTTTGCTGCCCAAAGTTGGCTTTTGACTAGAGTCTTAATAAGAGGCCTCAGCAGGCTGTGGATAGAGAGACAATGCCACTTAGGGGAGCAGCTTGAAGCAGCAGTTAGGAGAAGAATTATTTTAATGAATACATTTCCTTTCAATTGTATGGGAATATCAAGATCCCATTAGAATAGGGAAGCAATTAGAACTAATAAAGATGAATGCAGAGTGCTCAGTGCGTATGGAATAACAAGCAGTCAACAAAGGGACTCCGGAGAGCCTGCTCTAATCCAAATGAACGGGCGGCCCATGGAGGAAAAACGGCTCTGTTCAGCTGCTCAAAGCCCCTGTGTCCCACGCATTCTGATCACGGCCAGCAAATGGTGTGAGTTGGGCCTCTGAGGTGGGGGGTGGGCCCCTCACCAAGGCCCTGGCCCAGCCTCACGGGTATAGAGATGGGCTGTTGGCAGCCCCTTGGCGACAGCCATTCAGACCAGGGCCCTGGCTCCAGGCCAGCCTTGCGCCTGCCCCTAGCACTGGGCCTCATTGTGTCCAGGTGGCAAATGCCTTCTCGCCAACTCTCCTTCGAGGTTTAGAGGGGGAGGGGGGGAGGAAAGGAGGGGTACAGTGCAGGAGGAAATACAGGGCCCTGTGCCCCCTGCATCTCTCCCCTCCCCCACTGGCCAGGCTCTCCTCCTCTGTGTTGGGTGTTATGTTACAGACACTAGTGGGTCACAGGCAGCCCAACACAGAAGTACTGTTGCTTACACAATTGCTCTTCAAACAATGACAAACAATTTTCATTACCCAAGTCAGATCAAATCATCTGCCTAGCCATCTTGCCTCAATACCAGCTACACATACAGGACCCACGGCCTCATGCTCTGCCCATTCTGCTGTGACAAAACCGGGCTCCATTCTGCCCCGGCCCAGGAATTCGGGACAAAGCTATTCCTCTGAATCCTTCTTTCAGCCAGATTAGCTCCACGGCTGTCAAGACTGTCAGGAGAAATAGGAAAGACACAGCATCTATGCAGTTTGGGGCTCACTCAGATCTGGGGTGAGACATTACTCAGCATCTGTGTGAAGAAGGCACTCAAGAGTTTGGAGGACTCTATTGCCAAGTTTAGAAGGAATCCAACAAGATAACTCTGGCTCTCCACCAAAGCATTCGCTGGCCTTAGAAGGAGTGTCAGGACTTGACATTTCTTTATTTAATCTTTTTTGGCCAGACGGTTTTTTCAACCAGGAATGTGAAAGCTCATTCCAAAATGTCTGCATGAGAGGCCAGTCACACTCATTACTGAGATTTTTCTACCACTTCTCTTTTAAAAAAAAAGTCTGTAACATTTTATATTTGTTTCTTAATGGTAAAGCACTTTAAAAGTATGTTTGTACCATACTTGAACCTCAACATAACTCTGTGGGGATGGACAAAGCAAGGGTTGTCAGGCTTAAAGGTGAGGAAACAGTGGCCCAGAGAGGTTAAGTCTCCTGCACAAGTGGATAAGGAGGGACACCAGAACTAAGGCCTTTTGACCTAGTTTACTGCTTTGTTCTAGAACATACCGTTTCTACACCCTCAGTGCTGGACATTTCCAGGACAATTCATCCTGTACTTCTGCTTTTTTAGTCTAACTCCCTTATCCCTTTCTACATATTAAACTGTGCTGAGCACTGTGGACTTTCAAAGACTAGTGTATGCTACAAGGATCATCCTTCAACAAGGTTTCAGCCTTGGCCTGGTGGCTCGGTTGGTTAAGAGTGTCATCCAGTACACCAAAAGGCTGTGGGCTGGATTCCTGGTCAGGGCAAATACCTACATTGTGGGTTCAATCCCCAGTTGGGGTGCATATGGGAAAGAACTAATTAATGCTTGTCTCTCACATCGATGTTTCTCTCAATAGCCTCTCCCCCGTCCCACCTGGTATCAATAGACATATACTTGGGTGAGGATTTTTTTTAAATGTTTCAATCTAATAGTCATCAAAGTGTTTGTTTTGTTGCCCTCCCCCAACACTCCATGCCCACCAGAGACAAATATTTCCTCCCTTTCAATAGCTAGGTAAGAACTGCCTCTTTTTCTTTTTTTTAACCATGCCTTTTTAAAAAATCCTTATCCAAGGATATGTTTTTATTGACTTTAGAGAGGGAGGAAGGGGAAAGAGAGAGGAGCATCAATGTGAGAGATACATCGACTGGTTGCCTCCCATATGCACCCTGGCCAGGGATTAAACCTATAGCCTTTTAGTGAACGGGATAACTCTTCAACCAATTCAGCCACCCAACTAGGGCAGGACTGCTTTTGTAAAAATTAAATTTATTGGAGTGACATTGGTTAATAATACATAATTTTCAAGCGTACATTATAATTCAACATCTGTATATTCTACTGAGTACTCACCATTCAAAGCCTAGTTTGCTTCTTTTTATATATTTGACCCCCTTTACCCACCAGCTCTGCCTGTCCAGTACAACATAGGCACAATCAAAACCAGAACAATGATTGTCTATATCCCTTCCAGTGTAACATTGTAGCATCCAGGGATAGGCAAGTGGTAAAGCAGTCCATTTCCCTTTCACACCCCTCACCACTACCTATAGCTAAAGGCCTAGTCATTGAATTTTTTTTACCTCATTTCACCTCAGTGGTGACCCTCCTGTGGTACAGACCACCGTGGGGACCACTGCGCAGCATGTGAGCAGGGAACCACAAATTTCTCAGCATGAGCTCTGGCCTTGTCCATCATGGCCTGGCCAGCTGATGTCGCACCCCCCTTAGCAGAGTCAGGCCCACCTTGGATCTGAGTGAGGGGCGCTGTTGACAGCCAGCTGAGGCACACGCAGCCACACTCCACAGGCAGGAAGTCCCCCTGAGGCGGTGCTGGTGTGACGTGATTTCCCAGGAGTGCTTTCCCAGGAGTTCTAAGTGTTCCTGTGCTAGTCCAACCCTGTGTGTCCTTAGCACAGGGCTCCCATCATGGACATGCTATAATAGAGCCAGAAGGATCTGGGCAGGGGAGTGGAAGTAACACAAAAGGAGAAGAGCAGGCATAAAGAGCTCCACGGGAAGAACCTACAGATGGATAAGATCATGGATGGGTTTGAGGAGATTATGTCCCAGGCAACAGAGGAGGCTCAGAAACAGAAGGAACTTGCCAAAGCCAAAATCCAGAAGGTTCTGAAAGAAAAAGACCAACTTACTACAGACCCAACCCCATGAAAAAAATCTTTCTCTGACCTCTTCAAGCACTTTTGAGAAGCAGAAGGAGGTGATCAAAGGCTACTGCAAGAATTAAGAATCACTGAAGAAGTGTGTTGAGGATTACAAACTAAGAATTGGGAAACAAGGCCAGAGATACCATGTGCTGAAGACCCACGCAGAAGAGAAACTCAAGCAGGCAAACAAGGAGATTACCCAGGTCTCCAGCAAGGCCCAAGTGGAAGCCTTGGCATTCCAGGTGAGCCTGAGAAAGGAGCAGGTGCACATCCACTTGCTGGAAAAAAACAATGAGCTGACCAGAATCTATGACCTCATTTCCAAGGCAAAGAAGATCTGATGTAGAAGATCCTGTTCAATGACCATCCTCCCTCATCTGTCTGACTCTGTTAGAAGGTTTCATATTCTTTCTTCTCTCTCTTAACCTCAACTCATTTTAAAACTACATAGCTTTAAAAAGAAAACTAACTTCTGGTCAAGGTGGCAGCATAGGTAAACACAGCTTGCCTCTTCACACAACCATATCAAAATTACAACTAAAATATAGAACAACTATCAATCAGAATCGTCAGATATTGAGTTGAATGGAAGTCTGACAACTATGGAATTAAAGAAACCCCATTCATCGAGATGGGTAGGGGGGGCACAGACACAGAACAGGCTGATCCGACACCCACGTGTGGTGGATAATAACTTGGGAAGGATATTTTGGGAGTGAGGAGTCCCAGCCCAGGCAGCCCAGTCCAGGATTCCAGTACCAGGAAGATAAGTCCCCATAACTTCAGTGGAAGAAGCTTCTGAAATCCGAAGCAGTTCCCCTTAAAGAACCCACCCACAACTTACTCAGATTCACTCCCTCTGAGCTCCAGCACCACCAGGGCAGTAGCTTGAAAGGCACCAGTGGCATACAGGGATGAAGTGAAGTGTCTGGCATTAAGGTGGGAGCTGGGGTGACAGCATTCTACCTGACAAAATGGTGGGCAGAGGCCATTGTCACTTTTCTGAGCCCTCCCCCAGAGCCACAGAGCGAGCAGGTGGGAGCCATATCTGAGACTCCATTAACCTGGCTAACACTGTCTGCCCCACCCTGGAGATCCCCTGAGACTGTTCCACACAACTTACAGGCCCACCCTGTAACCATGACTTTTCCATATGAATGAACCAGTTTTGGCTCATGCTTCACAGCTTCCTAAATCATATCAAACAAGCAATAGCTAAGTGGCCGTAGGCTGGGCACTAGCAGCAGCCAGCTTAGACTCACAGCTTCAATTCCCCTGGAAATTTCCAAGCCCAGCACAAGTAGCAGCAACCTCAGATTGCTTTATAGCTCATGCAGGGTGGCCCAGGGAAGAACACAGGTTGGAGCTGACCTTGGCCTGCACCACCCAGGAAACCCCAGAGCCTGTGCACCCAGCGGACAGCTACAAACCATACTGGAGCACTACCACCCTGCCCCTGCACAGCTGATCCTCCATGGAGGGCAAGGTTGGTGGTCAGCGGTCACAAACAGTCCTTGCAGCTGACTTGCCTGAGTAAGTCCCCTTGGTTGCCAACAGCAACCAAGGATCAACTACAAGAGGAGGGTGTATTCAGCCCACATGAAGGGCACACCTCGAGTACCCCATTTGAGTGATAGGGGAGGCTGTGCCACTGGACCCTACAGGACACCTACTACATCAGGCCACACTACCAAGACAGGGAGCCACAGCAGCTCTACTTAATACATAGAAACAAACACAGCGAAGCTGCTAAAATGAGGAGACAAAGAAATGTGACCCGAATGAAAGAACATATTAAAACTCCACAAAAAAAACTATACAAAATGGAGATAAGCAATTTATCAGATGTAGAGTTCAAAACACTGGTTATTAGGATGCTCAAGGAACTTAGTGAGGACCTCAGCAGCATAAAAAAGATACAGTCAGAAATTAAGGAAACACTAACTGAAATAAAGAACAATTTACAGAGAGACAACAGTAGAGTGGATTAAGCTGAGAATCAAATCAATCAATGATTTGGAACATAGGAAAGCAAAAAACAACCCATCAGAACAAGAAGAAAAAAAGAACCAAAAAAAAAAAAAAATGAGGATAGTATAAGCAGCCTGTTGGACAACTTTAAGTGGTCCAACATTTGCATCATAGTATTACCGAGCAAAGCAGGGCCCATTCATGTGGTTCCTTGGTATATGATCCAACAATTAGTGTTGAGAAAAACAGGTCTTTATTTATAATATTCCAACCTTGGTGGGGCTAGGAGGACTTCAGCTCAGAGCCCTGTTCTCCCACAACACCCAGCATTTCCCTTTCTCCCCAAAAGGCTATAAACCAAAACCAAGCCCAATATGTAGTTCCCCATCCCTTATCTGTCAGCTCTCTACACCAGGATCTGGGGTATGTTGTCTTCAGCCTTTGTGTTGTAGTCCAGGAAAGTATGTGCCATATTACACTGGATCATGGTGAAGTCCAGGAGAGGCACAAGTCCTAAGAGAGTGTCTTCTCCATATGAGCTGAGTTCCAACAGTCCAAGTAGAGCCTGGGTCTGCAGGACAGAGTCCTTGATGGCTTGGGAGTCAGCTAGAGCTGCCATGATCAAAGCAGCAGCATGCCTGCTTTCTTACTAGCTCAAGCTGGGGGTCTGGATCCTGGCTACAAACTGCATAGCTGCTTGCTCTTTCTTATATGGCTGCTACAACTTATTTCTCCAACAGCCTCCTTCCATATCGTGCTTCTCTTTCCATCATGCTTCTTCTTCTCTCTCACCAGACCTCATGACAGACAGGGAGACCCTTCTACATCCTTTCAAACTGCATGGCCCTTCTCTGATGGCTCCCCCTAATTTTAAATGCTGACCCAGAGTATCATACATCATTGTTATGAAAAGTATCTTAAGCCATATCATCTGCTCTTTTACCCAGATGGCAGCACAGCTTCCCTTCAGAAAAGGCTCAGCTATCACCTTGTCACTGTTATGAAAAGTATCTTAAGTCATATTATCTGTCCTTTTACCCAGGTGGCAGCACAGCTATTATCTAGCTACCATCTTGCCATAGATATTCAAAGTACCTTAAAAACTGTATTATCACCTTCCCTCATTCCCAAAACCATGGGCTATGGGGACTCTGGGGATCCCTCCCACACTTTGTTACAACTGGGGTGCCAGAAAGCGGAGAGAAAGAGCAAGAAGTTGGAAATCTATTTGAAAAAATAATGAAAGAAAAGTTCCCTGATTTGGTGAAGGAAATAGACATGCAAGTCCAGGAAGCACAGAGTCCCAAACAAGAAGGACACAAAGAGGCCCACGCCAAGACACATCATAATGAAAATGCCAAAGTTTAGAAATAAAGAGAGAATCTTAAAAGCAGCAAGAGAAAATCAGTTAGTTACCTACAGGGGAGTTCCCATAAGACTGTCAGCTGATTTCTCAAAAGAAACTTTAGAGGTTAGACACGATTGGCAAGGAATATTCAAAGTCATGAAAAGCAGGGACCTATAGTCAAGACCGCTCTACCTAGCAAAGCTATCATTTAGAATCAAAAGGCAGATAAAGAGCTTCCCAGACAAGAAAAAACTAAAGGAATTCATCATCACCAAACCATTATTATATGAAATGTTAAAGGGACTTAAGAAAAAGATCAAACTATGAACAATAAAATGGAAATAAATACATACCTATGAACGACTGAATGCAAAAAACAAACTAAGCAAACAAGAATAGAAACAGAATCATGAATATGGAGAGCATTTTAATGGTTGCCAGATGAGAGGGGGCTATGGGGGAATGGGTTAAGAGGTGAGGGAATTAAGAAGTACAGATAGGTAGTTACAGAACAGTCATGGGGACGTAAAATACAGTACAGGAAATGGAGTAGCCAAAGAACTTGTATGTATGACCCATGGACAGGAACAATGGTGTGAGGATTGCCTAAGGGAGTGGGGGGTACTGGGTGCAAGGGGACAAAGGGAGAAAATTGGAACAACTGTAATAGCATAATCAATAAAATATAATTAAAATAGTAAAAAGTAAAAAGAAGACTAAATAAAGTTTCCCTTAAGTTTAAAAAAAAGAATAAATTGGTGATTGAGACATTGGTTCTGGATGTCCAAGGCCTTTATGATACTGTTAGCCTAAGGTGCAGTTCTGCTTCTTATTCTGTATTCCTTAAGGCAATGTAAAACTCTTGCCTGGTAAGCCTATTGTGTCTTGTGGATTTTAGTGACAATCTGAACCCGAAAGCCATTCCAATGATCTTGAAAGTATTATGAGATTTACAGTTAAAAACATCTGGCCCTGGCTGGTGTGGCTCAGTTGGTTGGAGGGTGGCCCCGTAGACTGAAAGGTCATGGGTCCGATTCCCAGTCAGGGCACATACCCAGGTTGCAGGTTCAATCCTCGGTCAGGGTACATACAAGGAGGCAGCCAGTCAATGTTTCTCTCTCCCATAGATGTTTCTCTTTCTCTCTTCCTCCCTCTCTCCTCCCTTCCCCACCTTCTTCTCTTTCTAAAAGCAATGAAAAAAGGTCCCTAGGTGAGGATAAAAATAAAAAAAAAATCTGGACTGGGTTTGGCATTTCCATGTATTCACTGGGTAACTTTAGGCAAGTTAATTTCCCTGAACCTCAGGTTCCTCTTCTATAAAATAAGAAGAAAAATACAAACCTTGGCTCTTATCACAAGAAAAAAAAATTTTGTAACTATGTATGGTAACAGATGTTAAACTAGACTTACTGTGGTGAACACTTCCCAATATATGCAAATATAGAATCATTATGCTATATACCCAAAACTAATATGTCAATTATACCTCAATTAAGAAAAGTTTGTTTTTATCATTTTGAGGTAAATTTCTACACTGGGAGATGCATATATATAAGGGCACAGTTTGATAAGTTTTGAAAACTGTACACCTACCCCCAAACCAAGATACAGAATTTCTCATCACCTCCAGGAAGTTCATGCATATCCCTTTCCAGTCAACCCCATTCTACTGTTCTAATGTCTATCACCACAGATTAGCTTAAACTATCTTGAACATCTTGAACATTAGAGTAAATGTAATCATATTGTATGTAACCTTTTGTATCTTCTTTTGCTCAACATAATGACTCATCCATATTTTATCAGTAGTTTGTTCCCTTTTTTGATAAGTAGTGCTACATTATGCATTCAGTTTTTAAAACTGTCATACTACTGCTGCTCTCTGTCCCTCAAAATTCTTTTCATTCAATGTACCTCCTGTATGGTTCTTTCTATGCATATATCTTCTGCATATCTCCATGGCAATCCTTGATATGAGAAATATATGTTAAGTGGATTATTTTATGTCTAGTGCTATCCCTTTTAGGAAGGAGTGGCTCTCTCTACTTTCAGGGGAAACTGATAATCAGGCAATCCAGCATGGCAGTCATGAGTACAGTCTTCAAAATAGACAGATCTAGGTTCTCATTTCCGGTCTAGCGCTTAACAGATGGGTGGTTTGGGACAGGTGATTTAACCTCTCTGTGACTGTTTTCCCATTTGTAAAATGAAGATAATAATACCTTCCTAATAGGGATTTGTGAGGACTAAATTATACTGTACATAAAATGTTTGGCAAAATAGAAACTAATAATAGCCTCAAGCTTGACTACAATAAACATCTTCCTGCTTCATTCACACACTTTCAGGTTTTGTAAGTAATATAGTATAAATGGGTATATATTTTCAGATGTTTTAAAAATGAGGTTCATAATTATATCTAGAAAAGTCTAATTGTCAGGTATTTACTTAAAATAAATGTTATTTCCTATGTAAAAAGTAAATCCTTCCATCATTTATTCAGTGACAATTATATACTGAGTGCCAACTCCGAGGGACTCTTCAAAAAAGTTAAAGATACAGCCTTAACTTTTAGGATGTTTGGTTTTGGTAAAAAGATAAGCACACAAGTAATTATAATACAAAGTCTGGTCAATAATAATAATAATAAACATCTGTTAATATAGTGGTTTTTTAAGTCTCTGGAATTATACTGTATGGTTCAAATCTGTCATATTATGCTGCGAAAGTTACTTAACCTTTTTCTGTGTTACTTCACTTGTAAAATGGGGATAATAACACCACTTACCTAGCAGGGCTGTTATGAAGAGTAAATGAGTTAATACATGTAAATAGCACAGTATTAGCACATTACAAATGCAATAAATAGTAGTTAACATTTATTGAATATTCAATATTGCCAAGCACTCTGTTAAATGCTTTATATGCATAACTTCACATAATTGACACAATGTTGTTTCTAATATTATGCCCATTTTACTGATAAAGTAACCGAGGAGCAGGCAGTTTAGGTAACTTACCCAGGATTACACAGCTAGTAAATAACAAATGCCATAGGAAAGCCATATCTATAAAATAGGGATGATGATAATAGTACTTACCTTAATGAGTATTAAACAAATTAATATTTGAAAAGAGACTACAACAGAGCCTACCACATAATAAGGTCTATATAAGTGGATGCTAAATAAATACAAATTGCTATAGTGATTCAGAGATGGCAATAAATAACCTCCATACATCTCATGGAGACTAAGAAAGGCTTTGAAATGGTGATATTTAAGTTCAGTCCTGGAGAGAGAGAGAGAGACAGAAGGAAAGGAAAAAAAGAAAGCAAAGAGATTGGAAGTAGATGAAAGCTCAGAGTATACAAAAAGAGAAAATGGGAGTAAATTTGATTAGGTTAAAAAAAACCTCTCCTTTTCTCTAAACAGTCACCATTTCTGCCAGCTGTACTTCAATATGTCTCATCATTTTCCTTTCAGTCCTGTAGAATCGTCTATGCTTATTCCTTTACCATCTATTTTACAATGTTTACGAAGTGCCTCAACGTACTATATTCTAGGAGCTAAGGGATACTCCAATGAACAAGTCAGGCCAAATCCCAGTTTCGGTTCTGCACTGTAATAATACTCCGAACTGATTCCTAGCTTTTGGCCCATCCTCCGCACTGCTACGAGAGAGATTGGGAAATACAGACTGGTCTAGGTGTTTTCCCAGCGTGTTCAGAATTAAGTTTCAATCTCCCTAGCATCCTGTTCAAGAACCTTCAATAATTGGCCGGCACAGCCTAGTCCCGCAGCTTTCTCCTCCATGCACTCTGCTCTTGGGCCAGAGTAAATCCCTCAAAATCATTGATACACACACTTGTAAATAAGCACCTGCTGAGAGACGGGGCTAGAACGCCATCCCTATTTCATCCTTGTACATTGAAACATCCCGCATTCCGCATGCCTCGGCTTGAAAACCCTGGTACTGCCCCTCCAGAAGAGCGGACACCTCCCCAGAAACTCGACATCCAGAGAGGCTGTCGAGATCCCTGCAACACACCGGGGGCTGGTAGGGGAGGGGCTTCGCGGGGTCCCGGGACCACCATCTTGCCGGAGCTGACCGGAAGTAGCCGCGGGAGCCGGCGCGCCGGCGCGGACGGAGGCTGCGCGGTGGCCGCGCCGCAAGTCTTAGGCACCGGCAGCGTAGCGGGAACCGTCCTGTGTTCTCTGCGGTACTGCCCAGCAGCCATACACTGCCTTCTGTCATTTCTCCTAGTCTTCCTCCCGCCGCCCAACCCCTCCACTGGGTTGTGCAGCGACCTGCACATCCCTCGGCCCGTGTACGCGCTCTGCACCTGGCTGCCTGAATACATGTTGGAGAAACCCAAGAGCATGGGTCTCCCCGTCCCTCAGGCTGAGGCGCAGGAGGATGGCGGCCATGACGGTGCGACCCCGACCACCTCGCAGGAGGAGGCCCCGAGCCCCCACCCGCAGGAGAGCCCCAAGGAGGACCTTGGCGCCGTGAGGGAGGAGGGGCTGCGGAGCCCTCCCGCACCCGGAGAGGCGTGAGGGTCTTGGCAGCAAAAGCCTTGGCCGGGCGCAGAGCCTGCCGCCGTTCGGATCGTACGGCGGAGGAGTCGGTGCAGTTCCCTCTCCCATCATTCGCTCCGAGATGGCGAAATACGTTAGGGGAGACTTAAAGGATCTTTTACCTGAGATCTTCGCTAGGGCCGCAGAACATCTGCGATATGTCTTTGGTTTTGAGCTGAAACAGCTTGGCCACAAGCAGCACACATAACACTGATCAACAAACTAAAACCTATGGAGGAGGAAGATCTGGGAGGAGATGGCCCCAGACTGGGTCTCTTAATGGTGAGCTTGGGCCTCATCTGCATGCAAGGTAATAGCGCCAAGGAGGCACGGGTCTAGGAGATACGGAGTCGGTTGGGGGAGTGCCTCTCATTGTATCACGACCTCTTTGAGCTCCCGCAGAGACTTGTTATGGAAGATTTCGTGCAGCAGTTACAGGCGGTGCCCTACACCGGTCCACCGGACTGTGAATTCTCATCCGGTGCCCGAAGCAACCTGGAAACAAGGAAGATGAAAATCCAAGAGTTCGTGGCCAAGCTCCCTCACAGTGAAGCACTGTGAGGCCCTGGCAGATGAGGCCAGTTTGAGGGCTCGGGTTAGGGTCAGGGCTAACGCTAGGGCTGGCGTGGGCCCCTGCTGAGGCTGAGGAAAAGGTGATCTGGGAGGGGGTCGTGGGTATGGAAGCTACTGTTTGGTTCTTTGGTATAAGGTGAGAAGAGGATTATTTCTATAGCAGTTGTATCTGTGCAACTAGAATTTAAGTTTTGTGTCTTGCTATGTTTTGTTACATTTAATATTCTGTAAAATTGATTAAATGATACTGGTCTACTTTTTGTTGTAGGATTTTGGTGGTGTGCTTTGCTGTTTTTTTTAAATGGTTAGAAAAACCTCGTATTTTATTCTAGGATCTTAAGCAAATTATGCAGCATTGTAGTGCTGTACTTGAATGGTTGGAAGGAACTCTGCAGTATGATGATCTCATACCAAGAAAAAAGAAATAGCTGATTGGTGTCTTGCTTCCCAACACATTTTGTCTATTGTATAAAGAAAAAAGAATGACATGTACCTCTATTTGCTTAGCTGTTATAGTATCTAGAGAAAAAAATGCAATAAATTAGAAGAATACTCTAGTATACTAAAGAAATTAAACATTTGCTGAGTATCAACTTTACTGTGGTGTACTATTTGGGGCATTTGGTGTTAGAGTGTTGAAGAAGATAAAGGGACTACATTTCAAAACTGGACAGTAAGTAAGTAAACCAGAAATTACAGTGACTTGAAGGCCCCAGAAGGACACCTAACCCAGCAAGAGTGATTGGGCGAGGCTTTAGTCAGGCTTTGGGAAGAGGAGGAAAAGGTGGGGAGGGAAGGAAAAAAGGAAAAAGACTTTGGGGGTGGGAAATGGAATTAAAAATGACTTAGGATCACAGGTATTCCTCAGTAACATGGGAAGAAGGCTTGATACATGGCAGATCTGGAAAACACTCAGCCTTTTCCAATGCTCTTGTTCCAGGGCAGTTTATCACAGTGCACAGACCACAATGGTGGCTATCAGCATTTTGGTCTTCTCCATCCCTTCTCTTACCTTTACAGGATTCCCTCTTCTACAAAAGCCCTCAGAGACCAAATATTGTGACAATTCTGGAACAGTATGTAGTGTGGGTGGGGAGGGTACATATGGTATCCCCTACTACCAAGAAATTCCACTTCAAGATCTCGCCCCCGGTACCAAGATGCCCAGTCCCTTCATCCATGTTTCTAACTTATTTTCCACCTGCCACTTCCTAAAGGGAGGAGACTTGTAAGGCCTCTCTCACATTCTTAAATACTCATGAAGGGTCATCTCCATGAGCAGGTCAGGCCTCTGCAATGCCTTCCGCCTTCACTCTGGGGATAAATCCTGTAGAATGGGTACATAGAATAATAGGGAACCAAGAGGCGTGGTAACCAAACCAGAGATGGGTGTTAGGTTACTTGTGAAACTGCTTACAGCGCCCATGGACAGAAGAGCTACTTTTAATGACAGTTTTTTTCTGCTTTTAGCTGTGTCCAAATAACATTTTTGTGTATGCTAAGGCTAGCATGGAATAAAATGCTTTGGGACACAGGCCCAGGGATTCAACAAGTCAGATTGAAACCAAAAGCTATAAGTTTATGGGCAAAAAAAAGTTAACTAATGTTTAAAAATAAAACTTCTGGGCAGTTTTATAATTCATTAAGCAGAAATATTGAGTGCCGACTATATGCCAAAGACTTTGCTAGATTCTAAAGATTAAAGGGGGAAGACTGGCTTTATCCTCGAGGAATGATGACGGTAATAATTTCTCACCTTTGTGCTTCTCACAGCTGCTGAGAGGTCAAGCAGTGTGTGCACCAAAAGGTCAGGTCACTTGGTCATTTGCCTATGGTCAGCAAAAGAGCACCAAGACTAGATCCCAAGTCCCTTGTCCCCCAATCCAGTGGGTTTCGTTCTAGCACATTATTCCCCATTCCTGGCTTCCAATATGTTGTAAGTGATTTTAGTTGTCACAACTCCAAAAAATGAGCAAGGCATGTGTAATTATCTCCAGCTGCCACTGCAGCCCTTATGGGAGTGAGGTAGAGTAAAAATACTCCCTCCCCATTTTATCAGTGGCAGAGGTGACTGCTAAAGGTCAGAGGTGTAGTACCTGGCAAAGACAGAACCAACAACAGCACCATTTATTAAACATCAAGAGACCAAAGGCATTTTTCTTCCTACTATTCACAGTACATTGCAAAGCAGGTATTACTAAATACCTCCATTTTACAGATGTTAATGATGGTAAACTTGCCATTTATTCAATACCTAAGATGAGCCAGCTTTTATATGCTTTACATATGTTTTAATGATTTTAATAACAGTCTTACAAGACAGACATTTGTTCCATTTTGAACTAAACAAACTGAGGCTTGGATAAGGTATAAAGGTCTCACGGATCGTGTATAACAAAACAAGGATTGGAACTGAAGTCTGACTGAGTAAAAAGCCTGCACTTTTTACTGTTTTACATTTCCTTCATCTTGGGATTCCTTCCAGACTTGGGTCATCTGTCTCCAGGCTCGTGTTCTTTCTTCAAAGACTGCTGTCTCTCTGGAGATACAAACAAGGATTGTGTAGCCAAGGTAATTATGTCAAGACGCTGGCCTGTAGGAGGGTAAAAAGGAGGCTAAAATAAAGTCAGAGAATTATCTGTGAACACTGATCCCAGCTCTGCCTACTCTCTCCCCATTGTTTACAAAGTGCTGACTCTGTGTAGAATGTATAGTTTTGCTCAAACTCAGCATGTTTTGCCCCTATAGGCCATATTGTCTCAGTCTTTAGTCTGCTCTCTACTGAGCCTCCAATTAAGTCTTTCACGACATGGGACAATCAAATAACATTTGTGGACCTACAAATATGATTCCCAGCATGTTTTCGGGCAGCACAAAGGGCTGGCAGAACACGTACCCTTGCCTCAGAATGAAAGACCTCCCCTGTCATAGATGCCATCATCAGCTTCTCAGAAGTGCTTCAAGTGTGGCCTCTCAGCCATGTGTAGAGCAGACATTGGCCATCGTGAGGGCAAGAGATGCATTCTCCTGTTGTGTATGATCATTCACATGAGGAAGAAGGAAGGCCTAGATCCCCCATCTTCTTCCCTTTGAGTCACAAATACAACTAGATCTTTCTGGGTCAAACACTTGAGCTGGGAGAGCAGGACATTGCTATTGGGGGAGTGATGGCAGATGGATTGCTCCAAATTGTATTTATTATATTACAACTAGAAAGCAAAGACAGTAAAGGAAATTCCCTGGAAAACTATGAATCATATCTTGGACAATAGGAAGGTCTCAGTGCAGCCACAGACTCTGCAGGGATCTTGACGCCAGAGTCAGGATTTTGGACCCACTGGAACTTGTAGAATGAGTGTTTGGAAACAGGCTGAGGTTGATTATAGCCCCAACATCTAGCAGGCATGTGATGCTCTGGAGGTGGCAGCTCATTTATAGCCCCTGCAAATCAGGCTTCAATTCCAGGCTCAATCACAGTTTCCACTAGAGATAATTATGCTTCATGCCCTGGTCATGGTGGCAATTGATGTTCGTATAAATTATTCCTCAAATTGTGTGACCCAGCAGAGATGGCAACAATTACCTCCCAGCAGAAACATAGTGTACTGACTAAGGAGGTTAGGTACACGGAAAAGTGTCCTAAACAAGGTCTTTTAAAAGTCACTTCTGTGATCTTTAACAAAGAATACAACCTGAGAACTGAAGCTCTAGGAAAGAGTTGAGTGATTAGACTGGTGGTCAGCTACAATCCACAGCCCACACCCCATCCTTCCAGCTAATTGCAGACCCTTCTGCCCAGTTCCTGAGCCAGTCATGACCAATAACAATAGCAGCCAGCATTTATTAAGTCTTATGTGTCAGGCATGGTGCTAAGTATGATAACCACATTGTCATATGCACCTGTCTTATGAGGCAGGTTCTACATTTGCTGACATTACAGTACTATAGGGCAACTACAGGGAAAGAGTACTTCTGTTAGCTCATGACATAGCTAGTGAGCAGCAGATCCAGAACTTGAACCTCAGGTCTTCTGGGTTCTTGCTGGTGTTCCATCCTTATAGACTTCAAAAGGCTCTTAGGGAGCAAACGATCTGCCTTTGGGAAAATGGGTGAGAGAGAAGGAAAACAAACAAAAAAACCCTTTTGTTGTGCTGATTCACACCATAACCTAGAGTGCCCAGGCTAGAAAGTAGAGGTAGTGAGAAAGGGGAGGGGCAATTTGGCTTCTCTGATTGTAGGGTCATGGCTCTGTTGTCACAGAAGGGACCTAAGTTGGAAGAGGAGCTCATTTTTTGAAGAATGAGACCTGTTAGCAGTAGCTCTGTGGTTTCTGCAGTGGGGGAATCAGCACAAGGGAAGCAGCAGCCCCAGCCTGAGCTTATTCAGGAGGTCTGCTGGGTGCTGAGCCCAATGAGAGACAGCCTCATGACCCCAACTACAGGGCAGAGGAGACCTCCTGACACGGAAGCTCCTGGCTCCTGAAGCAAAGATTCCACTCTCTGCTGTGCAGTAGCATGTGGCTTCAGCTCAGTTACCTAACTTCTCTGAGCTTTGGCTTCTGCATCTTTAAGCACAGATAATGCTACCTATCACGAAACCCTGTGGAGACTGAATGAGGGAATTACTAAGCACCTACCACAGCGTCTGGTTCATAATAACTATTGTTATTACATAATGTATGAGGGAATCTTTTTTTAAGGGAATTTCTTTTTTAAATTGTGTATTTATTCTTACATGTTTAAATTTCAGTCACCTTCCAGGCACTCTCCATTTGATGCAATACACTTATCAAGGCATTTTTTTCTACTGCTCAGAACAGTTTTGAACTGTCAATTCTGATGTATTTTAGTGCTTCTCCCATTTTTTGTCTCACCTCTTCCACATCAGCAAAATGTTTCCCTTCGAGGACTTTTTTCATCTGGGGAAACAACAAATGTTGCTCATGGTGAGATCCTATGAATGGGGAGGGTGGAGCACAGTGGTCATGCCATTTTTGGTCAAAAACTGCTCAACACAGTGCAGTGTGGGCAGGTGCACTTGTAAGTCACCCATCATGAAATGGGCAAATGCACTGAAAGAGCCTTCAAAAAATATTCACTGAAGTCGAACATAGCCTCTCAGAACAATGCCAGCTGGTACTCTGATACAGGTAGGTTCCTAGAACACTCACCTAGTGGGGAAGCCTAGACTACACGGGGCCTGCCCTCCAGAAGATAATTCTGGGTTTTTTGGGGTCCCCCCTGATACTTATTCAACAAATATTTATTGAGCACCTTCTATGTATACTAGGCATACATACTAGACAGTGTGAATACAGCAGAGAACAAAAGAGACAAAAACCCTTGCCCTCCCAGAGCTTACGTACAAGCCTAAGGATATAGATAATGAAGAAGTATAATACGTAGCATGTCAGGTGGAGTTCTATGCCATAGGGAGAAATGAAGCGGGGAAAGGGGAAAGAGCTCTGGGAGGGTGTGCAACTGTAAATAACCTGGTCAGGGAAGGCCTCTCTGAAAAGTGACATTGGAGTCAAAACTGAAGGTGATAAGCAGAGAGCCTGCAAGCTGTCTGGGTGATGGGGAAAGAGAGGGTGCTGGCAGATGAAGCAGCAAATACGAAGGCCCACGGTGGGATATACAGCCTCTGAAAGCAGGGTGAGTGGAGAGGGAAGGCTCAAGTAGGAGATGAGCCCCTTATCCTGAACGAGTTCACTGAGTTGGCATAAGTACCTAAAACAAGGAATAAACATGGATCTGCACCCAAGAGTTACTGTAGGAGTTCAGCAGGGGAAGAAACCACAGCAGCCTTAGGCAGTGCCAAGGCTTCTACTGGGCCCCAGAAGGGGGAAGAAAGAGAAAATATCTTTTTATTCATAGCTTTTGTTTTTCTAATTACAAATGCTTATAGTGGAAAATTTGAAAAAGTTTTGTAGAAATATAAAGAAGAAAATGGTCTGTCTAGAATACTGGCACCCAGAGGCAACCGTGTAGTATGTATTTAGTTTTCCCCTGCCTAGGGTATAAATTATTTTTTGCTACCTTAACAATGAGTTGCAATGACACTGAACCTCACTCCATGCAATATTTCCCTCAAATATTTCTGGGAGCTCCCAACGGGTCATCTCAAATGATGTCACAAATTCATCTATTCACCATGTGAGGCTCATGGAGGCCTCTGCTGGAGATGCTCTTTGTGGGGTCCCCAGCATCCACACCTCTTGCCTCCCCTATGCCCCCAGGATTCTGGAGGTATACTGTGCTCTGTACAGAGGTGGACAGAGTGTCTTTCTCCCCAGCTCTCTGCCAAGATATGTCACCTGAGTCCCAAAGCAATCGTTGCAGGCCCTCTCCAACATCCTCAAGAAGGCTGTGTTCTCTTCCAAGCAACTTTCTAAATTTCAGCTGAAAACAGTCACCTCCAAAAGGACCAGTCCAGGCTTCCTTCCTTCACAAATCCTCTCTACAAACCTTAGATTAAAGGGAATAAAAAGGTAGGTCCTTTCTCCCAAAGCATGGCTGTTTACATTGCTGAGCCAGAACAGGCTGACATTGACTACACAGTTTTAGGTTTGTGTTGATTTTCCCAAAACAAAGCAAAAGTTTGCTCCAAGGTGAACTACATTCTCTACCTCTAGCAAACTGCTAGCAACTATAGTTCCTTTCCCCTTACTTTCTCCACCTTTCTTCATCATGTTTTCAGAACATTAGGGTATTATATACAGTGGCTAGAATTTAGGTAAAAGGTTGGAATGGGAGAAAGGAGTCCCTGTGGGCGAGGGCAACAACTCCAGCAAAGGTAGGGTAGCAGGGGCACACACAGTGTGCTAGGAGCCACAAAGGGACCAGTTAGGTAGAGACACCTATGTGGTGGAGAGGAGAGGGTGCTGTAGATGGAGAAAGCAACTGAGAGAGAGCAATGAGTCCATAAGGGTGCTTTAAAGAGGTGGACTGGCTGGTTGTGAAGAGGAGGCTGGGGGCAGGGAAGCCAAAAAGAAGTCTAGGATGGCCTGACCAGGGGAGTGGTGGCAGCAGGAATGGGGGTGGGAGAGGAATGGTTGGGGTAATCAGTTAAAATGATTAGATAATGGATTAGCTGTGAGAAATGAAACAGAGGGACATGTGAGGAATGACTCAGCAATTTCAACCTGGCATGACTGGCAGAATGCTGGAGTCTTTAATCAGAACAGCTGGATGCCCACAGGGAGCTGGTTTGGGGTCAAAAAGATGGATAGGGCTTCAGGCACATTGAGTCTCAGTTGCTCAGTTGGACACTTGGAGCAGAGGAGGGATGCTGAGGCTGAAGGTAGACACTCTGAGTCATCTTCTTAGAGGGCAGAGGCAAAACCATAGACTTTCTCCTTGGGAGAATTTAGAGGAGGGAAAGAAGGAACTTAACCCATCTCTCTTCTTGCTGTGTGGATGGAAGTAAGGATCTTGGAAGTTCCAAGCAGATTACCAAGAAATGCAGTTGCCTTTGGGGGTTGGTCTGTGTCCATCATCTAGAGTAACTTCTACAAATGATCTGGGGGATAAGAAGGTCTCAGAAGGGAGCAGCATGGCCAGGGAGTCATGAAACTGCACATTGTTGTAGGTGAGTATCAACTAAGGGGTGACCAGGAGTCTTTGTGTTCACTAAAACAGGAACTGCAGACAACAGAGAGTCACACTGCACTGAATGGACTCATGAGAGACCAAAGCCAAAGCTCACATGGGCCAACCCATGGGATTCCAGACTTAGCAGCCTTTCTTTCCCCACTGTAGAGCAAACCTTGTGGCTTGGAAAAGAACTTTGCAAGCAACCCCATCTCCTTTAATCAGACCTGAGGTATCTCCACAACACAAGATATATCCTGAGGAAGGAAGGTTCTCACTCAGGGAGGACCCATTCAGACCTTGGACACATGGGGCACCTCGCCCAGACACAGAGACATGCTTATTATATATGTGTAGAAATAGTTTCTTCACCTGTACAGGAGACTTGAAGAAATAATATCATTTGGCAACTATCACATACCAGGTACTTTACTTGGGGCTTTCCTAGTACTTTCACATTTAGTCTCACAACAATTGTGAGAAAAAGGGATTATTTTTATATTTTATAAAAAACGGAGGCTCAGAAAATTTAAGTATCTTGACCAGAATCATGACTGGAAAATGGTAGATGCTTTCTGACCCAGGTCTGCCTGTATATTCACCTTCATTCTTTATTTTTTCTTTCTTTTCTTAAGTATATTTTAATGATTATGTTTTTACAGTAGTCCCAATTTTTCCCCCTTTGCTCCCCTCCTCCCAGTACACCCCTTTCCTCCAGCAACCCCACCCCCTTTAATTCATGTCCATAGGTCACACATATAAGTTCTTTGGCTTCACCCTTTCCTATATTATTCTTAACTTCCCCCTGTCTATTTTGTACCAACCAATTATGCTTCTTAATCCCTGCACCATTTCCCCATTTCTCCCTCTTCCCCCTCCCAGCTGATAACTCTCTGGATGATCCCCATACCTAGGATTCTGTTCCTATTCTGGTTTGCTTAGTTGGATTTTGTTTTGATTTTTGAGATTCAGTTGTTGATAGTTGTGAGTTTGTTGTCATTTTAATGTTCATAATTTTGATCTTCTTTTTCTTAAGTAAGTTCCTTTGACATTTCATATAATAATGGCTTGGTGATGATGAGCTTCTTTAGCTTTACCTTGTCTGGGAAGCACTTTATCTGCCCTTCCATTCTAAATGATAGCTTTGCTGAATAGAGTAATCTTGGTTGTATGTCCTTGCTTTTCATCACCTTGAATACTTCTTGCCAGTCCCTTCTTACCTGCAAAGTTCCTTTTGAGAAATCAGCTGATAGTCTTATAGGCATCCCTTTGTAGGTAACTCTCTGCTTTTCTCTTGCTGCTTTTAAGATTCTGTCTTTATTTTGAACCTTTGGCATTTTAATTATGATGTGTCTTGGGGTGGTCCTCTTTTGGTCTAGCTTGTTTGGGACTCTCTGTGCTTCCTGGATTTGTATGTCTATTTCCTTTGCAAAATTTGGGGAGTTTTCCTTCATTATTTTCTCATATAAGTTTTCAATTTCTTGCTCTTCCTCTTCTCCTTCTGGCACGCCTATGGTTCAGATGTTGGTATGTTTAAAGTTGTCCCAGAGGTTCCTAAGCCTCTCCTCATTTTTTTCAATTATATTTTCCTCATTCTGTACTGGTTGACTGTTTTTTCCTTCCTTATGTTCCAAATTATTGATTTAAACCCCAGTTTCCTTCCCTTCACCATTGGTTTTGTGTGGATTTTCCTTCATTTCATTTAGCATAGCCTTCACTTCTCCCCTTATGTGTCTGCCATACTCAAGCATATCTGTCAAGCCTGTGAGCATCTTTATTTTAATATGCTTTAGTGATTATGCCGTTATAGTTGCCTCAATTTCTTTTCCCTTTGTTCCCCTCAACCCAGTGACCCCCCTCCCTCCAGTTGTCCCCTCCACCTTAGTTCATGCCCCTTGGTTGTGCATATAGTTCTTTGCCTGTGAGCATCTTTATCAGCAGTGTTTTGAACTCTGCATCTGGTAGGTTGGCTATCTCCTCATTTGTTAGGTTGGCTATCTCCTTATCGATTAGTTCTCCTACTGGAACCTTGATCCATTACCCCTTTTGGGCCATACTCCTCTGTCTCCTCATCTTGACAGACTCCTGTGTTTGTTTGCCTCTGTGTCTTAGGTAGAGCTGTTGCTCCTGTTATGTTGTAAGGAGCAGAGCCTTAGGTATTTGTTAGTACAGGGTGACTCGTTTCACCACGTTGTGGCGCTGTGTGTGGGGGAGTGGTCAGAGAGGGAACAATGTCACTTGCTCAGCTCTGGTCCCTTTTCCAGGCACTTCTCCCACTTCTGTATGGGACTGGTGCCTCTCTAGCTGTTGCTCTGGCCGTCGTTCCCAGAGTGGGTGGGTCTGCAGATGTTCTAGGACCATGGAGGCCCTTTAAACAAGCAGAGTCTGCTGAAAGACTGGCAGTTTCTTCCTTAGCCCCAACCCCTACTGATTTGCACAGTCAAAAGCAATGAAGCTTAATTTTCCCCAGCGCTGGGACCATGAGCTGTGCAGTCTGGTCTGGTGCTGGGATTGCTCCCCAGGTGTCCCTCCTGACTTTTTAAAACATGTGACTGCGCTTTCCACTGGCCTCACCACTGCCGCTGCTGCTGCTGCTGCCACTATCACACCGCGTCCTCTCCACCCCAGCTCTGCCCCTCCTACCTTTCTGGATGAGTATTTCTTTTTATATCTTTGTTTGTTGGACTTTCATGCAGCTCGATTTTTTGGAACTTTTGGTTGTCTCTAGTTTTGAGGTAGTTGTATTCCTTCTCAGTTGTAGAAGGAGACGCAGCGTGTCTGTCTACGCCCCCATCTTGGACGGAAGTCCTCACCTTCATTCTTCACATATATGTGCGACAGACTCATACACAAACATATCCATCCCCTCTAGACACAAAAAATCCCTATTGAATGTAAACTGCTTGAGGGTGGGGGTCTTCGTTTTGCTCACTGATGTGTCCCAGGCATCTAGAACAATGTCTGGTGCATAGTACACACTCAGTAAATATTTTATGGTTGTTGTTAAATAAATTTAATGAATGCACATGCATACAACACTCACCTGTGCACATACACATGTACACACATACACTCACTCATTCACTGAGTGACTCACTCACCTTCACAAATACTTATAGATTCATCAGATTCACCACCTGAAAAGAGATGCCAGGTGAGGGGTGACCTTCACTTCCTGGGGCCCAAGGCTGAAGTAGGCAGCCAGCCCTTTCCCCAGCCTCAGAACAGCCCACTTTCCTCCTTCCTTAGCTCAGTCAAAACAAAGAGTTTTTCTAAAAGACCTTTACAAAGAGAAAAAGCCGAGAAAAATAAATCAAGAAACTACAAGCTCTTGAGGGGATGAGTTGACAGAGCTGGATTCCTATGCTCAGCCACGCCCTGGAGTCTGGCTGCCGCCTGGCTCACTGGTCCAGGGACCAGCTCACAGAGCCGAGTCCCTGCTTGGAGGACCCACCAGCAGCTCAGATGCCCACGCTGGGGGAGGAGGGAGTTGGCACACAGCTGCTCAACCTGGGGCATTCTCTCTTCCTCCAGGGACTGCTTCTTCTGCTTTTAGGTCACAGACCCTTCTGCCATTCTGATCTTAAGCTAACCACACTTCTATACCCTCCTTGACATCTGCTCTGTGTTGGGCTTGTACACCAATCTAGTCCAACCCAAATCAGTCCAGTAGAACGGTGTCTAACCCTTGCTTAAAACCCCCATAACTTAATTCCTTTCTCAGAGCCTCAAGGCTTGGCCTGGGATGGCTTTTGCCCATCTCTTCACCTCATCCCACTCCACTCCTTCATCTGGTCTCTGGCTACATTCACAAGGCAGTTCTGATTGATGTACCCGAGTTCAGGATTTCAAGGATCCATTCCCAGACACCTCAAATGACTCCAAATCAGCCCCTGGACCAGCATCAGCATTACCAGGGCCTCCAGATTAAAATAAATTCCTGAGCCCATCTAAGACCTGCTGAATTAGCATCTGTAGGTAAGGCCCAGAAGTTAGCAAGCACCTTTAACAAGTTTCCCAGGCAACTCTCACACCTGAAAGTTCGAGAAGCTCCACTCCACCCAAATCTACTAAATTTCATATATACTCCCGTGCATATATAATAATAAAGCTGAAACATTTATTGAGCACTTACTATGTGCCAGGAAGTATTTTCATGGGTTAACTCAGTTTACCCTGTCAATAGTTTTGTGAGGGAGACACGTTACCACCCCTACTGCACAGTAACTTGCCCAGGTTCACATAGCCATTGGTGGTAAAGTCAAGCATTGAACCCAGGCCCTGTGACTTCTGAGCCTGCTTGCGACCACCACACCCACTAGCACACATGAGTATACTCCCACATTCCCACAACGACCACACACAGGACCCCCACCCCCTCAGAACCACTGACAAAAGAGGAGATGGAAGGCCAGAGTGTTTTCAAAGGCTCCTCGTTTCTCTCACCCCAAGCCTGGCACACGCAGACCTGAGCGGAGAGAGCCAGCAGCCACAGCCAGCAGGACCAGGACCAGGGAGTTGGCGAGCTGTGGCTCCAGGACTTTGGCAGCACCCACGAGGCCTGAGGCTCAGCCCTGCATGCTGCAGTGAGCGTGCCCACCACGGTCTCAACTGCCAGGGGCCCTGCACCCTGCCTACTTGCCTCCACCACCCAGTGTGCCCTGGCTCCCTGGGACCTGAGCCCCTGACAGGGCCCTCCTGGAATGCCGCAGCCAGAGAGCAGATGTGCTTACAGCTCTCTTCAAAAACTTGTCTTCTTAGGAATCCTGCCAAGGGGAAAGGCAGGGGGGTGGAGGGAGGGATTGGAAAAACAACTGAAATAGCATAACACAGAAAAGTGATCCAAATAAAAAGCAGCGACTGTGTATCTGGAAGGAATAAACTGAGGAGGAGAGGCGAGGAGTTGTGCAGCGTGGCCGGGAGGCTGCCAACCTTGGCAGTCTGGGGTTGGGGGCTGGGCGGCCCCCATCAACTGGCCACAGGGCTGCTCTGGCCAGGGGCTGGGTTGTGGGAAAAGCAGGGGCTGGGTTGTGGGAAATGCAGAGTCTGGGCTGACTCAGGGGTATGAGGAGAAGGTCTCAACCAGCAGCACCCTCCTTCCCAGGGCTCCAGGCACTGTGTTCTTCAGCTCCCAGAAGCCCCAACACATCAAGACCCACCTGGAGGGTCTGCTTGGGACCAGGGAAAAAGGCAGAATTATACCCAGGCTCACTGGCATTCCGAGCATGGGGACAGAGGTCTTGAGAGGAAAAGAGGAAGTAAAGAGTTATTCTGAGGCCTCAGAATGCAGAATCAAAACAAGTTCTCACCTAGCTCCCTCCTGATGAGCAGCACAACCTTGGGCAACTCATTCTCACTGAGCCCAAATCTCCTCACTGTAAAATGGACTAAATCAAGCTTTCTCTGTGCACCTCCAGGTCAAACAAGAGCAGTAGGGTAAACAGGTTATCAAGGCCTTCGGCTCAAGACAGAAAACAAGATGGTGTTATGTCATGGCATATGGGTAGAAGAATTGGATTTTAGACATACTACCTACCCATGTGACCTTGGAAAAGACACTTCTCTGTGCTCAAGAGAGTCAAAGTCCAGATAGTAAAGAGCTTTTGAAAAGCTTTTATAAGCATTAGCTCCCACTTCCTATTCTCTCCTATTGCACCCCAGTGGGCAGGGATGGGCCGTGACCCAGTTGGTGAGTTGGGGGAAGAGGGGAAGTTCTGGCAGAGGAGACTGGCTGAGGATATCTGTCAGCAAGGTGCAGGCACTCTGGGCTCAGCCAGTGCAGGAGGCTTAGTGGAGTTAAGTGTACCCAGACCTAGAGGAACTGAAGCCCCCAGTGCCCCATGACAACCTGGAGTCCAGGTGCCCGAGAGTACAAACATGAGGGAGATGGCCATGCAGGGCCTCAGAGAGTATGGTCGCTGCCAAGTAGGTCAGCGGAGCATCAAACTGTTGGGCGAGATAGGTAAGCAGCTAAGAACAAGCTGGATTGTTAACAAGGCAGCCACAGATAAAAGCAGGCCCAGATAGGTCACCTGATGGCTCAGAAATAAATTCCACAGCCATTGCTGAGGCCTCCCTTTTCATCAAATGCTCTGTGAGGCCAAGGGAGCTTCCGGATGAACAGGTTAGCAAGGCCTGGGTGTGAGCATAGAAAGCGGTGGTATGTCACAGGATATAGAACTGCAGAGTTGGGGTTGAGACCTATTTATGGGCCACGTGACCTTGGAGTAGAAACTTGACCTCTCTGTGCTCAAGAGAGTCAAAGCCTATAAAACAGCGTGACAAGAACAGTTTCCCTCCAGGTCTGCTCTCCAGCCCCTTCCTCCAAACCCTATCCTGACTGTGAGGGGGCCATGCCCTTCCTAGCACCCTGTGGCCCCTGCACATGCCTCACTTGTGCCTTTTTGACAGTTTTGATCAAAACTGTTTTGACAGTTCTGACTAGCATGTGCGTCTGTCACCCTATCAGGACTCTGGGCTTCTCAAGGGCACCCTGTCATGGTGCCCAAGAGGGAGGCTGGTAAGTGTTTGAGAAGTGAAGGAAGGACTCAGTGAACAAAAATTCATCAGGGGGCTTCCTAAAGCTGGTAGTGGTCCATCTGAGTCTTAAAGGAGCTGGTATATTTGGACAGTACCTTTTCTTCAAAGAAATCAAAGCCCTTCTTGGCTCCTAATATTTAAGTTAGCCATACCAGTCCCCAAATTCTAGTACTCTTTCAACAATGTTTATTCATTTATCCCACAAGCATTTACTGAGCATATACTATGTGCCTGGCTAGAAAGTAAAAGCTAAGAAGATATGGCTGGTCCCTGTCCTCAAAGGTGTTACTGTGAAGTAGCCAAAAATAGGGTGCCCATAATTACAATAATTAAAATTTATGGCCATCTAGAGGATTCATGGAAGCCTATTAAAGAGATACCCACTCCATCCAGGAGGGAGCAAAGAAAGACAGGGTTGCCATATGTGGCTATGCAGGTCATGCACCACACAAGCCAGGGCACCCCCTGGAGTTGGACAGGGGCCCAATCCTTCCACACCAGCAGCATCTGAGGACCTGTGGCCATCTCACCCCAACCCCCAAACCCTAGTATATCCACTTGGTCCCAGTGGGTCTTTCTGCCCCTCCTGCTTTTCTCCTGTTGGAGAATTCCTTTGTCCAGCCTCCCAGAGGTTCCTTCAGGAAAGCTCCCCAGGAACCCCTGCTATTCCCTCTCTCCCGCCAGCTCTGTAAAGCAAGCCGGCTCCACTTGGAGAATTAGATTTTTGGGAAGTGTGATTCATGGGGAAAGAACTCTTTCCACAGCTCTCTAACCTTTGATGTGACCCCAAAAAAACCTGTGGTTAATACAGAATGATCTAAATCTCACAAAGCTCATAAACACAAGAGCCGCACTGCATTGGGCCGTGAAAAAAGCCTCTGGCTAGCCAGCTCCTGCCACCAGCTGGAGGAATGTTGCCCTTTTCCACCCTGCACCAACAGCTCTCCCCACAAACCCTCCACTCTGCTGGAAGCTCCTGCAGGGGCAGCACCCCAGGGCTCAGCAGCTGGGACAGGTTTGCCAAGGCTCCCCCACAGCCCACCAGTCATAGCTGGACCCAGAAGCTCTGTCCCTCCAGTTCTGATAGAAAAGACCTTAGTTGTTGAGCAAGAGAGAGAAAGACATCTAAAACACAGCCTCTTTGATGGGAAGAACAGCTGGGACCAGAAAAATGTTGTGAATTATAGGGGACATGTCTGCAGAGGTCATGCCCACTGTGGACACCAGCAGCTATGGGCCTGGCTCAGACTGAGGTTTCTGGAAGTCTTCCTGCAAAGCAAAACAATAGAAATAAAGTCTTGTTTTCCCCCATGAAAATGATGTTTGGGGGGCACTAATCTAACAGCAACAAATTTAATGAACTAGAAACCATATACATGTGCTCTACACAGTATTCCTCTTTCCAAAGCAGGACCTATAAGAAACAGGACAAGCTGGTAACTAACGAGGTAATTAAATGAAATGCCTCGCACAGCACCAGACTTATGGTTGGTGATCAATAAATGGTCACTGTTATTATAATGCCTTATTTTATTATTTGAGCAATCCCTGAGAGAAGCACTGAGCAGAGCAGAGAGAGGGGCCATAAAGTTTCCAGGAACTAGCTTGAGGCCCTGCCTGCCTGCCCAGCCAGGGAGTGCCCAGGGACCTCCAAGTTAGGGTTTCACTTAGGGAAGCTGGCTGCTGGTGCACAAGGACGTTTGTGCTCCTGCCGCTCATGCTGAAAATAGTATCACCACACAGCTGGCCACAAAGGCAGAGGGACCGGCAATGGCCAAACTAAACTGACAGTTGGCTTCAGGACACTTTGTCCAGGGGTTCCCCTCCTCCCTCCTCCCATGTAACATTCCACAGCAATTTGTAAGTCAAAGGTTCTTGAAACAAGTTTTTGTCACTGGGTTTGAGCCTCCCAGGTGGTGGGAACCCAGGCCACCACACTCTCTGTATACAGACAGGAAATGAAGATTGGCGGGCTGCCAGCAGCTCTCTCCCGGTCTTAGCAAGCCTGTACCCATCCCTCCCATTCTAGCAGGTAGGTGACATGGGCACTTGATCCAGACACAGGACAAGTGGGAGAAGGGCTTCCTTTCCTGCCCCTCTGAGCACTGGTGAGAGTCTTGCTCACCGGGAAGCCTTTCCAGAGATTTCTCCTTCCCTCATTGCCAGGGGTCACCAGAAAGGAGAATTTAGTTCTCTTCCCCAAGCTTGTAGCTGAATGTGGGAAGGACTGGGTGATATCCTGGTGGGGGCCACCTAAGAGACCCCAGGTGTGGAGTCAGATAACCCTCCTACACTTGAAGTACCACCCGTGGCACAGAGTTGCCTTCTCATCTTGGTCGTTTCAAGCCTACCACCTGGGGAAAATGATCTGCCCTCCCAATCTGTCCTCCCACCTTTATTTTCATCAGATTCTCACTTTCTCTACTGAAAGAAGAGAAAGGACCTCCACTGGGTGTGTGCATGGGGCTCAAAACAAAGGGAGAGCCCTCAGGAGACTTGCACTGTCCAGGATTTGCATCAGGAGACACCACTTTATCACTCTCCTGTGGTCTTCATTCACTCTTCTGAGCCTCAGTGGCCTCATTTGTGAAAAACGGAGATAATAATATCACCCCACACAAGCTTGTTTGCTGAGAGGCGTAAATCTGGTGAGGTATGAAAAGGTGCTTTGCAAACTGCAGAGTGCTAAGTAATAGTAATAACAGCAAAACAGCAACAGTATGTATTATTATGACAGTGCTGCAGTGCTGCAAGTACTACGAAACAGCTCTGTCCCTCAGAAATACCCCAAAGTATCTGTATGATTTCCAGGGGAATAACACCAGCACAGTCTAGACTGCAGTCTCTGCCTCCTGAAGGATCCTGGAGTGGGCCACGGCCAGAGGAGGAGGGTCCAGGTGATGTCAGCCCTCTCATTATCACTGTGCAAGAGACAGTGATTATACCCGTCCCCCATCCCCACATCCCCCACCAAGAAAGAGTGAGTTTCTCTCCCCAGGGATGACCTTACTCCTCCAGAGCCAAACAGACAGAAAGGAAGAGAGAAGTAGGGATGACAAGGCAGGCAGCCTGAAGTCACATGACTTTCCCAGAGACAGCCTCAAAGGCAAGGTCTGAAGAGCAAAGCACTGAAAGGGGTTGATCCCTAAAGTCAAATCCACTGTCCTTGCCCAGCCCCAAGAGCGTGGTTCAGGAGGGACTAGGGAGACAGAAGCACCAATAACGGCTGTTGTTTGTTGAGCTTGTACTACATGCTTTCTGCCAATCTTCTCTCATTGGACCCTAATCACAGCCCTACCAAACAGGGGTTATTATGCTATTTTTCAAATGAGGCTCTGGTGGCATGTCATTTTCCTGAGGTTGCTCATTTAGTGGCAAAACTGGACAAAATTTGACCTAGGATCTGATTGGGTCCAAATCTCAGAACCACTCTATACACTGTCTGCTTGTCAGAGGGCTGGCCCAGGACAGCAGGGTAGGCTGGGCTCGCTTCTGGGTGGGGTCCCCTGCCACACCAGGGAGATGAGAGAGCCTACAAGGAAAGGAAAAGTCCTTTCCTCTCAATAACTGTGCTTCTGAACATCCACCAGACTAAGACCACAGGGCTGCTGTGCCTAGCTAGGACAAATGTCAAGGGTGCCTGCTCCCGTGCTTGGCTCCAAACCTGGGAAAGGCACCGGGAGGCCCAGAAAGAGGGCTCCCCACTTCCCATCCTGCTCCCTGCAGAACAACAGGGTCCTAATTACAGAGGCCTAAGGACCCAGCTCCTGGAGAGGAAGATGTAGCCCTTCAGTCTTTCATTCCCAGATTGGCCATGGGAAAAATGCCTGAGTCCTCACCCCAGGGCAGGGGCTGTCTGGCTCTCCAGGGTACCCTGCTGAGCCTCCCCTTTCTGTTTTTGTTAAAGGGGTCAGGGGGCAAGCTGGCCTGGACTAAGGCAGAGGATGAAGGAGTGCAGAGCAAATCTTATGATTTGTGTTGGAATGGATCACCCCAAAGGATTTTTTTTTTTTTTTTTTTTTTTTTTTTTTTGCCATTTGGTCTAAAGGTCATACAGACACATTACAGAAGATTTGGCAAATAGGAGAAAAAGAATTATCTGTGATTTTTACCACCATAACACAACAACTGATAACATTCTTATGTCGTTCCTTCCCAGCTCTCCCACCTGTTTTTTACTTAAAAACTGTTTTAAAATAATTTTAATCGTACCATTTCCAGAATGTGGATCCAGATTTTTCCAACACTTGTCATGACAACATAATCTTTCCCTGTCACTGTGCAGTTCACCTGTTTTTGTGGATGGCTGCAGGTGAGTCCATTGTGTGGGTGGAAGCAAAGGTTTTCATCCCTTGACATAAGAATGTTTATATTCAAAGTCTTACAAAAGTAGAAAATGTGAATCACATTTAGTCAAGTCTCATAAACCACTTATTTTTAAAAGGCATTTATCAAGGCGGGGCTACTCAATGCATAGTCTGAGTTTTGTTGCAAACAGGAAGAAATCATCCCTGCCCCAGAAGCTTATATTCTAGTTCCTGGAGAATTGAAAATGAAGGCAGTGTGGTCTGGTGGTCAGTGACTTGCAGTCTGGAGTCAGACTTCACTGGGTTGAGTACATCCCCCTGTCTTCCCTCCACTTATTGAACAAATAATTTACTTTAACCTTTCTAAGCCCTAGCTT
Source organism: Furipterus horrens (assembly GCF_987537825.1). NCBI lineage: Eukaryota > Metazoa > Chordata > Mammalia > Chiroptera > Furipteridae > Furipterus > Furipterus horrens. The sequence continues at coordinate 45,609,823 of NW_028327171.1, read as the reverse complement.
CCTCATCTGCAGAATAGTGTTAATCTAATTCACCTTGCAGAGTTGTGGTAAGGATTAAAGGCAATATATGTAAAGTGCCAGACATTTGGTAGGCTTTCAGAAATGTTGGTTATAATTAAAGTAGCACAAAACACATGTCAAATGCTAAAAGGACACCATGTAAAGCCAGGGGGTCAGAGCATTGAGGGGTAAAGGAGTGAACAGTTCTTCAAGAGCAGAGGTTCTCAACCCTGGCCACGTATTAGAATCAGCTGGAAGCTTTGAAATTCTTTCATGCCCAGGCCCCACTCAGACCAGTTAACCCAGAATGGGGCCCAGGCCTGGGCATATTTTTTAAAAGCTGCCCAGGTGAATCCAGGGCAACCGCAAATTGAGAACCACTGCCCTAAGAGGTGTTTGAAATATGATTTGGAAAAGAACCCGACACGTATTAACTTGTATATGCTAGGTGCTTTCACAACTGTTAGTTCCTCTACGTTCTCCTGACAGTCATCTTAGGCAGATGCTTTTAATCCTATGTGAGATGAAAGGAAGCAGAGATTTATAAAGATCACTGAAATCTACCCACCACCCAACCCAGACACTATTTTACTGCTTGATGCTCTAGGGCCTCCAACAGAAACATAATGTGAGCCATAAATGAAAGGCATAGGTGTAGTTTCAAATTTTCTAGTAGCCACGTTAAAAATTTTAAAAGAAACAGGTGAACTTAATTTTTTAAATATATTTTTATTTAACCCAATATACCTATAATATTATCATTTCAACATGTAATTAATATAAAAATTATTAATGAGATATTTTACATTACTGTTTTCATACAGAGTCTTTAAAATCTGGTGTGTGTTTTACATTTAAAGCACATCTCAACTCAGACTGGCTAAAAGTGCTCAACGGCCACCTGTGTTGTGGGATTGGACTAGGTAAAGTACAGTTGACCTGGAGTCCTGCTGGGCATATAAAAAGAGGTGGGACAGGTCCATGGATGGGGGGGGGGGTGAGGATTAGCCAAGAGATTCTTAAGTGAGAGAGCGTCCTATGACGTGGTGTTCAAGATAACGGTCCAATGGCTGGAGAGTTTGGAGCCCACCCATAAGCCAGAACAAGTAGTCCAACTGGAGGGAGAAACATATGCAAAAGAATTACACTGGACCCATATCTTACACCATAAACAAAAATCAACTCAAAATGTATTAACTTAAACATAAGAGCTGAATGTATAAAACTCCCAGAAGAAAATAGAGAGGAAAATCGCCTTGACATTGGTCTTGGCAATTACTTTTTGGACCTGACACCAAAAGCAAAAATAAACACATGAGACTACTACATCAAACTAAAAAGTTTCTGCTCAGCCAAAGGAAAAAATGAACAAAATGAAAAGGCAATTTATGGAACAGGAGAAAATATTTGCAAACGTACATCCAAAATAAGTTAATATTGAAAACATATAAGGAACTCTTACAATTCAATAGCAAAAAACCAAATAACCCGATATTTTAAATGGGCAAAGGATCTGACATACAAATGGCCAGCAGGTACATGAAAAAGGTGCTCAACATCACTAATCATCAGGGAATGAAAATCAAAACCACAATGAGCTATCATCTCACACCTGTTAGGATGGTTATTATTAAAAATATAAAAGATCACAGGTGTTGGTAAGGATGCAGCGAAAAGGGAACCCTTCCTTCCACAGTGTTGGTAAGAATGTAAATTAGTATAGCTATTATGGAAAATAGTATGACTGTCCCTCAAAAAATTAAAAATAGAACTACCACTTGATCTGACAATTTCACTTCTGGTTATATCCAAAAGGAAATTAAATGACTATGTTAAAGAGATAGTCATTCCTATGTTTGTTGCAGCATTACTCACAACTGCCAAGATATGGAAACAACGTACATGTCTGTCAACAGATGAATGGCTAAAGAAGGTGTGATTATGTATGTATATATGTGTGTATAAACATACACACATACAAACACATACATGTATATAAACATGCAGTGAAATATTATTTGGCCATAAAAAAGAAAGAAATCCTGTCATTTACAACATGCATGAAACTGGAGGGCACTGTGCTAAGAGAAATACATCAGACAGAGAAAGACAAATACTATATGATATCACTAACAGGTGGAATCTAAATAAAGTTGAACTCAGAAATAGCTAGGGACTGAGAGATGAGAGAAATGGGGAGATGGTTAAAGGGTACAAACTTTCACTTATGAGGAAATTCTGAGAACCTAATGTACAGCATAGTAATTGTAGTTTATAACACTGTATTGTAATACTTGAAATTTGCTGAGAATATATCTTACGTATTCTCACCAAAAAAAAAAGTAACTCTGTGAGGTGATAAATGTGTTAATTAGTTTATTTGTGGTGATCATTTCACAATGTATATGTATATCAAGTCATCACATTGTATATACATTTAAAATATACAGAATATCATTTTTCAGTTATACCTCAATAAAGCTAGGGGAGAAAAAGTCCAAAGACAATGAGGAGCTAATAAGAGTTGGAAGAAAAATAACCCAGCAGGGGATCAGCCCCATAAGTAGGACTGGGAACCTTGGCACCTGCCCTCACCCCAGCTGGAGGAGACCTCAGCCGGGCCACAACGTGACTTACCCAGTTGGGAAAGGGCTGTTTTATGGTTCCTTTGGCTCCCCACTCACGGAAGCAGACTTGCACCAGATCTCTCCCCGCCCATTCCCCCCACCACCCCTGTAGCCCATAAAGGGTAATGGAGCTGAAGTTAAAATAGTCACATGAAACCCACCTTATTTGAAAGGGCACCTGCTTTAAAGGCCAAATTTCCTGAACCCAGGTTTATACATTAAGCTAGAGAAAGACCTAATTAATTCAGACCCCACTCACTCTGAATTTGGGATAGATTCTGCCTCAGGCTGGTCTGAAGTCCTTCCTTTGCACTATCTATGAAGAAACGGTTTGCTAAGCAAATAAATAGTGCAGGACAGATTACAGAAACAGGTCTGACTTACTTAAAACCATTTTAAAGAACTTTTAAGAATCGCCTTAGCAGCTCCATTCACAGAAAGTTAATGAGATCATTACAGCTGGTCCTTATCTATTTCAACATTTCAGTTTTCCAAGCACCTTCATACACATTTTCTGATGTGACCCTTGGGTGGACTTCCTGTTACTTTTCAGTCTCCAGCAACTGACTTAAGGCCTGACATGTAGTAGGTACTTAATAGTTGCTTAATGAATAGAGGGTGGCATGGCAAATAGTATTAGTCCCCTATTACAGGTGAGAAACTGAGACTGCCTCAGAGTTGTACATCATGCATCTTGGGCTGTTGCAGCAGCTGCACCAGCAGCATGGCTAGTAACTGGTGAAACAGGGCTTTCAGCCATTCCTTGCTCTCTGGGATCCTTCCACTCTATTATACTGTTATCAGGACTTCTGCCTGACAACAGTTTATTAGCTGAGTTTGAGGAATAGTCTGTTCCTAGGCACAACAAAAAAAGCCCAATTTTTCTTTCGTAAATAGCCTTTTCCTCGGGTACGGGTTAGTGAGTTCAGAAACACGTGTCTCCCCACTACCCAGCCACAGTCCCCTTCTTGGAGGAGTAGGGTGACCTTTTAGACCAGGACTAACTCTGACTCACGTCAGGGCCAGCATACCTGTGTTTCCTCCCTGGGGGGAAGAGCTGGGAGAATTGGAGACAGCTCCAAACTGATTTGGGCCCGCCTCCTCCAGAGACTGCTTCCCAAAGCACAGGCCTCCCCAAGAAGGATGGTCTCTGTTCGCTGGGTTTCCCTGTCCGCACGGGGGTGGGTGTGGGGGGTGGTGAGGGGCGCTGGTGCGGTGAGGGAGGGAAGATGGTCGCTGTCTCTCCCTGGCCTTTGTTCTGGAGGCTCTGCCGGCTTGGAACACTGCGCAGAGAAAATTCCCTGACCGTGAGATCTGCAGGCTGCAGGGTCCCCGGGGAAGGCTGGGCCTGGGGCTCTTTCGTGCTGCAGCTGGAAAGAGGGGTTGGGTTTCAGCAAGCAGGGCTGGGGGAAGGTAGCCTGCCTTCCCGGCGGGGAGGGAGCCAGCCCTGCGAGTCAATGGTGCCGACAGCTTCCTGTCGAGAGCTGGGGGCCCACTTGACTGCTCCCCACTCAGTGGATTAGGGGGTGAAAGACCCAAGGGGGAGGGAGAGCAGGAGGGGCGCCCAGGCGCTATCTGCCCTGGCTGGGGGAGAGGGAGGCAGAGCACCAAATCCTTTTTTGCTAAAGAATTCTGCTGGCTCTTTGTCACACGGTCCAGCAAGCTGGTCCAGCAAGCGGCCTCTGTCTGGGGAGGGGGTTATGCTGAGCCTTGGCACTCAATGGGACCATGGGCTGTTTGTTTAAAGTCCCCTCCCCCCAACTTGGCCACATACACATCCCCCCAGTGCCTGACAGGGAGGAAATGCAGTAGCCACAGACCTGCTTGGTGAAGAGGAGATAGACTCCGGCTGTGACAGGGAACACACGGTGGCTGGATTGAGGGCAGTGCACACAGCTCTGACTCCTAGGTCTCTCCCCCAGCTGGTACCTCCCAGCCAAGTGCAGCCGTGGCCAGAGAATGAGGCCTCCCACTACAGCCTTCAGTTCTAAGTATCAAGCCTTAATTAGAGATGCCCTGTTCTATACAACAAGCATTTATTGAACACCTGCTGTATATGGACGTAGGCACAGAGACAAGTAGGATTCAGATTTGCCTTAAGAAGGTAGACTTGAGATGATAAGGTTTGAACGGGACAGGGTACAATGAGGCACAGAGAAGGGTACCCAGCTCAGCCTTGGGTCTCAGAACTTCCTGGAGTAGAAGGTGCCTCAGAGGAGGAAGAGGCCAGCAGGGAGGGGGTTCAGTTCAGAAGGAGCTCCCTGAGGACCCATTTCAGTGGCAGTGGATTTCTGGGAGCAGTTTCAGATCCCACATGGTGTGCAAATCACCTCCTTCTCACCACCCTGCTCTGTCACTATTGCCCAAGAGGTGGCCTAGGACCCATAGGTCTATGGGAGGCAGAGAGGACCAGCAAGCCAGCAGTGCCTACCTTCTTCCCAGCTGACATAGGCCTCGTGTGTGTGTGTGGTGGGGGGGGGCAAGGGGGGGCGGTCAGCAGTTTTCCCGGTCAGATGAGCTCACACCCTCTCCCCTCCCCACACTCCCTGTGATGGATGCATTGGATGGCTGGGAGAGAGAAGGGGCTGCCACTTGGGCCACCAGCCCTCTATAACCCTCCAAAAGAAGACCAACAGCCCCAGGGCGAAAGTCCTTGCCACCGGACACCTCCCCAACATCTGAGTGTGTGTACTGTTAATCGCCACCTTGGACTTTTCAGATCCTTGGCTGCCTCCTCTTTGGGATTTCTGGTGCGGCTCTGTCTGCCCTGTAGGTGATTTTTGTTCCAAGCTCCATATCTATTGTTTACATAGCTCAGTGTTCCATGGAGTTAGAACAACATGCTTTCCCTTCCACTGCAGGTGCTAGAAAAAACACCCCATCTGAGGGGGGCAGGTGGAAAGGCCATGTGTGCTGTCAGGCACCTCATTCTGATGGGCTCCTCCATTTAGGATACCTGTCTGTGACACTCTGAGCTGGCTCAGCCCTGAGGCCCTAGCAGTTCCTGGAAGTGGCCTGGGACTCTGAGGGAGCCCAGGTTCCGGAACTCTCTCTAAGAGTTCCGGCTCTAAGAAAGGAGCTGTCCCTGCATGGAGTTCTACAGGCCTGGAATGCCGCCCAAAGAGGGGGTGATGGGCATGCAGCTCTCTCCAACCCAGCTACCAGCTGCCACCTTATCTGAGGGCTCTGAGGAGAACGAGGGAAGCTCATGCTGGGATGTCCAACAGGCAGGGTGATGGGAGAGGATGGATGGGGGATTGGAGTGGATGGGAGAGGAAGAGAAAGGCTGTTCACTCAACCTCGCAGAGGACCTGAACACTCCTCCACTCCTGCTTTTAACCAGCTTGTTCTATCTTGGGGGATTCTCTACAGCACCTTTTTTATTTATTTATTTATTTTACTTCTCCACTGCAAAGATCTTGCTTCTTCTTTCTTGCATAGTTTAAAAACTGTCTAGGTGCGGTGGGCAGAGGACTCTGATGATTATCCCTAAGGGTCTCCTCCTGGATTGCCCCCGAGAGCCTGGTGCAAAGCTCCCCACCCTCCAAGAAATCTCATTCCTGCTTCTTTCTTTGTTTTCCCTTTCCTTCTACCCTCCCACTTCTCCTTTCTCTGCCCTGCAGTCCTGGTTCCTCCAGCACATTCTCCTTTTGGGTCTCTGGGTCTTTTTCACTCACACTCTGTGTGTTGCTCATCCTTATCCATCAGCCAATAAGCACTAGGGTAAGCCAACTCATTCCCTGGACCTCAGTTTCCCTGTTTATAAAATGATGGGAGCTGCTGGTCGGGTGGGTGGGAGTCAAATGGTCTTGAGAGTCCCAGCAAGCTTTGCCATCCTAAGATCTGAAGCACTGCCTCATCGACGGCCAGGTTCCTGGGCAGGTGTTAGGAAAAAATAGACTGCCCAGAATGTGCACAAGGCCCTGACCTCTTGATCCTGGCCAGGCCAGGGCTGGGGGGCAATCTCTCTTAGGAATTCAAATCACCACTGGTCAAATGACAGGATGGGGCACAGTGGAATGGGGACACACCGATGAGAAGGGAATGAGATGCACCTTTCACTCTACCCTCTCCCTTGACTAGTTCAAATACTCTTGAACTCTGAAAAAAATTCCTGAATGTTCCTGAGCCAAGAATCCCCAAAGGAGTGGCTCAGTGTCTGGGGTTACAGAGACTTTGTTACTTTAGCAAAGCACACTACACGCCATTTACTGCTTTAATTTAATTATTTATGATAACACTTCAGAGTAAAAACTACACTTGTCAAAATAAAGGGGACTTTGTGCTGCAATGACCCAAATTTTATTGTTGCATTACTTAATGCACCGAAACCTGGTAATCGGCACCAGATCTCCCTGCAACCTGGGCAAATCAGCGCCGTGTGAGGAGGACTGAAATGGATTATTGCTTCCTGGGGGAATTATTTTAAACTATTCTAACAAAAAGGCATGTTGAGCCCATCCTCCCACCCTAATCTCATCTCCTCCTTTTCCCCAAATAAGCTGGCTTTCAAACACATTTGGACCACCTTCCCTCTTCTGCACCAGCAGTTCCCCACCATGCACTAGCTACACAATTCCTAAACCTATCTGCACAATAGAATCCCTGGTGAGTTTTTAAAACAATTCAGATTCCTGGGATCCACCCTGAAGAACCAACCCTCTCTGAGCTTAATTGTCACCTCTCCTTGCCATCTCTAACTTCCGCACCCTGTCAAGCATTTCCTCCTCTGTGGTTCCGTTTGCTCTTTTCCTGACAGCTTCACTCCTTGACTGTAAGTTCCTTGAGGGCAGGGTCTCTATCTTTTACCTCTGTGCCTTTCGTGTCGCAGAGTGTCTGCGCATGGGGAGCTCCATAAAGGGTGGCCGGTTGAGTGCTGGGAGGTATTTTGAGAAACTAAGAGTTGTGAGAGTATCAGACCAAGTCCAGAGCATCCTCTCCTGTCCTCACCCAGAGCTGGGTCCCTCTGATTCCCACCTGATGGCTGCAGAACCACATTCATCCTTTGGCAGAAATGGCCTTCTTAGCCAAAAGACCTTTGAGGGCATGAAATTCCTGGCTATGCTGTGCGGTGGACTTTGCAGAAGTTTGGAGATGTGAATTCACAGCAGAGTATAATGGGTGTGTAATCTGGCCTCACTGTTCACAGCAAGTCTGTCAAGACCAGCTTCAGGGCCCTCCCCCAAGTCCCAAGGCTAACACATTCTCAGCACCTCAGCCCCTGCCCCTCCATTATTCACAGTGATGACAGTGGTGATGGCAGCCTAGGTGAACCACAAATGAATCTTGTGATGGATGCCCAAAACGAAGATGTCCCCATCCATTTATCCCATTCATTCATCCATCTACACAGTCATGTATTACTAAGTCAGAAGAAGGATTAAAAAATAAAAGGAGACCTAGTTTCTGCTCTTTAGGGGCTGGCAATCTAGTTGGAAAACAGTGGTTATAATTCCAGTGCTCCAGTCTTCAACTATCCATCTGTAATAAGGATAATTTCCCACACTGTCGATGCTTACATTTACAAAGCCCTTGCCATGTGACCTGGAGTTCCTTTCACCAGGGAGAGAATGCTTCACTTTTGCCATCTCTAAAACCGATTTGGACCAGATGAGTTCTGAGATCCCTTCCTGCCCCAGTCCAGGCGGGTTTGTTCAGGAGGAAATCCCTCCTAGAAAAGGAACTTCTGGGGCCCACATTCTGCACATAGATGGCTTCTTGGAGGTGTCTGCTAAGGAACCAGGAATTTTTGAAGACCTAATAAGCCTGAGTCAGAGACCTTGGGAACAATCGCTTGAGGGCTTTGAAGGTTGAGGGAAGAGAAGCAGTTTCTGAAACCAAATTGGATCAGAACTATGAGAATGGAGTTTGGGCATTAGTAGTTCTTAAGAGCTCCTCAGGTGCCCCCAATATGCAGCCAGGGTTAAGAACCACTTATCTAACAAACTAGCCTATTTAATGTTGGAGGGATCTGATGCCAGGAAGGATGTAACCTGAGCAGAGACCCAGGTGAGACCAGCATAGAACAGATGCTGAGCTGCCCGAGCTCCTGCTTTCCCACATGGCTTGCCTGCTTCTCCACTTCGCTATGGAGGGTTAGTTCTTTCTCTCATGGACATCCAGGCCCTGCTGTCCTTGGATACCCCGATTTGTCCCCAACCTGAGGACAGTGCCTAGAGCTGTCTGGCCCCTGATGTATCTTTTGCCAGTGCTCAGAGGCCGAGGGGCAGGTGGCGGCAGGTGAGACTGGAGCCTTCAATCCAGGGGCTTTTGCCAGAGTATACTGGGATTGTTTGTCTTAAACTAACAGGGCTTGTTCCAGGAAGACGTTGTCTGGATGGGGCAGCCACACCATTCATCATGGTGGCTCCGGGGCTGGGGGCAAGAAGTCAGCTTCCAAGGCCCTGGCCCACAGGGGAGGGCTTGGGGACTGCTCCCCTAGGCCCGGCCTGGAGAAGATGTCAGGAAACCTAATGAGCAACCAGACAGCTGCAACTTGTTAAAGAGCGCCTGGGGCCCATTGTAACTGAGACCTTTGAATATACATCATAGTCAAATAAACAGCATCCTCCAGCTCAACGGCCAGTCCCCTCCAGTGCCAAGCTGGTCCTGCCCAGCCCACCCAGCTCCCCCCACCTCCTCCTCCCAGTCCTCCCTCCTTTCTTGACTGAAAATGAATAGATTTTGACAGGGAGAGATGGGTGCAGCCTGGTTCTCTGACCAGCTCTTCTTCCTTCCTCTAAATAGAAATAGTACAATAGCCGCATCACAGACCTTATCATCCTGTCGAGGTCCCCATGGGTTTCAGAAAATCCAGATGGCTCTGTAGGACCCCAGAGAACCTCTGTAGGACCCATCTTTCACCTGTCAGAACCTTCTGGAGCCACTGAGACCTAACCTGGAATGCCCAGTCCCAGCTTCTCGTCTCCTCCTCCATCAAAACCCACCTCAGAGGTTACCACCTATGGGAAGCCATACAGACTTACCTAGGCAGAGCTGCTTGCTGGTTTTCTGCTTTGAATGAATGAATGAATTTGTGGTTCATGCCTCTAGGAGCTAACTCTAAGCCCAGGTGAATCTAGAGTTCTGTGTCCTCTGCCACACTGAGCTTCTTGAGAATAGGGACCAGATTTTATTGAGGCCTGAATCCCCAGACTACCACAGTGCATGACACCTGGAGGGCTGGAGTAAGCCTGTGGAGAACCAACCCCTCCTGTGTACCGCTCGTCCCCCTCAGTAATGCTCTCATTCACCCATTAGGTTACGTTAGGATCCCAGGGCAATACATGGTAAGTGGGCTGTGCATGAAGTGATTACTGCCCTGCAGCCAGGGGTGCTGGCAGGAAGGATCCCAAGCAGGAGGCCATGGCACTGTCCTCACAGTAGTGAATGTTGGACAGAAAGATTTTTAGGTCCATTAGGGAAGGGGCCCTGTCTGGGAAAAGTCTAATTTAAGATGGAGAAATGAAAGCAGAAAGGCAAGACAGGACTGTGAAGTGGAGGGCAACATATTTCCTTACCAGAGGATTGCCCCTCACCACGGGGGACATCAGTTTACCAGTGTCCTCCACCTCATCACCAGGAACCTCCCCTCCCCACAGCACACTCTACCTCACTCCAGTATACCGTTTAGCATACTACATCATACTTCTTCATGGATATCATATAAATATAATGTTGAGGTTCTAAGGCCCTCTCATGGTCTGTAGAGGCAACCCTGTCTCTAAGCCCACTAGATATGAGAAAGGAACCAGAGGGCAGAAGAGAGACCTGAGACTAAACAAACAGAACAGGTCTCTGTATACCCACAAGTAGCAGTTTGGGCCAGCCCAACCACATTTAACTGCCCTATTGACCTAGGCCAGGTGGCAAACCTTTCCGATGTAGACATTCCAAACAAGTGTGTGTGTGTGTGTGTGTGTGTGTGTGTGTGTGTGTGTTTGTGTGTGTGTGTGAGGTGACATCTACTAAACATTCATTAGTTTTTACAGGCATTGTGCTAGGTGCTTTATATACATATAAAGCACATTCAATCTTTATAAACTCCTGGGGGGATGGTATAATTGAATTTATTTTTCAAATAAAGAAACTTGACACTTATCCAGAGTTATATAGCTTGTAAACTGTTGAGCCAAGAGCTGGGGTTTGAACCTTGGTCTTCCCAATCCTAAAATCTGTTACTTCAGGCCGTAAACAGGCCAAAGATCATTATCTTTCGCCTACGGCAGAAGGCAGAAAAGGCAGCACATACCAGATCACTGGGCAGGTAAGACAACCTCTAATTAAAATTGGTTGTAAGCATCCTGCTCTAGGGATGGTCCAGAAATAGTCAGTTCTGCTGACCATATATCTCTGTGTACCAGGGTTGGTACAGAGAGACATCACTACTTGAGGACACCCTGTACTGCCAGCCATTCCTCCAGGTGACAAGCAGAATAAGCACCTCACACATATCTTTCCTCGGGTTCTTTCCTCCTGAATGAGCTAGGCTCCCTCCCTGGCCTGGAGCCTACCTACGTCAGCCACTTCAGTGTGGTCCACCCTATACCCCTGTTCCCTTGACCTGCATCGGGTCTGCCAATGTCCACCCTAAGCACTCCTGTCATCTTTTTTATCACTGCAGTCTGGCCATAGAGCCCTGCAGAAGTAAGGTGCATGGGGTTCAGGATCATGCCATCCCATGATTGCCCCTCCTCCTGTCCCCCTCTTCAGGGTCTTCTATAGTTAGAAAACTCTACAGGTTCTAGCACTGTACCTGGTACACAGGGACTGATGGGGACATTTGGGTAAGCTCTTTCAATATAGGGGCACTCAATTGAGGGGCCAGGCTGGGGTGGAAATCCCTACCCCCACAGAGATGCTGATCACTTACTAAGCCGTGTACCCTTGAGGCTCTGTCTGCCCAGGAAGCGGGTAGGAGTGCTTTTCTCTCCTTTATACAAAAGTGCTGTGTAAATGCTGATAGTCCTGGTGTTGAAGTCCTATCTCATGGAACAAATCAATGAATGAATAATTCCAACCTGCTCTCTAAATTTTAGCCATAGCAGACAGGAGTAGACTCTCCTGGATACCTTATCTGGGCCCATCCCCTTCTCCCTCACACTGGTGTTTCTCTGCCTACCCTCCCACTTGCTCTATGCTCTGAATAGAAAGTGTTCTTTTCACTTGCCCCAAATCATCCCTATTGGAACACCCAGCACCCCCCACCTAGTTTTGCCTCCCAGGAATTCTTGCCCTCCCTCTTTTCTTGACCTCCTCCTCCTCCTTTCAGAATTATTTTTACTTATTTGTTTTTAATTTTTTAATTGTGGTAAAATAAACATAACATACAATTTACCACGTTAACCACTTGTATGGGTACAGTTCAGGGGCATGAAGTACATTCACATTGTGTGCAACCATCAGCACTATCCATCTCCAGAACATTTTTTGCTTTCCAAAATGGAAACTGTCTCCTTTAAACAATAACTTTTCACTCCCCCTCCTCCCAGCCCCTGAAAATCACCATCCTACTTTCTGTCCCTTTGAGTTTGACTACTCCAGATAGCTCATGTAAGTGGAATCATACAGTATTTGTTCTTTTGTAACTGGCTTATTTTAGTTAGCGTAATATCTTCAAGGTTCATCCATGTTGTAACATGTTTGAGAATTTCCTTTCTCTTTAAGGCTGAATAATATTCCATTGTGGGTATATACGACATTGTGTTTATTCATCCATCTGTTGATGGACTTTTGGGTTGCTTCCAGCTTTTGTCTATTGTGAATGATGCTTGCTGTGAACATCAGTGTCCCCTGCTTCTTGGCTTCCACTTTATTTTTTTCCTTTATTTGTTCCTTCCCCTCTGATTGGAAAACCACAAAATATTAAGCAGCAACAGAGCCTGGGTTTTTCAGAACAATCTCAGTTTCATATAATTTTTTCTGTTGTCTTTACAAGCCACAGAAAAGTCCCAGAAATTTCAAAAAATTTTCTCCTTCTGTGTCTTATATCCAGAAGAGACACAAAAGTCCTTTATAAGATTTTGATTTTTTTTTTTTTTTTTGTTCAGGAAATTTCATTACTTTTAAAAGTTCCTCCCTATTAAATAAAGAATAAACATCTTTGCTTGGCCCTGCTGCCTCCAGGTATCATCTCTGCCCTTCCATTTACTGCCAAACCTCTCTGAGTGTTCCCCAACACTTCTTCCGCTTCCTCACCCCCTGCCACTCTCTTAATGCCCTGCAATCTGGCTTGGCGGTACAATTCTACTGAATCTGCTCTTGCCAAGGTCACCAATGACTTCTTTTCAAAACAAGTCTCAATTATTCTATTTCTTGATTATCAAATAAATGCTTCATTGTAGAAAAATTGGCAAGTAGAGAATAGTGCATAGGAGCAGACAAAGGCTAACCCATACATAACCACACCACCCTGAGGTGAGCACTGTGAGCACTTGGCATTCTTTCTTCCAGTCTTTCTTCTTTATTCCAATAATTGTCTTACTTTTCATCATCTCATCTTTCCTGGTGCCTGTAGCACTTAATGCTATTGAATATTTACTTCTTTTTATTTATTTTTTAAAGATTTTATTTGTTTATCTTTAGAGAGAGGGAGAAAGTGAGGGAGAGAAACATCAATGTGTGGTTGCCTCTCACATGCCCCCAACTAGGGACCTGGCCCGTAACCCAGACATGTGCCCTGACTGAGAATTGAACCAGCGACCCTTTGGATAGTAGGCCGGTACTCAATCCTCTTGAGCCACATCAGCCCGGTTGAATGTTTACTTCTTTAAACCCACTCCTCTAACCCACTTTTCTAGTTTCTAATTCACCAGGAGAACTATTCTCTATGACTCACTCAAGCTTCCCAGATTGGAGCTCCATAATCCCCACTCTAAAATTTCAGCCAGAAAGCCTTCCTTAAATATAACTTAATCTCTCTCCTCCAACCATTTTCAGTCAGATCAACAGAGGAGGCCTGGGGTCCTTCCTACTACACAAACGACAGAAAGAGAGTTCAGAGAGGGAATGCACATATATAATTAGGCGATCAGGGAAGAGGGATGCGAGAAGAGACATCTGACCTCAGTCCTAAAGGATGGGTAGGATTTGACGTGGAAAAAAAATTGTTTTTTAATACAGGAAGGAAACAGCATGAGCCAAAGCATGGAGGTGATCTAGTATAGAAAACAGCTAACCAGTAAGCTGCCTCCTGGGACAACTCTTCTATGCTCTGAGGATGTTCCCAAGATGGTTCCTGAGTCATTCCCCATCTGTCCCATCTATCCCATAGATAAAGCAGTTTCAGCAACTGTAAGGTGGGGGGTTGGCTGATGGAAGCACTATGGGCTTTGAGGACAGAACAATCCAAGTTCAAATTCCTGGTTCTGCCTTTGACTAGTTCTGTGACTGTGAGTAAGCAGGTCATGTCTCTGAGTCTCACTTTCCTCATCTGTGAAATGAGGATTATGATACCTACGTTAGGATGTTGTTATAAGAATTACATGTAGTAATCTTGAGGATGTAGTAACTGCTCAATAAGTGACACATAGCAACAACGTCATTATTGGTACTACTTGAGAATTACCATTGTCGGAGAGGTTCAGTCATATTTCCTTTGTCTCTTTCATTTTTGCTGTAATGAGGTGGAATCAGAAAAGACTTCAGTCCTCGTGCCACTTGGCCATGTGACCTTCAGCAAAACATTTTAATGTCAATGTCTCCACCTGTAAAATAGGGCTAGTTACTCCCCTGCCAGTATACCCCAGGTCCTCAGTTAAGGTTCTGAAAATCATTGCTTTTCTTGCTACCCTCCCAGAGCCCAGTGTGTGGCCCCAGGCTGGGCTGTCGGTCAGAGTTGCTGGATCATGGGGTAGGGTGGGATGGGATCGGGTAGAGGCAGGACCCAGAGCTTAATGCATAAATAACAAGCCATCCTGGTCTCATTTCGAAAGGCCTGCTCTCCAACCCTTTAATCATGGAGCTGCTCTTCCCTGGCCACCCTCCAGGGCCCGCCTTCCTACTTCCCATGCAGAGGAGCGCCCCATGAAGGAGCCTTGGGTCTTTGCAGTGGCCTGTTTTGCATGGTGAGCCTGCTAATAGATCCCAGGAACCAAAGGGGCTGCCTCTCAGGTGACTCACCCATACCCAGCATCCCCAACCCCATCTCACAGGCTCAGCTCAGGATTCCACATGTCACCCCCTCTCTGACCAGGCCTACCCTTCACTTCCACCTGGCTGGAAAATGGATTTGACAGGACAGTGTCCTCGCCACGGTGTGTACATTGCACAAACGAAAGCATCAGTCCCCTAGGCTTGATTGTTCCAAATGTTCTCGTGGGACAAATGGAAACCTAATATTAAAAATTGAGCCAGTCTCAGAAAATCCAGGACATGTGTTTGCCATGTTGATTACCAGCCCCCCTAACTGTAGGCAAACCTCTCTTTAGGCAAGGCGGAGTATTCCTTTGGGATCAACAGCAAAGTATGCTGTGGCTGGGGGTGGGGTGGGGAGAGGGGATTGCATATGAAATCACATTTGGCAACTTGAGTCGTATTTTTAATGCACTAATGGAGTTGGCTTCTTCGAGAAAAGAACCAGTGATTCTTTTTCGTATGGGAATGAATTCATATGGGAAAGAGTTCCAATAGAAGGAGCTATTTTTAGATTTGGGTACACTGGATTTGCTTAAACTGAGGCACACCGGTGTCTAGTTTGCAACCCTTTCATTTGAGGTTTCCTTCTCTGAGTATCCTTGGTGTCTGACTTCCACCACCCGTGGTGTCATTTGCGCTCCTTCCTGACAGAGATGAGGTGCAGGGTGGCACAGTAAAGTGGACAGCACTTGGACATTGGCACAAGCTGGGCCGGGGTTTGAATCTCTGCTCTGCCACTTCTCAACCAGGTAACCTTACACATATTATGGGCTGCTTTCTGCTTTTGTTCCGAGCTGGGATGGACCTAGAAGGGGATGGGAAGTATTCTTCCTCGACAAAACATTTGGGAGGATTAAATCAGGTTATGTTTCATAAGTCATTGAACATTTGCTGACGCACAGGAGAGACTAGACCATGAGATTCCCTCCCCCCAAGGCTCTGCCTTCAGAAGTTCTTAAAAAATAACATCTGCCAGCTTAAGGAGCACATCTGCCTGTTCCCCAGCTCACCATTAGGCCCTGCTAACCTGAGCACATCCTGGGCTCTCCCCTAACCAGGGCTCTCTCCCCTTTTTCCAGATGAGCCCCTCCTCCTGAGTCCTGAACTCAGGCAGACAATGGAGCTGCAAGATTACAGCAGACTGAGGTACCTTCGTGAGAACCACCGCTGCTCCCTGCCTCCCTGCATCCAGGCAGAGCTAGCCTGTGGCGCTCTCATAAGTCACAGAATACTAGAATCCTAGTGCTGGGAGTGTCCTTAGAGACCTTGTGCTTCTAGTTCCTTGTGGTGCAAGTGGGGAAACTGAGGCCAAGAGAGGCATTGTTAGTGTCAGGATCAGCACAAAAGACACTCTTAGGAGACTCAGATTGTCTTCTCTCTGTCCTGTTTCCCCTGGCGGGTGGCTGGCCTGGCCACACTGGAAGCCTGCATTCCGCCCAAGCAAAGACTGTGTCCCTCATTAGTCCACGCCCAGAGCTCTGAGTAAATGGTGTTGGCTGATGGCTGACAAAATTCTTCACAAAGAAAGATTTTAAACGAGTGCTGGAAGCCTCCTAGTTTTCCATCCTTGTCTTTGGGAGGCAGTGTGGTGCCGGGAAAGAATGTGGACCTGGAGCCAAGACACTTGGGTTTTGTAAAATGCAGCAAACTCACATATACAAAGTGACCGGCATAGTCACATGGGCTGGGCTTGGGGAAGGAGCTAGATAGTGGAGGCCATTATCTGGAAAATTAGTTCTGGTTCTGCTGCTGCATGACCTTGGGCAAGTCAACAAGCCTCTCAGAGTTTTGGTTTTCTGGAAGACAGGAACAATAACACATCCCCAGCCTACCTCCCAGGGGAACTGGGTCTTCCAGGGATTTCACAGGCCTTCACAGAGCAAGTGACATCAGTCTTTCAGGTTTTCCCGAACTCCAGAGAGCCATGCTCACCCCTTTCTTGTACAGACCTCAGTGCTCACAATTCCACCTCCCTGGAAGGACTTCTAGCAAGTCGATGACCTTGCCAAGACTCAGGAATAGGATTTACCCTGGCTCTTTGGACATGGATGACAGGTGTTTGTGAAGCCCCTGAAATCATGTGCAAGCTTCTGTGTGTGTGTGTGTGTGTGTGTGTGTAGCGGCCTCTAGCTCTCATTAGATTTTCAAGGAGGGCTGTGCCCTAGTATGGGTTAGGAACCTCCAGGCCCCAAAACCCTCTGCAGGGCCCAGTTCCTTGTCCCTAAGCCCTGACACTGTGAAGAGCACCTGAACTCCAGGTGAGTATCAAGGCTCCCCTGAGTGCTTACCAGCCCCGGGCCCTGCAGCAGACCAGGGAAGGGAAGCCTATACTAGCTCCTTCAGGCCTCGAGGAGCTTGAATCACATCTTTACAAGCACAGTGCCTTCGTGAAGGTGTTTCTTTCTGCTCCATCCTTCATGAACTCTTGCAGGTCCAATAGGGTGAAGTGGGAGTGAAGGGGCAGGCTGGGATGTGGGCTTCTAGAGGCATCCAAGGTGGGGCATGTTGCAAGGAGAGCAGCTGGCCCTGGACTGTGGGTGCTGACAGAGCGCAGAGGCTCAGCCCTTCCCCCTCGGGTTTGGGCAGATGAGGACTGAGTGACAGCAGCAGGTCCAAGCCAAGTGGCCTAATGGGGCTCTCAGGCCTCTTCAGCCACCACGGAGGCCCCGGAAATACCAGAGCTGGGAGGGGGCGACAGGGTGGGGGTCGGGGGAGACAGAGGCCTAACCTCCTATCACTTGGGTCTCTGCCAGGCCATCCTTCAGCCCCAGCCACACTGGCCGCCTGTCCCAGGCACCCTTCCCTGCCATTAGACAACTGCCTCTCCCCAGCCAGGTCCTGAGCTTCCTCTCCTATCAGGCTCCAACACCACACTCAGAAAGACCTTGTATGTTTTTCAAATTAATGCAATTAAGAGCATTAAAGTTTGCGAACGATAGACTTTTTCATTTTCCTTTTATTTGATTAGAGAAATTCCCACTGCACAGTTCCTCCAAATGAAACCCAGACCCGAGGCCCATTGTTCCGGGGGCTTCCATGAGAACATTACCTTTCAATCTCACACACTAATGTGTTTAGTGTTACAGTCCCCCCCCCCCCCCCCAGGCGGCTGCAGGAAGGATCTGGAGTCTTGATTAAAGCAGCCTTTGCTGGGCAGGAATGTGGACTCCTCCGCCTGGGAGTCACAGAGGGGCTGGGTATTTGCTCGGCAGAGTCTCTGCTCACATGGCCAGCTGGCCAGGGACCGGGCTCGAGGGCAGCAGTGCCTGGCTGTAATTAGGCATTTTCCCCCCTCTCTTGCCTTTGCTCTCAGACCTCCTGCATCACCACCTCTCATCCCAACACATTCATATGCAAGAACGCAATGCCCTCCCATGCACACGCGTGCACACACTCACATGCTCTGTCTCTCTTTTCTTCTCTTTATTGTCTCCCTCTGTCCTTTTTCTCCTCTCTTCTTTCTCATCTTCGGTCCCAGGTACACTGGACTTCCCAGCAGCCTCTCCATGGTCAGCTCTGTTTAGAGGCAACATACAAGAAATCACACCTCTCCTCCTTTGCTCAGGCCCAAAGCGCCAAGGCGAAGAGCAAAATGAGAGCCAAAAGTGAAAAATTGATTAGAGGAATATGTAAGGAAGGCCAGAGAGAGAGAAGAGAGTGGGTCATAACTCCTGTTAAAAAATGCGAATAGTGCCATATATAAACAGGATGTTAAGTCTATACTTCTCCCGCCACAAATCACCAAAGACTCAGCAGCACTGGATGGCCCAGGTTCCTTCCTCCTTCAACTGCGATCTCCCTCCCAGGCCTCTGCAAAACTCCACACCCTATTGTCCCTGTGTGTAAATCCCAAACCATTCACATGCTCAGGCTGGCTTTTTGAGAAGCCGCTCTGTGGGAAGTGGAGGCAGGGAGGCTGGTGCCTATTTAAGGCAAGGGAAGATAGAGGCTGGATTAAAGCTATGGTGGAGAATGGGGAACAGCGGGAGGACTAGAGGGATGACTCAGCCGGTTCAGAACCAGATCTGCTGCTTCCCACCTGGGCTGCTGCCTCATTTATTCTACTCCATCCCTGGGGAGGAAAGTACCCCCACGTGGACTAGGAAAGTTGAGGAGCTGATTTGCAAGGCTAAGTGAGGGGAGTTCACTGGCCTTTTGTTCATGCAGACACTCACTCAGGCAATACTTGGCTGATGAGATAAATCCACCTACACCTTTAAGCTGTACCTCCCCCACGCAGGGCCCAGAAGGTCTAACCCTTGGATCGATCCCAGTGTTCTGCTGCAAACATCTGCCAGGGCCAACAGCCCCCAGGGAGCGGATACATAATGTGAACTGCATTTGGATGAAGAAGGAGTTGGAGAAGGCAGCGTGAGGGAATCTGGATTGCAGTGGAAACTGCTCAGGAATTTGGCTTCGTGTCTAAATTGATTCTTCCTAGACAATCACCTTAATGTGGGTATCTCTCGGTTACCTGTGCTGCGGGGAAGGTTGGGATGGGGGTGGATAATACCTATGGTGAATAATCCAAAAATTATTTCTGATTATTCCTGTTGGACTTTGCCAGTTGGCTTTTTCTCTTTGCTGGGAAACTTGCTTCTCTAAGCAGGATTTTCTTTGACTATTTTTCAAATGTACTCATGATTTCCAACCACGAACAATGCTTCCCCAAGATGACTAGGCTGGGCTTTATCCTGAGCTCCATTCACACCACAGAGACAGAAAGCAGGGAGTGGGGGTGGGGGTTAACAGAGATGGCACTGGGGGGTCAGAATTGGCTGTGGACAACACCCAGGGTGAGAAAACTATTGGGGGGGGGGGTCCCTGGGACACATAGCTGCCCACCCCGTCCCTGTAGGGTCCTGAGAGGTCATGGCCACAATACATACTAAGGACTTAGTGGTGGACTGGGAAGAAGAAGAGGAGTAAAGTATAATTGTATGAGATTGGGGCAAGAAGGAGCAGCCCAGGTAACAGGCTGGCTCCCAAGGGAGGTGGAGAGTAAGAGCCTGATCACAGTTTCCAAGGACCTATGGGAACCTCAGTTTAATCTAATCCAGCACCTTTATTTCTATAAAGTGGCCAGCACAGAGGCTCGGCACCATATAGGGACCACTCAGGAGCCAGTGCCCATGCCCTGGAGTCCTGTATCACCAGAAGAGGACAGGAGACAGGCACAATTCTCTCTCCTGTGTACATCACTCTGTCCCCTTTTAGCTCACAATCCAAAAGGTACTGCAGCAAGGATTCTCCTCTGAGTTTCAGTTTTCATGGAAATGAACCATTTTATCATGGAACACAGTGAAGGGGGGAGGAATTCATCCCCTTTCCTTAATGCAGATGGACTAAATCCCCTTTGCTTCTTGCTTTAAAATAAGAAATCCAAATGTTGCTGCCATTTCCTCTGTTGGATGCTTACTGATAACTCTGAAACTGGAGTGAATAACTCTAGAAGGTTGCTTGCAGCTCCTCAGCCTGGGCCCCAGAGGGTGTGGGGGCTGCCTCAGCCACCCCTTGTGGTTGCCCTGGGGCTTGGGAAGGACCAGAGCAGGGCTGAGGGGCAACCTGAGTTAGAGAAAAGTGATTGCCTTGAGAAGGAAGCCTGGAACTCTTTGAACCAAAGGCCCAGTGTCCTTTGGAAGGGTTTCACAAATACCATCTGACTAGCTTGCTGCCAAAGTGGCAGCACAGGCCTAATGTGCTCAACATCAGCGCCCAGCTAGGTCAGCCAAGTGCACTGTACCAGCCAATTCTTAGCCTTGAGTTCAGCATTGACCGACAGAGCTCTCTCTGTGCCAGGTGTTTACCTGCACTCCCTCACAAGCAATCCTGAGAGTAGGTATTAGCATTAGCCCCATTTTACAGATTGTGGAACTGAGGCTGTAAGAGTTAAGGTAAACTCTTTTAGGTCATGCAGTTAGTAAGTAGCAGAACCAGGATCTGAACCCACAGATCCAATTTCTGATCCTGTGATCCTTACTTCTAAGTTAGGCCATGCCTGATTTGGGTTCTAGTTCACCTTACCAGGCTTCTCTGCTCTGTTCCTTACACGGACATGACAATTTGGCCCCATAAATGCACCTTGTCTTTTCTGTGTCCTCTTCCTGACAGGCTCCTCAACCTGACCTCCAACAATGGCCTGCTACACTGACTCAGTATGCCAACAAAGAATTTTCCCTCTTCTAGGACCCCTTGGCACTTCATTCACCTTAGTGATGCCCTAGACCAGCAGTGTCAAAATCAGATTCCGCCTCATACCCGCTGAATCAGAAACTCTGAGCATGGTACCCACCATTTGTTTTAATAAACCCCCAGGTGATTCTGAAGCCCACTCAAACTTGAAACCATTGGGCTATCTCTTGCTTCTCCAGACCTCATCAGTCTTGGTGACGATGAAAGATAAGGTTAGCTCTTACTTTGGTCTTTGACTCCTGAGTCTACCTCATTGGGTGTATTTAATGAGATTAAATGACTAATAACAAAATGAGTGAGGTTTTTTTGTTTTTGTTTTTGCCTCTGCTACTGCTTTCCACTCCTCTACTTGGCATAATGTTCTGGAACAGCTAACAAAAGTGACCACTGGGGACTACCACCACTACCTTCAGAACGAGCTTCAATACCCTCAACCACTGCCCCTCCACCTCACATGAGGCTTAAGCTATAGAATCTCCATAACAGGTACCGGGGCCCTGGCTGGTGTGGTTCAGTTGTTTGGAGCATCATCCCATAATCAAAGGGCTGTGGGTTTGACTCCTGGTCAAGGCATATGCCTGAGTTGTGGGTTTGATCCCCTGTCAGAGTGTGTACAAGAAGGCAACCAATCAGTGTTTCTCTCTCTCCCTCTCTCTGTCTCTCTCTCTCTCTCTCTCTCTCTCTCTCTCTCTAAAAAACAGTGAAAAAATGTCCTCAGGTGAGGATTTTTTTTTTTAAAGTCATAGGAGACTATCAGTGGGCCAGCGTCAAAGAGTCTCTGCAGGTGTTGTTGCTGAACTATTGCTTGGCTTCCTCCTGGCCTCCTCTTGAGGTGTCTCACCACAGCCCCAAGCCCATCGCCCAGCCCTGGCCTAGGGGATAGCCTCTCAAACCCATTTGTCTTGGAGGTGCAATCAGACAACTGCACCCTTATTGATAGATCTCTGTGATTATGGTATTGCCTATTTCTCTCTTTAATTCTATCAGTTTTTACTTATTGAGTTTGAAGCACAGTTATTAGTTGCATACATGGTTATGAGCATTCTCCCTTCCTGATGAATTGACCCATCTACCATTATAAAATGTCTCTCCTTATCCCTTTGTCTTAAAGTCTATTTTATCAGATATTTATATAGCCTCTCCATCTTTTGAATGTACATCATTTTAATCCATTTATTTTCAACTTGTCCGTATCTTTATATTTAAAATACCTCTTATAGACTGCAAATAGTTAGTTTTTTAAAATCTATTCTAACAATCTCTGCCTTTTAATTGAAATGTTTAGTCCATTAACATTTAATATAATTATTGATATGGTTGGATTTAGTCTTATTTGCCCCCTCTGTTTTCCATTTCTCTGTTTCTCCTCCCCTGTCTTCTTTTGGATTTTTAGAATTCCACTTAAATTTATCTATTGAATTTGTAACTATAACTCTTTGCATTAGTTTCTTAATGATTGCCCCAGGGATTACAGCATATATCCTTAACTTTTCACAGTCTACTTAGAGTTACTTTTACAAGTAAAATGTGGAAACCTTGCAACCACGAGTGGTCCTTAACTCTCTACCCCCATCCTTTATGTTATAGTTATCATATGTATTTCATCTGCATACATTATAAAACCCACAAGGCGATATTATAATTTTTGCTTCAAACAGTCATGTGGACTTTAGAGCAATTAACAGGACTTATTGCCAAAGGGAACCTCAAAATTAGGGGCGGCATTTCTTAGGAAGCTAATTCAGCTCATTATTATAAAAGGGAACCTGGATCTTTCAATGTTCCTTCCCTCCCTTCTAGCTGAAGGTGAGTTCTGGGTCTGCAGGGCAGAACCACAGCTAATTCATCTTTTGTCTTGTCTTTAAGAGTCTTTATGGAGTCTTCTGAGACCTGATCATCAGACCCAAAGTCCTTTTTGCTGTTTTCTAGAAGTTCTTTGACATTTGGACATGACAACCCAGAACTCCCAAAGTGAATATGCAGATTAAGCCTCACCAGTATCCTGTCTTCCTCTAGCTCTAATAAGAGCTACTACCAGCTACTACCAGTTACTACTCTCATGTTACTACCAGTTGTGCTTTTTTTCCACCTGTCCTCCTAAGTTATAAATCCTGAAGGTAAGAAAACTGGTCTTATGCATAGTAGGCACTCAGACAACTTTGCTGAACAAGCAAATGAACCCCAAACTCATTTCCTGGCACCTCTTAGGACAGTTGAGCAGAGAAGGGAAAGTGTGCTGGGGGGAGGAGGTCCACATGTGTCTGTCTCTGGAGTGGTGGGAAATCATTTCCAGGGGCAGGGGGTATAGCCAAAAACATCACTGTGGATTGATGGGAGGATTGCAGAGAGCCCGGGGTGGACTCTGATGAAATGTGAATGTGGGAGTTGAGAATGCGAAGGCTGCAAAGTGAACCGGGGGAGGCTACGAGGCCAGGATGTGTGGGTGGGACCAAGATTTTTAGCACACTCACATGTACCTGGAGGAAGTATGTGCTGGGCCACCCAGAGCTGCTGACACTGCAGCCTGGAGGGCTAAACTGGAGCTTTTTAGAGAAACCATTAGTCTAGTGACAGGGAGAAGAATGTAAAAGCTGCCAGGGCCAGGGTAAGCACACGGCTGGTCTGCAGGGCTGTGGGCCACCCCATGAGGGAGACAAGCAGAGGTAATTCATCTGGGTAGTTCTAAGAGACACTGGGGAGTCAGGGTTTAAGGGGTTAAAAAAAAAAAGGCCCTCTGTCCTACAACTAAGGGGCCTGAGAGTATAGTTTCACCTAAGCCTTGGGAGGAAAAAGGGTGTCCTGGCAAGAAAGGGGTCAGGATAAAGGAGGAAGACATGACTGGAAGGAGGTGAAACTGGGAGTGCCTCTGAGTCATGCCCTCAGCCTCCGCCAAGCTAATTGAATAACATGAGACCTGCAATACTTAAGTTCATATGAAATGTGATAATCGAGTAATGGGGCAGATTTTTACATGTGGCTTGTAGAAAAGCTGAGAAGGAGCAGAGATGGAGCAGGAACAAGATGCAGCACGTTTCAGCCCATAAGAGCCAGTTAGCCAGTCCGCTGGGTGGTGTCAGTTTGGGTGAATGAAATGACTGTTGTTTCAAGGCAGGGGGAAAACGAGTGACCGTTATTTAGAGTAAGAAATTTATATCCAACATAGTGTGAGATTAAACAAATCTGCGAGGGAGACTTGACCTGTTATAATAACCTTAAGTGTTTTGGGCCCCCACCGGGGCGGGGGGAGGCATGGATGCTCAAAAGACCCTACTGTGCACACATCCCCATGGCAAGATAGCTACCTACGCAAGACAACACTAGAACTCACTGAAAGGCTCAAGGCATTGTGGAATTGTTAAGTTACTGGAATTTTTCTGTTTTACAGTACAGAATGGCTGGCTCTTTAATGCATTAAACTTTCTAACACCACATGGTAAGCATGATTACAAAAAGACAATGTGAGGCCCTTCATTAGGTTTCCAGGGATTCAAGCCAAGAAGAGTGTGAACCCCGGGCCCAGCCCCCTCCCCACAAAGGAAATGTTGGAGTATTTGAAAATGTGCTTCCCCCAGTCCAATCTAGCTTCAGCTTCCTTGCTACATCCAAGGTGACTGCCATCTCTAGTTGATTAAGAGCCTGCACAGACTGGATCTTGGAAGAATTTAAAGCAGATTCAAACAACTCCTGAAGGTCTTCTCCAATGAGGAAATTAGAGGCCACTGCCCCAAACCTTCCCCTCCCATGATGATCTCTTGGCTCATCAACAAACCTGGTAAGCTCCTTCTTAACTGGGTAACCTGACTCTGCTTCTCTGTCCAGTACAAAAGACAGCAGGGCTTAGCCCAAGTCTTTATCAACAGGGTTGCTTACCCCTGTGAGGGAATTCTGAACGTAGCAAGGCCCCTAGTCAGGATCAATTGGTTAGGATGTCCCTTTCTGGACCCTATAATGTGAATGGTTCTGCCTGGACCCCAGGCATTTAGGCAAGTCCATCCCATCTGAAGCTCTTAATTGGGGACTTTAAAACAAAGGAATTAAAGAATCCCTGGTAAATTGTCAAATCACAGAAAGAGTCAGCTACAACTTTATTAAACAACTAAAGTAAGCATTTTGCCTAATTACAGGTGTAAGGCATGGTTGTCTTTCTGGTTCTAGCAACCCATCCCTGTTCCTCCGGCCAGGGTAGGGGAGCCTCATGCTGCCCCTGGACCATAGTCGCCTCTCCATCTTGTCAGTTTCTTTCTTCTTCATCTGTCCGTGTTGCCTGGCAGTTGGAGACCCCATTTCTATTTTCTTAATACCTGGTGATTATATTGCAATGCTTGGCTGCAGAATTGGCACAAAGCTCAAGAGAGCTTTTCTGCTGCCAATTCTCACCCCCCCATCTCTCAACACATCACTCTCTGCTGGCTATACTCCTGCTCTCTCCACAGTCACTATGCTGGCCTTACTCCCCGAGCTCCTACATCTAGCGTCTCTCTGTGCCCACTCTCAAGGCTCTGATTGGATTCAGCCTCCTTCAGGCCCAGCCTGCCTACTGCCTTCACCTGTGGCGGCTCTGGAAGCCAGGCCATTGCTGCACAAAGCCTCTTTGTGATGGAGCCTTCTACCAAGCTTGGTGAATAGGGCAGTTGGCGTTTTGACACCTGCATTCTCATTTGGATGGATGCATACTGATTTTTTGTTGTCATTACATATCAGTCCTGCAATCACAGTTATATACCTCAATTACTTTCTGATTTGTCTATTGGCAAAAAGAATTCCTTCAGCACAGCATTATTGCAATGACCATCAAATTATTCTGAGCTTTTGACTCATAAATACTATCACTAATACTTTAATACTTAACCAAATATTAATATAATTTGTTTAATAATTAGAATGATGAATAGTGATCTATTATTAAAGTATCATCAGTCTGGGTTTCTGCTCAACTCCCTGAGGGCTTTGCCCAGGTCTTACAATTGACACCTGTGACTACTGGTCACGTGTGGAACTCTGACCCCTGGGGTGGCTGTGGCTTTTTGTTTTTGGTTTGGTACTGAATGTTCATATTGTGCCCTAGCACCCATTGCTTCCTCTGCCTCCTCCCCTTGGCTCTCCTGATGTCACATAAGCACTGGGAGCTCCTACACATGCATGTCACACAGGTGTAGGTCAATGGGTGAACCCTGGAAAACAAAGGGGAAAAACAAGAAATGCTTACTTTCAAAAGGCTTGTTAGTGTGAACTCTATATTTTTTCATGGCCACTATATTTTCCGTGTGTATGAGGTTGGGCCATCTAGGTGGGCTCACACATTAGCATACTACTTAAGGTTTCTGGGTGCAGGCTAGTGAGGAGGAGGGCCTTGGACAGGCCTTGATACTCCCATCCTCCCTGCCAAGTCAGGGTAGATACTGTTCTTATTTATAGACAAGGAAACTGAGGCCTAGAGAGATTACATGACTTGCCTCCAGCCACAGAGGAGGAAATGCTGGGTCTTCAGTGTGTTTTGTTTTCCAAAATCCCCACCTCCTCTCCCTCTCTCTCATTTCTGGGGAGATGTATGGCTGGTTCTCATTGCTGTGAGGAGTGGGAGAGGCAAAAATCATACCAGCTAAGTGGGTCTGGGACTGTGACAGAGGAATTCCCTTTGCTTTTCAGAGACTACTAATGGGGACGAGGGCGGGCGGGGCTTAGCTGGGGAGGGGAAGAGCGGATGGAATCACTTGCAAAACCCTAATAAATCTGCAGGCCCAGCTGTTCCTCATCTGATGATCCTGAAGGGAAAGTGTGAAATAGTAGAGATGCTGATGGGCCTGGGGGGCCCCTTCAAAGGCAACCCGGTTTTCCCAAGGACCCAGAGCAGGGGTGGAAAGTGTCCGGAAACGTCTGAAGGGTGTTTGTTAGAGTTGGGAGGCCTGGGCCCCCAGAGGCTGTATGCACACATGGAGTGTGCCTGGGAACGCCTGGGGCCTGGAAGTTCTGGAAGGGTGGTCAAGCCATCCCCTCCTGGAGTGCAAGATCAAGGCTGAGAGAGCTGGGAGTTTGAATCCCAGCACCACCATTTCCTGGTGGTATGGGCCTGAGTGGGATATTTAACCTCTCTGAACTTCATTTTTGTCATGTGTAAAATTAGGATAATAATCCTCCCTTCAGGTGGCTGTTAGGATTAAATGTGCTAATGCATGTCCATCCAGGTTCTTCCCCTTTGCTTCTTTTTCCTCTTTCCCCCCAGGGAATCAGGAAGGGGCTGGGCTATACTCATACCTAAGGCCAAGCCCAGGGAGGAGGAGGAGGAGCAGGAGTACCCCTCCAACCTCCACACCCTCCCACCCTCCCCACCCACCCCAGGCTTTCAGCTGGGTGTGGATGGGGTGGGCCTAGCAGAGAACTGTTTCTACTTCCCAGTCTCTGCAGCCCAGCAGCATACAGCAGGAGGAAGAGGGCTGTAGAGGGAGGCTCCTCTTGACCTTGACCACTCTCAGCAGGCAGGAGCTGTGAGTCAGTGGGGAAGCGGTAGGTGCCTAACCCTGCTTGGACTAAAGGCTTCCATCCAGCAAGTGAGCTGCTACCCCCAAGACAAAGGGCATGGTCTCTGCGGCTGAGGACTCTGGCCCCAGTTGAAAAGCCTTTAACTGTTCCAACTTTACTATTCCCAAGAACACAGTGGTCAGTCCTCCCAGGAGACAGTCTGACCACAAAGTCAGCCTCAGAGAGCAGGCCCAGTGGACCCAGGGGGATCAACTGGCGTTCAGAGCATCTGGGGCCACCTGAGCTCACAGGGATCAAGCCAGGAGCCTCTGCCCTGGGCAGGAGCATGTAGAAGCCCTACAGTCTCCAGGCAACCCTCCCTGTACTTGGTTCAGATAATCCTGGGTTCAAGACCTTCACCATCTGGGATGTGCCCTGCCACCCCCCCGCAAGCCAAGAAGCCCCTCTGAATGGCAGTTTCCCATGTGTAAAATGCTAACGCACCTGAAGGTTGTGAAGATGGCTGTCCTCACTCTCCCAGGCCTGCCCTGTGGACTCCGAGCATGCTCATCCCCTCCCTGAAATTCATTTTTTTCCTCTCTGATTTTTCTCTTTCCTTGTCTCTTTGACCTTTTTTCAGCTCTGAATTTCTTCTTAGCACCTTCTTCAGGCTGGTTGCTTTTCTCCCTCCGACAAGTCAAACAGCAGAGTGGGGAGGGTTGGAAGAAAACTTCACGTCTCAGATCACAGGGACCCTCTGCTCCAAGGTCTGGCCGCGCCGGACTCAGCCAGGCTCCCAGCTCCTGAGCAGATCCTGTCCTGACCTCAGCTTCTCTTTCTCTTCTCCCTCCTTCTGGGTGCTCCTGCCTGGCTCAGAAAAGGAGACAAATCAGGAGTGATCAGGGTGAGAGGGGGAGCAGAGGTGGTAACCCTCCTAAAACAAAGGTCAGTGGAGGCTGAAAGAAGTAAGCACGACATGACCCCTTAAGCTGCAGAGTAATGGGGAGAAAGTCAGTCCCCTTCCATCACTCCCTGCCTGGTCCCAGAACTAGAAGGAAGTCCTTCTTGACATCTAACTTATACCCTTTCCACTGTGATTCCTGTCTACTTCCTTTTGGTCTATGTGGATGATGCTACCTTCATCATCCCTTCACGGGCACCTCCTCAGTGGGCCTTATCCTCAATTCTGTTCAGCTCAAGGCCCAGGGGAGTGAAAGAGAACTTTAAGAGGATGTTTAAAGTTTGGCTTCTCATCACCACATCTCAGCCGAGTCCATAAAACTGCCTTATAAAGCCCACTGGCAAGCCAGCTGCCCTCAGCCCCAGGGGCCTCCCTGTTTTATGATTGGCCCCAATTCAGACACCAGCTGGATGTAGGAACTCACTGGCTTTTACAAAGAGATGTTAATGAGCAGTATCTCTTCCCTTCTGTCTTGTTCCCAGAGTCTCTAATCCTTCCCTCATTCATGTGTTCCATCGGTCAATAACCATGTACCAAGAGCCTCCCGGAGCCAGGTTCTGGGTTAAGGGCCTGGGGTGAGGGTGGTTCTCCCTTGAAAGCACTGGCCTGCAGGAACTAGCACCTGGGTGGCAGTTCCCAGTAGCTGCAGTAGCTGGATCACACTGCACTGTCAGTGTTTGTAAACTGCACAGTAATTGTGAAACTGTGTTGGAAAAACAAACAATTACAGAGCAGACTGATAAGAGCTGCCACAAGGTGTGTTCCAAGAGCCAGAAGCCTGCTCAGATCTGGGAAGTCTTCTCAGAGGAGGTGGCCTTTGAGCTGTTGCCTGAAGGATACTTAAGAGTTGTCAAAGCAAGAAAAATGGAGCAGGTGGATAAAGGGATATCCAGGGTCAAGCTCTCCTTTGCTAAGGGCCAGGAGTGAGGGCTGGGTAGTGGGGACAGGGATCCTGGCAAAAAGCCACAGGAGCAGTGCAAACAACACAGGTTCGAGTCTCTCCAGGGCTCAGTCGTCTGCCTGTGAAATGGTTATAGTGTTGGTTAGTTAAAAGAAAAACCAGAAGCAATAATCCCTAGTGTGTGTATATTATAGTCTTTCACCATTTCTAGTTACTTTGCTTTGCATTACCTCACTCGATCCTTGCAATAATACTGTGAGTTAGGAAGGGTGGTTTTTTTTAATATCCATTTTTCAGATGAAAAAATTATCTCAGAGAACTGCAGTGACTTGTGGCTGGAGACACAGCGAACAAGTGGCAAATGTGGATCTTGTATTCTAAAGCCAGGGCTCTTTCCACTGGTATCGTTTGGAGCTGCTTGGGGAAGTGCTGAGGGATAGAGGTGAGCAGTGGGGGGCAGGGGTGGGGGATATATAAGTGTTTCCTCTCAGCAGCCTCTGTTACGGTGCCTGCACCTCCTGCTCCCCTGCACCGAGTTCATCTCGGTGTGCCACCTAATACCAGGGTGAGGGCTAGAGGCAGGTAAGGGGACATAGGCAGTAGACTCAGATTTCCCTGGGAGCAGAGAAGGAAAGGAGGACCTCCTGAAGATGGACACACCATGGGAAGGGTCCTAGGCAGAATCACATTTATAGGGGTCTCAACAAAAGAAGGAATTTGGGAAGGAAAGACCCTGAGGGTCAGCCATGAGCCCCCAGGACAGCCACTGTCCTAGGTGAGAATGTTGGGGGACTGAATGCCTCCTTCTGGCTTTGGGGAGAGGGTGCCCTTGTTTCCTCCCACCTCCCATCCCCCATGGTGAACTTAAAGGGGCCAGTGCAAGTCTCATATTTGTAAGTGAAGCCCGGGGGACTAGGGAGAGAATATGAACCCCTGGACACACCTCCACAGTCAGGTGTTCAGAATGGAGGGGCTGGAGAGGACAGGGACCACACACACAGTACACTCGGACATGCAGCATCACACTGTCCCAAACACATACATGCAGTAGTAGACACGCAATGACTGCGTCTCATACCTGTCACCCAGACTGCAACACAAATGCAGCCCCTCTACTCCCATCCTAAACACAAACACCAGCCAAGACCCTCTTACATAAACCCAAACACACAGGCTCCGTCTGGGCCCCACCTCTCCCACACAAGCGCATTCATAGGCACACACAAGCATAAGCAATGCAAACAATGACTTCAAGTTTACAAACTGCTTGTACACACAGCAAACACAACACCTCTAGATCCACAACCAAATCCAAACTCACTTGCACACTCAGACATATAAATATGTATGGAAATAATGATCACACACACAGCTCAAGCACCTAAGGTCAGGAAGGGGCCCAGGGAGCTCTGAAGTCTAGCTTAGGCGCCCAGCAAGTGTCCCCCAGCCTGGCTTCCATCAAGCTTGCCATTCTCTTCCCCACCCCTCCACTCAGACTCACCAGGCTGATAAGAGTTGGCCTGAAGGGATCAGGTCTCCATCCCTATCTCCAACCACCACTCTTCCCTTACAACCCTTCAAGTACTCATCAGGGCTCCAGGGACACACTAGGGTCTCTGTTGATGTTACACCCCACCCCTTTGTCCTACCATCATGCAGAGACCTGAAGCCAGAAAGTGTGGGGTTAAGAATGGCTGCCTGGTCCCTTCGAGGGGTAGAGCAGAGGCGGTAAGTGCCACATGAAGCAGGAAACACTACCACCAGGACCTTCCTCCTCAGGCCCAGGAGCCCCAGACTTCCCTCTGTAAAGCAGGATGGGCTGGGAGGACTGGTGAGGAGAGACACTGCATCCCCAGTGGAAAGGGTGGCAGCTCCTGCCAGCAGTCTCTGTGTCTCTTCAAACACACTCACACACACGCACACACACACACACACACACACACACACACACCCTCCCCCACTGTAATTAGAATGGTCCCTCCAGCACCAGGGGAAAGGCAGTGATTTATGAATGGGAGTTGGTGTAGAGAGATTCCAGCACCATCTGCTTGGGAGCAAACAGGAAGAGCTTCAATGTGCTGCAGACTTGGGGGAGGGAACCAGTTGGTGGAACAGGCTCATAAAAGCCAATCCTAATGGCCACAGGTGCTCCCCCAACCCCCAGCCCCCAGGAGAGATCCACAGCCTCTGCCAGGGCTCCCATGGCATGCACTCCTCTAGCCAAGGCCAGGCTGCCTGAAGTGGAGCCGTGAAGGAAAGAGCCTAGACCATCCAGCAGAACTGAATGTAAATACCTACATTTACTTATAACTGAACTTCAGTTTATTTGTCTATAAAATGGGTATGATAGGATGACGGCAATAAACAACTAAAAAATATTAAATGTTATAATGTGCCTGATAAGGTAAATCATCTTAGCCCCATTTTACAGATAAGGATCCTGAGGCTGTGGAGGTTAAGAGACTGTTCCAGGTTTGCACTAGTGAGCTGCAGGGCCATGACTGGAGCCTGGGTCAGCAGAGGTCACTGCCCTAAATTTTTTTTTTTCTCACACTGCTTCTTAATATAGAGAAGCTTTGGAGATTACATGACATAAATATTTCAAGTGCTGGGCATGTGATAGGTACTCATCATGCATTAATTTTCTTCTTTTTGGGTATCTAGCTCCAGAAGTCAAAAATTTCAAAGACAGAGGGGGAGAGCAATAGACATTAAAGAGAGGTATTATAATTAGCACTTGGTGCCTTAAACTAGCAGACTGGCCAGTCCCGAGATGTTTACAGTTATAATCTAATGTCACCTACAGAAAATGACTGGCGTTTTTTAATGACAAGCCCAGCTGTGCTTCACAGTGATGAGTTTTGGTTGTGAGCAGGGCTATAAGTGACTGCCATTTGTATGCCCATCATATGGCCAGTCGTCGTCGGCAGCCGTCCGTCTCGAGAGACGATGGTGTAGCTTCTTAAGAGTCTATCTGCACCGCCGAGAATGGTTGTGCAGTCCGACTCGGGAGTGACACGGTATCTGTCTCCTCCCGTGTTGAATCGACATCTTGCGATGACGCTGGAGTGTCCTCTCCAGTGAAGCTGAAGCTACAGAGCCTGGGCAGGGTGATATGGAGGGTCTGCTATTGCCCATGCAGCAGACCCCCCCTCTCTTCGCAGCTGAAGGGTCCAAGGGAAAGACGAAGTCAATACAGCTTGGCTTCAGGTGCGCCGCAGGAGTTGCCGGTGTTGACTACAACGTCAAACCGCCTTAGGGACTCCGGCTCCGGATTTTCTGTCAGGGTTTACTCCCTTAGCCTTTCCCCTGAAGAGGTATGCCGCAAGGCAGCGGAGGTTTTTTGGAGTCAGAGTTTTCCTTCTCTGATGTGCCCTGACTGGAAGATCGAACCAGCGACACTTAGCTCGCAGGCCGACGCTCAATCCACTGAGCCAAACCAGCCAGGACATATGGCCAGTATGAGTTTAATTTTACTCTTCTTAGTTTGTTCATCCCCAGTGCCTTTAACTTATTTCCCCAACAGTGGTTCTCAACTAAAACTAAGATTCAGAACCACCTGGGGTTTCTAAATGTTCTAAATATTCTCCAAGTGGTTCCCACCTCCTATCCCTGGGGGACCCACTGGCCTTTGATTTGCAAGTCCTTCAAATCCAGAAATTGATCAAATGCATTGACACTATGACCACCAGAATGCAAGTTCCTCCCCCACAAGGACCATGTCTTTTTTTTTTTTTTTAAGATTTTATTTATTTACTTTTAGAGAGAGGGGAAGGGAGGGAGAAAGAGAGGGTTTAGAGAAACACCAATGTGTGAGAGATACATCGGTTGCCTCTCACATGCCCCCAGCTGGGGACCTGGCCTGCAACCCAGGTATGTGCTCTGACTGAGAATCGAACCAGCAACCTTTTGCTTTGCAGGCTGGTGCTCAATCCACTGAGCCACAGCAGCCAGGGCCAGGGACCATGTCTTATTGGTCCCCATGGCCCCTTCAGAAGTCTTGCATTCAAGAATAAAGTCTTCTAAAAAACACAGACATTTAGTCCTTAAGACCCAGCTTTAAGACTGGTGGAAACAAATGCCAAATGGAGGGACCAAAAATCTTGCTATCAAAGAATTGATATTGAGAAGGGGAGATCAGAAAGGAGGTGACATCTCCTTGGCTGGGCATTAAAGGCTGAGCGGGATTTTGAGAGTGGGTAAAGAAGATGGGTATTTCAGACATAATGAACCACCATGATACTGAATACCATCAGGCCTTAGCTCATGCCCTAACAGTCAGCATCTCCTTGTATTGCCTTAATTTTCCATGTGGGAGTTGAAGGGTAGAAAGTTCTACATGTCCCAGGGAGCTGGGGAAAGGGCAGAGAAGGCCAGCAGACAGTGTGGTTTGGCCCAGAACAGCCCCACATTTTCCCTATCTCAGGTGGCAGACCAGGCCTCTATGGCCCATTTCTCAGAATATTGTGGGTCCAGAGTATGTAGGGGCCACATCCATCATGGAATAAAGGCTTGCCCTATGATCTTGAGGTTGTGCATACTCAAGGGTTAAGCAGAGTCTTTCAGACTTGAACAAAGAAGGCCTAGAAGAGAGTGATCGGGAACCTGCAGGAGGTGGCACCTGGCCAGGCTGGAGAGAGAGTCAGCATTGCCCCACCTCCCTCTGCCACCATTATACTTCCTCTCCCACTCAAAATTAGACCTCTGGTTCCCACCACCCAGCCATTATACCGCTCACCCAACCTGGCCAATATCACATATTCACCCACAGGTGAGTATGGGCACTTGGCTCATGATCTTCCTCTGTATCCCAACTCCAGCCATCACCCTAGGTACCCTGAATATCCACAAGGACATTCCAACACCCTCACTTCTTGGCTCCTCTACCTCCCCATCTTCAATGACCTGCTTTCTGCCTCAGCCACCCACATACTGCCTAGAACAACTCCTATAAACTCTTGAACTGCAGTATCCCCCTCCTGGGCCGCAGCTTCTTTCCTTTCCTCCCATTAAACCTGGTGTCCTTTCACAGAGATTTCTCTAATTCTCCCATTCTGTCTTGCTCATTCAGCTACGGTACTGGAGTGCTGGCTTTGGACGAGGCACACTGCCAGGCTGTCAGCCCCTTCCTGGCTCCACTTCCTCCCCTATCGACCTGCCTGTGATTGGCCACATCATTCATTCTCCCTGGCACCCATGATTCCCACACCCCCTCACCCTGTCTTTCCCAGCCCTGGAGGATTCCAGTCATCTGCTTTCCCCATCATGATTCCCAGGCTACAAGAAGGCATAGGAAAATCACCCAACCGTGCAAACTGGTGCCACTCCAGATTTATGGTCCCTGACGTCAGCCCGGCCCTCCAGGCCACTGGGCCCTGGTGGTCAGCTCCTGTTCTAACCCTTTACCACCCTTTCGGGCTTCCAGCCTGTCTCCTCCCTCATGTAAAATTGATGGAGAAAATAGAGATTTTCAGATCATAACTCCCCCAACCTCCCTCTCCTCCTCCTCTCTGCTTATCACAGACCTAAACTCACCTATTTGCAATACCCTGTTTGCACACCACAGACCACCCAGCCCTTGTGAAAATTCTTCTCTTAGCTGCTGTGACACCACCACCCTCTTTCAGATACCTCTTACTTTCTGATCATCTCCTCTCTGTCTCTTCCACCTACTTCTCCCCCTCTGTCTTTTCTCTCTCTATTTGGTTCCCAGGGCTCCTTCTATCACTTCTCCTGGTGTTTCCCTGCTCCCACTCCCCAAATCTTATCTAAAGCCATGGCTTCTTGCTCCAATAATTCTGATATCTGTGGTTCCATGTCATAGCTTGTCCTGATGTCCTGGATGATTACCTGTCCATCCTGTAGGAAGCACCAAAGCAGCATGTTGCCGACTAGGCCTCTTAGTTCCTTCCTAAGACCTCTCCCTCCCTCCTTCACTCTCTGGATGTCCGGTTACAGCATCACCATTCACCCACCTCCCCAAGCTAGAGACCTTGGAGTTGCCTCAACTCCTTCTTGTCCTCCCCATACCCAATCACCACATCCTATCCTGTCTCAGGGAGGATTGGTTCCCAGATCCTCCCATCCCTTCCATCAAGCTGCTTATCTGTTGCAATAGCCTTTAACTGGCCTCCCTTTTAACTGCTCCATGCTCCTGACTTTGTCCCACTTTTATATTTAAGCCAAATTTTCTACAATGGCCCACAAATGCCTTACCATTCTACAAATCTGACACCCCTCCCCCTGCTCTCCTTTCCTGCCTCTGTCACACCCCCAACCCAACTGGCTCCAGGACAAGTGGGACCTGCTCAGAAGCCCATGTCTGTGCATTTGCCAGTCCTTCTGTCTGGAATGCCCTCCCTTCCCCTTCCTTAACTGGGAAACTATCTTCCAAGAGCACATTCACAGTTCCCCTTCCCAGATACTCCAGCCCCTCAGGCAGAATTGCTCTCCTCTTGGTTCCCCTGTACCAAGTTTACCCAATCTACAATATCTGTTGGTTCCAGTTTGGGGCCTTCATGGAACACGTCTGCCATGAACATCCTTGTACAAGAATTCACCTTTGGGGTGTGCATATCTTCGACTTGACTACTTGGATACTGATGGGCTGCTTCCAAAGAGGTATTTGAGAATTTTTGTTCCACATCTTCACCAATATTTGTTCTTTATGAGACTTTAACACTTTTGCTAATCTGGTGAGTATATAGTACCATTTCATTGGCATTTTAATTAGCATTTCCTGGATTACCAATCAAGTCACACACATTGCCATATATTTTTGGCCATTTGAACTTCTGCATATTCAATTCCTTGATCCAATTTTTTCACTGGGTTGTCAGTCTTTTGCATCCACATTTGTAGGATCTTTACACTTTCCAGAGAAGAGGCTTTTGTTGGTTGTATGCATTGCAAAATCTTTTCCCACTCTGACTTTTCTTCTTTCACTCTCTTAAAAGATAGAACTTCTTGCTTTTAATGTACTCAAATTCATCAATCTTTTCCTTTATGGTTAGCATTACTTTTGTGTGTTAAGAAATCTCTCCCTACCCTAAGGTCATGGAGATATTTTTCTATGTTGTCTTTATTGCTTTATTAAAAGCTTTATTGTTTTGCTTTTCACATTTAGGCCCATGTTCTGCCTGGAATCCACAGCACTGGGTACTTACTTCTGTAGTACCTCCACCTCCATCTGTATATGTGTTGGTCTCCGCAGCTAAACAAAAACTTTCTTTAGGGCAAAGGACAAATATATGTATGTATGTATTTAAATTATATTTTAATTTTTCAATTACAGTTGACAGACATTATTTTATTAGTTTCAGGTGTACATCCCAGTGATTAGATATTACATAATTTACTAAGTGAGTATCCCAATAAATCTCACACCCACCTGGCACCATGCATAGTTATTACAGTACTATTGACTATGTTCCCTGTGCTGTACTTTACATCCCCATGACTATTCTGTAACAAACAATTTGTACTTCTTCATCCATTCTCCCAATCCCCACCCCTCTTCCATCTGGCAACCATCAAAATGTTCTCTATATCTATCAAATGTATTTTTTTAATTGCTATATTCAGAGGTCCTAACATGGTGCCTGGCTCAGAGTAGGCACTCTATAAGTGCTCTTGGGTGCTTGGATTGCAGAATCCAGGTACAGCTTCTTCCAAGTAGGAAGACATTCTCTTCTGAAGGCCCCCAACTTTGCTGACTTCCCCACTCCCCTTGATAAGCTAACCCTCATGTCACAAGCACGTATCGAGCACCTATTGTGTGCAGGCCCTGGGTATAAGGGTATATTGCTAAGGATGGTGTAGTCTTGGCTCTCGTGAAGCTCACCACCTGGTGCCTGGCTTCCTAGCACTGGCCAGAGACCCACATACTGATTTGGGAAACCAGACAGACCAGGGTTCAAATCTCAGCTTCACCTCTTGAATTCAAATTCCAGTTCTATCATCTTGTGAGACCTTGAGCAAGTCACCTCAGTATCCTGGGCTCCAGATTTCTACTTTGTTAAAGGGAGGATAATGGATAACTTACTGGTCTCCATGAGGACTGAATGAACCAGTTACTACAGTTGTTCATATGGAAAATTATACAATAACTGATAAATCATAATACAAGGATAAACTGTTTTGTGACTCACAACTGTAAACCTACTTCTGCCCACCCCTATACAAAAGTGCTCAGCAGGTGCTAGACATATGGTTGGTGTCCAGAAGTTGCTAAGTTGAGGAAATAACAAATGAATGAATGAATAAGTGGATGAACTGGTGTCAGGGTATAAGGAGAGATAGAATTGGGCAGTGGGAGAGCAGGCAGGAGGCAGAGGCTGCTTGCTGGTCCCTTGCAGGCCTTCCTTGTTGTCACAGTAACTGCTGTCAGCAAACGTCTCCCAGACAGGAATCCCCTTCAGGGCTCCCTTCCCCAGTCCACTGCATTTGTTGACTCAAAACCGCTCCACTGCCAATTTAGCCTCCAGTAAGGAAGGGGGGGGCAGGGGGGAGAGGTGTAGGAGGGAGTGGAACTATACAGAAAGGGGTCTTTGTCTGAGTGCTCTGGCATTTCAGATTTTGGTGAAGTTCTCTCTCTCTCTCTCTCTCTCTATTTTTATTTTTTAATTTAACCTCCTAAAGAATTGAGGGGGCTGCACTTGCAGTGGGAAGTATCTGATTTAGACAGCAGGAGGGACTTCCAATGGGCTCTCTGTATTGGGTGGTGGAGCAATAGAATGGGTTGCCCAGTCCCTGGGGAGTCTACCTGGGGCTTGGGCACAGACCAGGGCACTGTCCCTGTGAGGATCTCCCATGGGCTTAGCCCTCTGGTTCCACAGCAGCCCTGCTCCCTGCTGAGCTGAGAGGCTCCATGTTCAGGAAGCTCCTCTGGAGCTGGCAGCAGCTGAGCCTCCCTGTTCCTAGGCGTGGCTTGGTCTTGGGCCTCTGACCACCTGCCCTGCTCTGCTTTGGGCCCCTCTCACGGGGTTCCTGTGGGGCCAGCTCCAGCTCCTGAAGTGCTCGAGGCTGGGCCCCGGCTCCCCTCTGACCCCGTAGAGCCCTCCCACCCAGCCCTACTTTCAGGCCTGCCCTCCTGCCACCCTCAGTTTATGCCCAAGAGCAGGAGCCCGGCCTAATGGCCCTGGCCTCCTACCGTCCCCTCCCCAGGCCCGCCCCGCCCTGCCTTGAGCCTCTTCTCCCTTTGCTGCCTTGCCTGTCTCTTTAGGTGGTTTCCAGGGCCCTCGGTGTACACACCCAGGTTTAGCAAGCTTCTCTCAGGACCTCCCAGGCCCATGTGTCTGCTTGTGTCTCTATTTCCCTTTCTCTCTCGCTGCGTCTCTTTCCTGACGTCTGCCTCCCTCCGCTCTCTGCCTCAGCCTGTCCCTTTTGCCTTCCTTCCTTCATGTCTATTTGTCTCTCTCTGACTTCTTCTTCCTTTTTATGACTCCATTTCTGTCCTTATGTGTGTCTAAGTCTTTCAGTCTGTCTCTGGAGCGTCAGTCTCTCTTTTGGTGTCATGTCTCTGTCTCCTGTCTGTCCCTCCCTCTGTCACCATGTCTCTGTCTCACTCACTACCTGGGCCTCTCGGTCTATCCCTGGCTCTCTCCCAGTCGGTCTCTCTGCCTCTATCCCTGCTTCTCCCGCTCTGAGCCTCTCTCTCCCTGGACACTCAGCAGACCAGAGCCAGAGTCTGCCCAGCAGCCCTCACCTCTGGCATCACTGCTGGGGACAGGCTTTGCCAACAGCTGCCAAGTGAGAACAGGCCTGTGTCCTCAGGCCTGCTCTGTGTGCGGGAGTTCCAGGGGCTGGAACCTGTCTTCACTCAGCACCTGCTGAGAGCTCCTTTCTCCCTCCCCTCCTCCCTCTCCTGGACTTAAACTCAGTGTCCCCACCCCCACTCCGAAGAACCTGAGCCCTGGCCCTGAGACAGCACCACTCAGAGCTCCGTGGGGGCACTGTGGCAGGAACTCCTCCCCAACACCAGTCAAGAGCTCCCAGGCCAGCTGGGGTGCCCACACACCCTATGTGGAAAGCGGCGTGGACAACGAGGGTAAAAGAATCCAGGATCCAGTGTGGGCCACAGACTGGAAAATCCCAAAGGAAGGGAAACCAGAGTGTATGTCACAGAGAAAGGCTGGGCTCAAGCTGAATGGGACCAAGTCAAAGAGAGAAGGCAAAAGAGGGCATTCTAATGAGAGGACCTGAACTAGCAAAGCAGGGAGGTAGGAATAATTGAGGGACCCTCGATGGGCAATGGTTTAAAGGGCTAGAACTAAGGTTTGTGTAAGCACTTGAGAGCAGAGAGAAGATTAAAAACTATCCACATGCCCTGGCCAGTGTGGCTCAGTTGTTTGGAGGATGGTGCCACAGACCAGAAGGTTGAAGGTTTGATTACCGGTCAGGGAACATACTCAGGTTGCAGGTTCGATCCCCAGTCAGGGCACGTATGAGAAGGCAGCCAGTCGATGTTTCTCTCTCTCTGACTCTCTCTTCCTCTCTCTAAAAGCAATGGAAAAAATGTCCTTGGGTGAGGATTAAAAACAAAACAAAACTACCCATGTGGTGGTAGGTAAGAGGGAGGCAGAAGTTTCATAAGCGACCATGACAGGCTCAGTTGGTTTCTAATTCCCAAAGTGAAGAAGAGGAAAAAGGGATTTCAGGCTAAGGAACTGATATGTGCTCAGAGAGGTGCTGACGCTGTGTGGTGCAGAGTGAGAGGTCTAAGGGACAGGGAATGGAACAGGAGCTTGGCGTGCCACCCTAGGGGACTATCTTGTGGCTGCCACAGAAGAGTTTTGAGGAAAGTGACATGGTCAAGTCTTATTTGTTTTTACTTTTTAAATCACCGGCAGCTGTTGGGAGGATGGACTGGCAGGAAGGGAGGCTGCGGGTGGGGAGGCCTGTAACAGCTACTGCAATAGTCCTGGCAAGAGCTGAAGAAGGGCTGGCCAGGGCTACGTTCCTGGGAGTGGAGACCAGAGAACTCTTGGAGGGTACCTTCTGAAACAGACTATTAAAACCCAACCAGAAAGGGGGTCAGGGAGAAAGTTGGGGATGTTGAAGTGCTTAGCTTAGGGAACACAGTGTTAGAGGAGATGTTTAGAAGAAAAGACCAAGAACTTTGGGTTTGAAGTATCTGTGGGACTTTCTAGGGGTAGAACTCCTTCCCCTTGGCCCCTCACTTGAAGTCCTGGAAGGTGCAGTCCTAGAGAGGGTCTAGTGACCACAGAGAGTTCTGGAAGTTGACAGTCTCTGGGGCTGAGCAAATGCTGAGCTGAGGTCTAATCTATTTATGGCCAGTTCTAGCTCCAAAGCAAAAAGGAGTAAGAAATGACTTAGGAAAGACACTGCCTGGTACCCTCTTGAATCCTGCTTCTTCAGTGTCTTCTCACCCATGCTCCCTACATGCCTACACCCTACACACACACACACACACACACTCACTCACACTCTCACACACATAGAACTAGATCAGCAATGGCAACAAATGTCCAGACCATCCAACAAGTATTTTCTAATGCAAATTCCCTCCCTCCCATTGTTACCCACACAACTGCTCTCTGAGCAGCTGGAGGCAGAGTTGGGGTGGTGGCAGCAAAAATAAATCCCATTTTCTGCTCCTCTTTAGTGCTGGGTTGCAATCCTCTGCTGCCTCCCCTCTTTCTCCACAGATGGGGGATTAGACTGGCCTCAGGTTCGGCTCTGTCTCGTGGGGAGGGTGACGGGCAGGGCAGGGACTGAGTGGGAGGGAGTGGAAGTGTTCAGTGACAGGGCTAAGAATAACAGCTTCCATCGGGCCTGACACCCTCTCCCACTTGCCATGGCTCAAGTTGTTCTGTGCGTGCGGAAGACAGACAGACAGATACAGGGTGTCTGCATGGGACTCTGTGTATTTGTGCATGGGACAAAGACCAAAGCTGGGGGTGCAGTGGAGGGCAGGTTGACAGGCCAATGATGTGGATGTGACTGGGAGAGGCTGGAGACAGAGCAGCCCTGTGTGAGTGAGACGGTGAGAGAGAGAGAGCAAGCATGCTCTGTGCTTGTGTGTGTGTGTGTGTGTGTGTGTGTGTATTTGTGTGTTTTAGGGGCTGCGGAGGGAGGCGTGCTGTTGTGAGAGAGGCTGCTGACGTGTGGGAGAGAAGATCAGACAGGCAGGGGGAGGCTGGGCCCGAGTGTGCAGTCATCATCAGGGCATTTGTCAGC
This sequence comes from Furipterus horrens, assembly GCF_987537825.1. Classification (NCBI taxonomy): domain Eukaryota; kingdom Metazoa; phylum Chordata; class Mammalia; order Chiroptera; family Furipteridae; genus Furipterus; species Furipterus horrens. The sequence goes on along the minus strand of NW_028327171.1, from coordinate 45,568,350 downwards.
AGCCACGGTGAGGGCAGCAGGGAAGGCCCTGGCCACAGGCCTCACTCTGCCTGGAACCACTAGGCATCCCACACGTGGCAATTCAGTCGCTGCCTTCTCTTGTCCAAAGGACAACTGAGAAGGAAATGTGTGTGTGCACAGGGGTGTGTCTGAGGGTATGGAGACTGTGTGCAGCATATAAGGGTGTGTCTTGTATACATATGTTAGTGTCTGTATACATGTAGGAGTGTGTGTTAGAATATTGTATTGTCTCTTTGTATGTAAGTTTGTATACATGTCTATTTCTGGGTGCGTGTATGGTTTGTTTACGAGTCTTTGTGAACGAAGGTGCATCTGTCTGTGTCTGTGTGTATGTGCGTGTATAAATGTGTATCTTTGTGTGAGCGTGTATGTGTGTGTGAGACTGAGTATCCGTGCGTGTGTAGACAAATGATGAGATGGGATCCTCAGGCCCTCAGCTTGCCCAACTTCCCTCATTGCCTCCAGCTCCCAGCAGATGGTGAGGGACCTGTGACCATCAGCCTTTAACTCTGTCCCCACTTTTCTAGTGCACAGTGAGCTGAAGATAGGGGCAGGAGCCAAGAGGCTGCTGCATTTCTAGCCTTTTCCGGGATGGAGCAGGAAGAAGCGCCAGAGTTTGCCTGACGGTGATGACCGCACCCACCAACCCCGGCGCCAGCTGTTAGCGGCCAGTGCAGTGATGCCTCGTTTTATCGAGAGCACATGTTGGGATAGGGAGCATGCTATTTGAATTTCTGTATATGAATCACAAATGCCATGAGAGGTCCTCAAAACAGTTTTATGATGCATTCTTTGTGAAGCCAGTGGTTAGTATAACATGGGGCACCCCAGCCTTGTCAAAGCAGCTGTCTGGGAGTATGACTTCCCGAGACATGCAGTCTGGGCCCCGGGCCTTCTCTTTAACAGCCAGGAGGGTCTACCTAGCCAGGTATCTATCCATCTATAGCATCACCTAGAGGGGTTCTTTAATGCAGTACTTTATGAAGCCAACTAAATGGTTCATTGAGAATGACTAAACTTAACCTTGGAAAGAAAATCATAAACATTTTACTACCTAGCTAAGCCAAGCATGATTACATATGGAAACTATGGACACTACTCAGTGGGATTTTGATATTAATTTCCAATTTCCTCTTCACTGAGGAACTGATGAAAACCCAGTCTCTGTGCTATCCAGGCTAGAATCAACATCGTCATACACCTACACCATCCATGCAAACTGCTGCTTCTCACCATCCCTCCCTCCACTCCAGGTCCACCCTGGCTGCTCCAGAGCCTTGACTTGACCCTCAGTCTTGGACGGTGTGCACACTGGGGTCTATTTAAGTGCCATTTCCCTCAGTGACATTCAGGAGAGCTGCCTCAGCTGGCCTCCTGCTGTCACAGGCAGCGCCTCCCTCCCTGGGCTGCCTGCTGAGCCCCTACTCTGTCTTATTTCCAACCTGCCTGTTTGTCCATTCTGGCCTCTCCTTCCTGCCCCAGTGGGCTCAAGGGAGCTGTGTGTTATTCACTGCTTTGAGCAGGACTCAGAGAACAGCTTCCCCCATCAGGCAGGAACAAGACACCCAAGAGCTTCCTGTGTCCACTTCCGCTGTCCCCTCTGAGAAAGGGAGCTTCCACTCCATGTGTAACATCAGGGGACAGGAGGCACACCATGGAGTCTCCAAATGGCATGAAACCAGTAGCTTCAAGTGGGAACAACCTCTGGGGAGGGACCCAGCACCGGGTTCAGAGACAGGCACACACACTTCAGTTTGACTCTCAGCCCTGCCACTCTGAGGCTCTGGTCAAGTCAGTTATTCTCTTTGTTAGAAGGGCACATTCACACCTTCCATGAAATAATGGATTCACATGGAAAGCCCCTGCGCCTAGCAGGCATTCAGTGCAGGCCTACCTCAGAGATACCGTGGGTTTGGTTCCAGACCACTGCAATGAAATGAGTCATAATCCTTTTGCTGGTGGAGAGTCTTTCCTTCAATTTGTAAAAAAAAAAAAAAAAAAAGCGACATCTGTGAAGCGCAATAAAGCAAAGCTCAATAAAATGAGGTATGCCTATAAATGGTACTTACCACCATTACTACTCTACCAACCCAAGGGATCTTGGAGAACAACCAGTGTTTACCAAACTTTGGCTGTGACTCAGAGTCACTTGGGAAGCTTCTTAAAATGCAGCTCCCTGGGCCCAGAGCCTTTGCCTCAGTGGGTCATGCCACAAGCCCTCCATCTACCCCAGCTTCAGAGTACCAGGGTGGTTTGTGGAAACGGCTGGGCTACACTGGCCTCCCACCCACCCCTTTCTTGCATTTCAGAGCTACTGAGGCCCCAGTGTGCGTTGGCTCCTGAGGACGCCATCCCAGGTGATTGAGTTTGACATCATCTTTGCTGGAGAGCACCCTGGTGGCTGCTTTGGTTTTGATTACAGGCAGCCTGGCACCGGGTAGCCGTGGCCTATTCACCTGAACTGCCTGCACAAGGCACAGATGCTAATTACACGGGTAAGTACTTGCAGATTTCCCAGGAACAACAAAGATAATTTGTTTGCTGCATGGCTTGTTAGGAGAGAAGCCGGGCTCTGGTGTCTGGGTGGCTTGTAGATTAGGCCCCTGGCCTTTCACCTCCTCCTGCCCTTGCCTGCTGGTTCTCCCAGCTGTGCTGATTAGAAGCGGGGGAAATTAAGATCACCCTCTCAGCCCCCATCCCCACAGGCTGGAGGAGCTGGGGGGAGGAAGGGGGATCCGCTGGGCTGCAAGGCTAGGCCAGGCTGAAGACATCTAGCAGGGTTCCCTCCTGCCCAGCCTGGTGCTTGTGGAGACAGGGCAGACAAGTAGCCAGAAGCACGGCTTTCCTGAGTCTCCCCCTTGGACATGCACAGCATTGCTGCCACTGCTGAGGAGCAGGCTGAGGGATGAGAAGAGTTCACACACAAGGAATGTGGGAACTGGAGGAGCTGGAGAGGGAACTTCTTGGGGCTCCCACAAAGGGTGGTAACGGGGTGGTTGCTGCAGGGAAGGATACCCCGGTCTTGGCCTTGACTGCTATGGAGTGGGCAGGAGTGACACCCTATCCATCTGAGAACAGGGTCATGCCAGATCTGTGAGTCCAAATGACGTTGTAAAGAGGAAAGTCGCCGTGGAAATCAGCCAGACCCCAGCTGCCTAAGAGCAATGCAAGGAGCCCCACGAGAAGTAAGGCATCAGGGCTGAAAGGGTTGTAATAGTCTTCTCCCCTTGTTTCCTCTGCCTGTGGGAACAAGAACAATGGGATTGTTATTATTAATATTGGTATCCCTTATAATTTTATATGTCTTTAATGGTTTTTATACACTAATAGTCACTATTTATCAATGACCTACCATGTGCCAGACAATGAAATTGGTGTTGTGCATATGATTAGGCTACAAGGGAGAGGTCATTAGGTCTGTATTACAGATAAGTAAATTGATGCTCAGTGAGATGAACTACCTTGACTGAGGTCACACAGTAAGATGCGGAACCAGGATTTGCTTCCCCTGTCCCCTGATTGGCTCCTTTCCGATGGCAGACTAGTGTCCATCAGAACCAGAATGCATGTCTGCCATTCAAGCACATGGCTTTCCCACACAGTGAGTGGAGGAGCCTGGGGCAGGGGTTTAAGTTGTGTGTCCCCTATGGAAGGTGTGATGATGAGCAGACTTACAGGGGATCCAACCTTATTCTGGAATGGTGGATATTCCATCAGAATAGTCTACTATGCTCCAGTGAGAACAGCCCTTGTCCTGGGCCTCCCACCCCTCTTTCCTTTCCTCTCTATCTCTCTCACTTCCGTAGGCTATGGGTGATCTTGAAGGTAAATGGAAACTCTGTCTATGGGGGAAAGGAACCTGGTGTCCCCCAGGGCAGAGGCCAGTCTGGGATGGGGTTGGGTACAGGACGTGCATGGCTGGCAAGCTGGGAGAGGGAGTTAGTGAATAAAGTGACAATGCCAACCCTTCGATCAGCTGCTCTCTGTGATCCCAGGATTTCCTTTCATCCTACATCTGCTTACATCTTTCCATTCTGGTTTCACTAATTATCATTCCTCTAAAAACTGTTGGGAAAATTTGTTAAAGGCAAATAACTTCTGCCCATAGCAACCCTTTCAGTCTCTTCACTTCTGCCCCTGGCCCTAAGACCTCAGCCTCTCAGCTGTCGAGAAGGAAACCTGTCCTGATATCATTAGTGTGTCCAAGAGAGCTGTGTTTTCACATATTTCTGTTTCTTCCAATTAAGATGATTCATTAAACCTCTAGAGGAATTCATTCTTATTCCTCGATCAGAACTTTCAAATAAATACATTCGGCCGATGGAAAGAATCCTTTAATACAGCACATGTCCTGATTTTGGTTTGGGGCATGTAGCCCTCAGGTTGTCGCTGGGAATGAGCAGAAGAGACCTGGGGCCAGTCTGTGACTTTGTGCAAGGGAGGTGAGCAGGCTGAGCTGACTCTGGCCACGTGAAGAGAAGCAGCTCTCCTCTCCCGCCCCGCCACCCCAGGGGTCTGAGGACAACACGCCAACTTCCCGGGTCTCGGCAGGCCTTGCCGGCCCCATGGCCCAGAAGCGGAGACTGCTTCTTCCCCGAGGTGGGCCTGCTGAGGAATTTGGGCCTGTTGCCACTTGGCCAGCTGTAGTTTCCATTCTGAGTGACCAGGGAAGAATGCACATTACTCCCAGCACCAGGTCTCCACGGACGACACACAGCTACCGGAACCTACCTTGGTGGAACCTGGCACGCTGAGTCTAACCCTGGTTCTGTTCCATGAGGATTTGGGGCTCCTTGCTGCTCCTCTCTGAACCTCGTTTGTCTTCAAATGGGAGGCATTTCTTGGGCTTCTACCATGTTACCAGATTTGCAGTTCTAAATCTTGCCAGCAGCCCTCATCACCCCTATTTTACAGATGAGGAGATTGTTGTTCAGAGACATTGACTTGACTAAGACCATATGACTGGTAAGGGAACGATCCAGAAATGAAGCCAAGACTGTTGGCTCAGGATTCTCTTGAGACCTCAAAGGGAACCAGTGATTGGCATACCCTGAGCACAAGGTCCTGGCCTGGTGGCTGCTCCTGAAAAAATAAACAGGGCTCAGAGACTATAGGAGCAAACCACATACTGGGAGGTGTGCTGGGAGCACTCAGAGCTAGGAAGGGGATATCACCCAGACTGTGGATGGAGGGGCAGGAAATGTACTGAGCTGCAGAAATCCACATCACCGGTTCCAAGAGACAGAATTAAAGTCTAATATAATGGGACTAGAATCTAAATCTCAGGTGCTGTCTGAGGGAGACAGAGCATGGCAGTGAAGTTTTATATCTGTTAGGAAGCATTGGGCTACAAGTAACAGAAAATCTGGCCAATAGTTGTTTACTCAAATAAGGGGTTGTTTTGCCCACAAAACAAGAATTTAGAGGTAGGTGGTTGGTGGTATTGACTCAGCTGCTCAAAGGGTGCTATCAAGGATTTTCTGTCTTGCTTTTCTGCTATTTTCACTACATTGGCTTTTTGTCCTCATGTTTGTCCAACCTGATGATTTTAATGTGGCAGCTCCAAGTATTACATCTGCATTCAAGGCAAGAAGATGGAGGAGAGATGGTGCCAATGATATTTTCCCCTTTAATCAAGAAATCAAAAGCCTTTACTTGCCAGTTGAAAGATTTAATAAATAGGTTGAAAATATGGAGGAAAGAGAGGAAGGAAGGAAGGAAAGAAGGAAGGAAGGAAGGAAAAGGAGGGAGAGAGGGAGAGAAGGAGGGAGGGAGGAAGAAAGGAAAGAATGAAGAAGGGGAGAGAGAGTTGGAGGATGAGAGGGAGGTAGGAAAGAAGGAAAGAATTCTTCTCAGAGCCTTCCCTAACATTTTTTTTTTTTTTTTTTTTGAAGAGAATGGAGTCACATGGGCACTTTTAATTGCAAAAGAAGCTTGGAAGCAGATTATCTGGCTTTTACATTCTATAGTGAGAGAATAACAAGAGAGAAAGAGATTAAAAATGGCTACCGAGTTTATCAACCAACTGAATTTGCCATGGAATTCTACATCTTGGCCATGTGATGGCATTCCAGGGATAAATCACAGAAGTCTGTCCTGGTCAATACACTTTTACACATGCTATTTCCTGGAATTGGGACTCCACCCCATTCCTATACCTCTCATATTTGCCTAACAAAGCCTTCAGTGTATTCTGGAACTATACTTTTAGAAGCAATTTGGCAACATGTTTCAAGGGCCATAAAAGTGTTCATAAATTTTGACCCAGTATTTCCACTTCTGAGAATTTATTTGTTCCAAGAAAATAACCCAAAAGGAAAAAAAACTACATGTTCAAGGATGTTCATTACAGCTTTAGAAATAAGAAACAACCAAAAAATCCAACAATAGGGGAATGGGTAATGAAATCATAATATACTCACTGGATGGCATATTGCTTAGCCATTAAAAGTGATCATTATAAATTTCACTTGGTGATTTAAAAAAGGGCTGTGATATAATGTTATGTTTAGAAACAAAACATATGGTCCTGATCGGTGTAGCTCAGTTGGTTGGGCATCATACCACAAAGCGAAAGGTCACTGCTTTGATTCCCAGTTGGGGGACATGCCTGAGTTGCAGGTTTGGTCCCCAGTCTGGGCACATATGAGAGGCAACTGATTGAGGTTTTGTTACAGAAACAGAGTCCAAAAATCCCCGGAGTTTGTGGCTGGGGGATGGGGAGAAGGAAGCAGCTTTCAGAATGCCTCCACATGCCTGAGGCTGATGGCCGGTGTCTTTCATTATGTAAATTGCACCAAAAGCCTCAGGTGCATGGGAGGAGTCTTGAACCAGGGGATGGTATGGAAAGCACACAGAGCCTACCTGGGGTTCTGTGAATGGTCAGAACTATTGGCAACACCCACTGCATCAGAGGACACAGTCAGGGATATATAGGCAGCTGCGACCACTTTAGGGGGGGCACGCTCTGGGGCTGTCTCCCTCGCTGGTGAGTGTTCACAGAGGTGCTCTGGAGAAGGAGAGGAGATCCATGCAGTTTACAGAAAGAAGACAGTTCGCAAGGAGGCCGAGAATCCAGGTGGTCCTGCCTTGAGAGCTGGAAGACACCACAGCACAGAAAGGACCTCGCCAATCAGATTGAGTGATTGGCAGCTGCTGGTAAAGCTGAACTGTGCCTAGGAAGTAGGGAAACGGTGTTTCTGACCCCCCCCCCCTCCAAAACTGGTTAGGTTTGGTAGAGGGTAGGCAAGGATATGTGTAACTGTTAAATAAACAATTTTTCTTTTCACTCAAATATAATATTCAGAGTTGTAATTTTGGCGGCGGGCAATCGGACCCCTAACTAAAGAGCCCGTGGGTTTGTTTTCAATTGGAGCAGCCCAGGGGCTCTGTAACAGTTTCTCTCTCACAACAATGTTTCTCTCCTTCTCTTTCTCCCTCCCTTTTCATCTAAAAATAAATAAATAAAATATTTAAAAACAAAACATACATATTCATCCAGACAGGTAAGAGGGGCGGAGCCAGGGCAGAGAGGACACAGTGTGGTGTCGGTAGCAGCGGTGACAGTGGCAGGCTGCTGGAAAGTGCAGTCACACATTTTAAAAAGTCGGGAAGGACACGTGGAGAGCGCACCCAGCACCAGACCAGATAGCACAACTCAGGGTCCCAGAGCCAGGGGAAAAAAGCCTCATTGCTTCTGACTGTGAAAACCAATGGGGGTTGGGGCATAGGAAGAAACTGTCAGTCTCTCAGCAGAGTCTGCTTGTTTAAAGGGCCTCCATGGTCCTAGAACGTCCGTAGACCCACACACTCCGGGAACGATGGCCAGGGCAGCAGCTAGAGGGCTGCCAGTCCCGTATGGAAGTGAGAGAAGTGCCTGGAAAAGGCGCGAGTGCTAAGCAAGCAGCATTGTTCCCTCTCAGACCCCTGCCCCACACACAGTGCCACAACATGGTGAAACAGGTTGCCCTGTACTGAGGAATATACCTAAGGCTCTGACCCTTACAACGTAACAGGAGTGACAGCTCTACCTAAGACACAGAGGCAGACAAACACTGAAGCCCATCAAGATGAGGAGACATAGAAGTATGGCCCAAAAGCGGAAATGAATCAAGGTTCCAGTGGGAGAACTAAGAGACAAGGAGATAGCCAACCTAACAGACCTAGAATTGAAAACACCGGTGATAAAGATGCTCACAGTCTTGACAGATATGCTTGAGTACAACAAACACATAAGAGAAGAAGTGAAGGGTATGCTAAATGAAATGAAGGAAAATCCACACAAAACCAATGGTGAAGGGAAGGAAACTGGTGTTCAAATCAATGATTTGGAACATAAAGAAGAAAAAAACAGTCAACCAGTACAGAATGAGTAAACAAGAATTGAATAAAATGAGGAGAGGCTTAGGAGCCTCTGGGACAACTTTAAGCGTGTCAACATCTGAACCATAGGGGTGCCAGAAAGAGAAGAGGAAGAGCAAGAAATTGAAAACTTATGTGAGGAAATAATGAAGGAAAACTCCCCAAATTTGGTGCAAGAAATAGACATACAAGTCCAGGAAGCACAGAGAGTCCCAAACAAGCTAGACCAAAAGAAAACCACACCAAGACACATCATAATTAAAATGCCAAAGGTTCAAGATAAAGACAGAATCTTAAAAGCAGCAAGAGAAAAGCAGAGAGTTACCTACAAAGGGATGCCTATAAGACTGTCAGTTGATCTCTCAAAAGAAATTTTGCAGGCAAGAAGGGGCTGGCAAGAAGTATTCAATATGATGAAAAGAAAGGACCTACAACCAAGATCACTCTATCCAGCAAAGCTATCATTTAGAATGGAAGGGCAGATAAAGTGCTTCCCAGACAAGGTGAAGTTAAATGAGTTCATCCTCACCAAGCTATTATTATATGAAATGTCAAAGAGACTTACTTAAGAAAAAGAAGGTCAAAATTATGAACATTAAAATAACAACAAAGTCACAACTATCAACAACTGAATCTAAAAAATAAAAACAAAATCCAGCTAAGCAAACCAGAATAGGAACAGTATCATAGGTATGGGGATCATTTGGAGGGTTATCAGCTAGGAGGCAGAAGGGGAAGAAATGGGGAAATGGCGCAGGGATCAAGGAGCAAAATTGGTTGGTACAAAATAGACAGGGGGAAGTTAAGAATAATATAAGAAATGATGAAGCCAAAGAACTTATATGCATCACCCATGGACATGAACTAAGGGGGGTGAGAGTGTTGGAGGAAAGGGGGGTACTGGGCAGAGGGGAGCAAAGGGAAAAAAATGTGGACTACTGTAAGAACATAATTAATAAAATACACTTTAAGAAAAGAATAATATAGAAAAGGGTGAAGCCAAAGAACTTATATGCATGACCCATGGACATGAGCTAAGGGTGGTGGGATTAGTGGAGGGAAGCGGTGTACTGGGCAGAGGGGAGCAAAGGGGGAAAATTGGAACTACTGTAACACCATAATCAATAAAATATACTTTAAAAAAACATATGCTCAAATGTATTATTTGGACTACATACTTGTCTTACTATTCTTGGACTACCATAACAAAATAGCATAGAGTAGGTGGCTGAAACAACTGAAATTTATTTCTCACAGTTCTGGAGACTAAAAGTCCAAGATCAAGGTGCCTGGAGAGTCTGTGGCTGGTGAGAGCTCTCTCTTTGGGTTCCAGACAGCCAACTCCCTACTATGTTTTCACATGGCCTTTCCTAGTTGTGTGCACACAGAGAGAAACTCTGGTGGCTCTTCCTCTTCTTATAAGGGCACTAATCCCACCATGAGCGCCCCACCCTCATGACCTTATCTACACCTAATTATCTCCCCAAGCCTCCATTCTCCAAATGCATTCTCACATTCCGGGTTAGAGCTTCAACATGAATTTTGGTGGAACAAAATTGAGTCCATAGCAGTACTTAAATGTATGTGTGCCTTGTGGACAAAGCCCTGAAGGTGTTACATAGTTTTTAGCATAATTGGGGGGTCAGAGAGGAGTTAGAATAAGTACAATCTTTCAAGCCCCAGCTCAAATACTACCTCCACTAGGAAACTTCTTCCTCAGTTTTTGCAGTCACATCTTTTCTAAAGTTATTTTACTGGACCATGTGCTTCTGTGGTGCTAAGACCATGAACAATTCCCATTTGTTCCTGACCCGTGATAGACCAATGACACAGGAACCCAAGTCAAGAATCCAGACTAGGAGCTCAGTTGGGTGCAGGTAGTAAAGAGTGGGTGATGTATATACGCAGAAACCAGGTATGAGATCTAAGCAACAGGCCCAAGGCACCAGTAGGTGCAGGGCTTGAAAATGAAGGCATGGCTGCTGAGCATGGAGTTAGAGCTGTATTTTTAGTTATTTTAAATTTGTTATTTTACTTATTATTATTATATAATACATGTATACATGTTAAAAAAAATTAAAATAGTTCAGATAAAGCCTATCTTGTCTCCTACACAATTCCACTCCTCTCCCTAGGAATGGTCAGTTTAGTATGTATCCTTCAAGAATATTCTTCCTCATGCAATAGTTTCAAAGCATGCATCCACATTTATGTAAACAGAGTCACATTGTTCTGTGACTTGCTTCTCTCTTATAACAAGACCTTTTCACTTCAGGATGTGAAAGTCTATCTCATTTGTTTGGATTTCATAAAACCATTACTAATGTGGATATTCAAGTGTATTTAGCTCTTTCTCTATTAATGAGCATTTGGGTTGTTTCTGATTGTTCAGCTTTCTGCCCCTTCCAGCATGGCCCCCGGGGTGAGGCCTCTTTGTGCACTTGGAGCACGTCTCCAGGCAGAAACCGGGAATAGCTATGAAGGGTTTGGGCATTTTTCATTTTCACAGGCACTTCCAGATCACAGCTCTACAAACACCATGACAAATTCCATGCTTACCAACAGTAAAAAAGGTGTTCGTCGCCCTCAGCGTTGTTTGACTTGCATTTCTTTGATGACTAGTGAGGCCGAGCCTGTAGTCCTGCATTTATGGGCCATCTGCAGTTGCTGGAGGTGAACTGTCTGTTCTCAACTATGGCCCATTTTTTCTTTTGGGTGGTTTGTCTTTTACTTACTACTTGTAGGAATTCATTATATAATCCTGACTATTAATCCTTTTCAATTGTATACGTTGCAAATACCTTTTTCCCAGTCTGTCACTTGTCTTTTAACAGTATTTATGGGGTTTTATCATGTTTTTTGTTTTTTGATTTTTGTCATACAGCAGTTTTAGATTTGGACATAATCAAATTTAGCAACCATTTTTTTCATTTTTACGGTTTTTGTGTTTTATGTCTTGCTAAAGAAAGCTTTTCCTACCCCAGGGTTATAAACAAATTCTCCTATATTTTCTTTTAATAGTTTTATAGCTTTCTTTTTTTATGTTTAGTTCTCTAATCCATCTGGAATTTATTTAGTGAATGGTGTTGAGGCAGGAATCAACTTTGTTTTTTTCACACGAATAGCCAATTGTCTCTACAATATTTATTGAAGAGTTCATTCCTACCTTACTGCTTTAAATGTTACTTTATCCTACACTGAACTCCTCTTTATAAGAACTTGTTAAACTCTGTTCTATAACATTGATGCATATGCCTTGTCCCCTGCCAGCACATCACCATTTTAATTAGCACAGCTTGGTGATGTTTTGTTATCTGATGGGACAAGTCCTCCCTCATTGTACTTCTTTTTCAAATATATCTTGACTATTCTGACACAGTTATTCTCGTAGATTAGTTTTAGAATTGGCTTGTTGAGTTTCTCTCTCTCTCTCTCTCTCTCTCTCACACACACACACACAAATCCTGTTGCAATTTTTACTGCCATTATGCTGAATTTATAGAATTCGTTGGGCAGAACTAATATCTTTACAAGTACTCTCTCTTTTTCCTCTGGGCCTCTCTTATGTCTCAGATCTTGATCCTGAGGCCAATTCCACTGCTTACTAGCTCTGTGATCTGGGGCAGGGCTCAGCCTCTCAGAGCCCTGGCTCCTAGTCTTCACGGTAGGAATACTATTTCCTGTCCCAGAGCTCACGGAGGATTAAATGAGAGCCAGTGTGTGAAGGCACTAGATGTGAGCTCCCAGTGGGCAGGCCTCTGCCTCATTTAGCTCTGCAAACCAGGACAGTGAGTTCTTTAAACAGTCCTGAGGGGAAGAGGAGAACACAATGTCTTCATTTAGGCAGATTCAGGGGGTGCAGGATGTGGGGTTGGCATGGAGAGAGAGGCAGAGAACTAACATGTCTACCACTGTGTTAGGTACTTTACATGTGTTATCTCATTTGTCCTCAGAATAAGCCTGTGAGGTAGAGAAAAATGAGACTCAGTGATGTGTCTGGACTCAGATGCAAGGCTCTAGGAAATTGCAACCTGCACCCTCTGTCCTGCCTGGTTTGGGATCCAATGGGTGCCTCTCCTGTTCATAAAGCCAGAGCTGCTATATGATCTGATGATCCCTTCTGAAGTCTAATGAACCTAGAGTAGACTTAGCTCCAAGATACCCACATGAGCATTCAGCACTTAGCACAGTACTTCGCACATATTAGGGGCTTGTTGAATTAGATGGCAACAAAGTTCAAATATCATGATGTGAATGGTACAGAGAGTACAGTAACTGCTAGCCGAGTTCAGGAGAAGAAAAAGGCTCTGAGGACTAGGGAAATCAGAGAAGCCTTCCAGGTAGAGGTGAGATCGGAACTTAGCCCTGAGAGATGGGGAGGATTTAGACAAACATAAGAGAGCAGAGCATTCCAGGATCAGAGCTGTACTGCCAAGTAGGTGAGCTCAGCTGGTTGGATAGGCAGTGAGTGTGAACAGAGCAAGGCAACTCAATGACTGGGGACTTGGCTGGGCAGCATCTACAGGCTGGAGCAAGGCTGGGAGGCCAGTAGGTGATAAATGTGGTTATCTTCTAGGCCCATCAAGCTAGCCAGCGTCCTAAGGTTAAGCTTCACTTTCCACATGCGGATCTCACAGCCAGTTGCCATGGCACCAAAACATACAAACCAGCCCTGGGAAGTCAGCTGGGAGAGGCAGGAAGGGGCTGTTTTCCTCATGCCCTTTGCCTGCCCCACACTGCATCCTGACCCTATCTCTTCACTCTGACTTTGCCTCTTAACTCCATGCATCAGTGTGTTATGTATAGGCACCTGGGCATGAGCTATGTGCCCTTGGGTGAGTACCTCAGCTTCTCTGAACTCAAGATACGTAGTTTCCAAGTATGCACATATTCTAGTCATACGTCCCTCTTGCTCCCATTTGAGACAGAAACAGCTTCACAGTACAGTTTATGCTAGGTGCTTTATATACAGGTTGCCAGGTTGAGTTTAGGTGTTTAAAAACCAAAGCACTTTAGTTCAGGTCCTTCAAGAAGCCAGATTCCATGATGGGATTAGAAATGAAAGATATTTATTTGCATAAATATCTCTGAAGGAAAACGGAAGTGAGTCAGAGGAGGTGTGCAACTGTCAGACTGTTATGTGCGTCTGACCCCTGTGAGGTAGCGAGGGAAGGAAGGGGGGTTAGAAGAGCAGAGCCTCAGACCGCAGCATAATTGTAAGGAGGTTTCAGCCAAGCCAATAGGAAGCCCAAGACCTAAAGTTGTCACCAGAGGAGGCCTGTATCTCTCAGGAATGGGACCCTCTTAATAGCCCCGCTGTGCTCGGTGTTCAGTGGGGAGCAGCCCCTGCGAAGTGTGGCCTTGGCACCAATATACATGAGCTGGGGCCCTTGGTCAATTACACTCCTGCAGTAGGAGAGCTGACTGGCACATTCTCATGGCTGTCACCCAAAGCAGTGTGGCATTACCACCTGCTTGATGCTGACATTATTTAAGCTTGAGGGAGGCCAGGTATTGGGGTGTAAAGAGAAAGCATTTGGGCAAACCTCACTGTGGAGTTCCTCTGCTTATTAACTATATGATCACACTCAGGCTTTTTACTAACCTGACTTTCAATTCTTCTACAAAATGGAGTAACAATACCGTTTTTGACAGGCTGCTAAGAAGATAATCTAGGACCTGAAACACTGTCTCCTCAGCTTTAATGGGAGAAAACTAGATGGAATTGACTGACTGAAGCCTGGGTCAGAGACCCAAAGGAAGAAGTTATTTTCTTCTTCCTAGGGGAGATTCAAGAGGTTAGAAGACTTAAAAAAACAAGGATAGAAAGGAAAGACCCCCCGAGGCCCATTCACGGTAGATGTGGTATAGTCACTTGAGAAGAAAAATACAGATTCTTATTTACCATCTGGATATTAAATGCTTTATAATCCCATAAAAATGTATTAGTTCTATAATTTACCTCAAAGTAAAAAGTTTGTTCACAAAATTTTTCAGTTAAGAATGACTTCAGCTGCAAATGTCAGAAAATCCAACTACTGGTGTCTTAAGCAGTAATGTTATTTAACTACTTCATGTAACATAAGTTAGAAGATAAGAGGATCTGGGGTTTGTTTAGTTCCTTAGTAATGCCAGGGTGCTGGATCCATGTCTCTGTGCCTCTCTTGGTCTTTGCCTCACTGTCACAAGATGGATGCCACAGCTCCAAACATCACTCCCTCACCTAATACTGTCCCAAAGAGGAGACCAGAGGAGGTTATAAAAGAAGGCATTTACCTCTCATTTCTTCTTTTCAGAAGCCTCCTGAAGACTAGTCCCTTATGTCTCATTGTCAGGAATTAAGACCCCTCTTTAACCAATCACCAACAAGGATCTCTTGAACAAGATCAAGGTCTATTAGCACAGACTACTACATGGAATGACTCTAGAGTAGGCAAAAGAATGTCTTCCATAGGATGAATTTCTGAAAACAGAATGAATCTTTCTATCCACTGAGCACAGCTAAGAGGTTACACAAGCACATAAGCACATTCAGTATAATGAAAACAAAGAAAAATAATATACAAGACACAGGAGTCAAACTAAGGAAGGTATTCATTCAATGAAAGGTGGGGTTCAAAGGTGACTAAAAGAGTAGACACAGTCATTATAGAGGAGCTGACAGACTCTTTGTCCTTGGGGAGGGAACCCTCACAGCATCTATGTCTAACAGAGGGCTGCCAGATGAGTAGGAGTTCACTGGGCAAACTGTGTTTAAGAGGAGCAGACTCAGCCCACAAAAAGCTATGCTTGTACAGGAAGTGTTCATGGAGTTCCTACTGTCTCAGCCATAACAAAGGGAAGGGATGAGTTCCCAAGCCTCCTTCCAGGGATACAAGGACACAGGTTGGCTGGGGCCAGATTGGTTAGAGAAAGTCTTCACAGAAGAGGCAATTTTGGAGGTGACAACAAATGGCTCGGGGAGCACGGGGATGCCCAGGGGAAGCAAGAAAAGGGCCTTGGCAGGGCCATTTTGATGTGAACTATCCAGACTAGTAGAGGGCTGGGAAGATCATGGGCCTACATGCAGTAAGGAAACTCAGCTGGCCCTTCATGGCCAGGCCCGGATGTTCCTCTCTGCCTCTGCATAGCCTATTCTGCTTGGAATGCCCTTCTATATCCCCCTTCCTGGCAAACACCTTCCTAACTTCAAAGTGCCTGCTCAAACATGGTTTCCTTGGAGGAGCCTCCCTCAGTGCAGAGGCAGAGCACATCACGCACACACCATTGTCTCCAGGCCTTGCGTCATCCCCCTCTATGTAACTGATCTGATTTCAGGTCTGTGTACCTTACTAGCTGGGGTGCTCCTCCAGGCCATTATCAGCCTGACTTTCAGGAGGACTCGTCCACCCTGTGAGCCTGCAGCTCAGAGAGCCTCAAACATAGAGGTTCAAAAGGGAAGGAGGCAGTCCAAAAATAAACAAGTAGATCTGTGAACGAAGAGAGCCCTCCAAGGTAACCAAGCACTCCTGGTAAGTGTCCCCATGCACACTCCTGTGTGGGCACCAGTGACCAGATCCAGGTACTAGTACCCTCCCCGACTGGTTACCCCAGTGTGTGCCCTGGGAGTGGGAGCCAACTAGGTTTGACGCTCATACGCTGCAGGCATGGGAGAAGGGAAGGGAGTATTGAGAAAGGTGATCGGCACCTGAGAGAAAGGAAGAAAAGCAGGAACTCAAACAAGAGTTTTAAAATAGCCCTTTCTAAAAGCTTTCTGCACCAAGCAATGGGAACCAAGATGTAAAACACAAATACTGAGTTTAAGAACTGAGGCACTCTCTAAGGAGAATTGGATATGTCCACATAAGGCAACAAAATTAGGAGAAGAGAATGAAACTATTCTGATGCCTAAAGCAGCTCAAGGGGACCTGGAGATTACTTGTTAGGTATGCAGAAAGCTTCCCAGGGAACTAAAATGATAATGGTCATGCCAAAGAAAGTGGAAATCAGGCCAGGATACGAAGGAGGGGTAGAAGGAGGGGTACATACAAGAAAATAACAAAAGGCTGTGGAGATAAAATCAGGAGAGTCGTTTAGAAAAAGAAATGAGATATAACTTGCACAAGGCGGCAAAGAATGAGAAAAACATTTTCTAACGCTAACAGGCCAAAAAAGGGGATCAGGAGGTTGCTGGCTCGTTTTGAGTTGGGAAAAGAAAGCCTATAAAGCAATGACACTAAAAAGGCAGAGGCTTTTAATTTTTTTTCTTAGCCTAAAAAGGTCATCTGTGATCTCAAAACTGAAAAGAGGCACCGCATGGGATCATGAGAAGGCAGAAAGCCAAGAGGGAATGAGGGAAGAACTTGTGTGTTCACATCCATAGGCCCTGATGACTTACATGCTTAGGTACTTAAGGAATTGGCCCAAGGTGGAGTCAGATCACTAGCTTTCACTCTGAGGGGATTTGTAGAGAACTGCTGAGGGGCCTGGAGAACAGAGGGAGACTCAGGCAGCCTGTCCCTGCCTCTCTTTAAATCTGGGATAAAGCAGATGCCTCTGGAAGTGCCGAACCCCTCAGCTGAACTGCTATAATAGAAAACTATTGGGACGCATCGTCAAAAAATCAATCTGCAAACACGAGGTCATAAGGAATTAGGTAATAACCAGCACTGCTTTCCAAAGAACACATTCTGTTAGAGTAATCCAATTTCCTTCCAGGACAGAATGATGGACCTGTTAAATCAGGAATGGCAAGAGACACATAATCTTCCCTAATTTAAAGAGCAAGGCACTTAACTTCATCTTCCATGAGAAGTCTCAAAAGAAAAATGCGGAAAATGGGGTCTATAGTTGGCCTTTCTGGGATTGAACAAATGAGAAGTTGAAGGGCTAACCCAAATAGACGTTCTTTAAGTGTTATTTCCTGTGGCTGGATTAAAACGGGCAGAGTAGGGGTGGGCAGGGTACGTGTGCTGGTGATGGCAGGAGACAGATGGTTAGAGAAGGTGAGAGGGTGGTCATGGAGGTGATAGAGATGGTGACAATGATGGAGATGGCAGCAGTGGTGGTGGAGATGGTACTGGTGATGAAGGCAGTGATCCTAGTGGAGGTGGTGATGGTGGTGGTGGAGATGGGAGTGATGGTTGTGGGAGAGGTGTTGGTGGCGATGAACACAGTGATGGCTGTGGAGATGGGCATCACGGCTGAAATGAAGATGGAAATGCTAATAGTGGTGGTTATAGTGGAGATGATGGTGATGAGCATGATGGAGTTCTATTAGTGCAGTTCAAGGACAAGGGACTGAGAAGGGTGGGCTAATGGCCTCCGTCCCCCTTGGTTTTCACCAGGATGTGGCTGTTTTGTTGAATGGAAATAAAACTTAAATGCCCCCCCAGTCTGTGGTCCAGTGTGCCTTAGGAGCCCTGTGGATGGGAGAAAGATGGGTCGCTGGAGTCCATGCTAGGCTCCCTGGAGTGTGTGCTGAGACAGCAGTTTGCCATCTTGGGCTGGACTCCCCCAAAAACATCCTTGATGCTGCGAACTCAGCTCAATTGAAAAAATTCTTGCCTACCTCCTTGCTATCTTCATGGTCCCAATCGGCTGTGTGACCTTGGGGCAGGGAGGACACTTAAACTAATTCAGGTTTCATGATGTTCCCTTGTTCCTTAAAGAGTTGGACCTCCTCTGGGGGCCTTCAGCTATGGATTCAGTCCCCTACACATACTTCACACCACGGCTCTGTCCACAAGCCCACCCCACCTGACCTGTTCCACCCATCCTCTCTGCCTATAGGACCAGACCCCTCATCCACTGTGGCCTTGGCTCAAGCCCCAGCTCAAAGCCAGATCTGCCACAAAGCATACCTGTGTTCACCAAGCAGAAGTAACCCCTTCCTCCGCTAGACCTCATAGCCTTTGTCTACCCTCTGCCCTAAACTGTCAGACAGTAGGGCGCCAAGCTCAGTGCCTGCATCAGCTTATCTGGGCCCATAGGCCTGAAACTTGTTCATCTCCTACCCCTCTCAGCAACCTGCACAGCCCAGCAGAGAGGATGCTGCAAAAGTGATGAAGAGTAAGTGAATTTTAAACCTGAAGAAATCGAGGTCCAAAGTGGTCAAGTGGCTGAGACTAGAGCCAAGATCTCTGAATTCTCTGTCTTCCTCGATTAGAGCCTCCCAAACCTGTATATGAACAGACCTCTAGAAAGGAAAGCAATTCTCATAGATCCTGTCTGTGAGTTCTCAGTAGTTCCCAGACCAATGTTTGTGCCACACCGACTTAAGACACTGAAGTCCTAGTCCGTGAAAACACCTAACTGCAAAGAGTTCTGACTTTATAACTGCTGCAATATTTTATTATCAATGAAATCCAAATTTTAAAAATCTTCATAGAACTTAGGAACTCTGAGGATGAATACCCTACTTCAAGAAACATTGTCCTAGCTAACCCACAAATTCACAGGAAAATATGAATGACTGATAAATCCTTTTTGTTGTGCCACTAGGTCTCAGGGTAATTTGCATTTTTACATGTACCCTAGGAAAGGACAATGGGTAATTTATTAGGTGGCCCTATAATGTGAAATAGTGGTCTTTGGGTCACCCAGGATGGTGGGAGGTTCTTGGAACCCTACAAAAGAAGCTCTGTCCAGGATACCAGTTCATACTTTACTTAGGCTGAAGGTAGATAAGTGTGTATGGGAGAATGGGAGTGGAAAGGGGGTGGAAGGAGGGTTCCAGGTTCCAGTTACAGGAAAGGGATGGCTTCCCCAGATTCCCCTTCCAAACTTCCATTCTGCTTCCCAGTTAATCCTATAGAGAAAGGGCTCTCCACAGCACTGCATACAGCCCCCTGACCCTACCCCCACCACACACACATATACCCATACAGATTCTCCCCCCATGCTGCACTCACATGCTCTCATCTTGGCAGAGATGGGGCAAAGAATTCAATCTCCAGAGAAGACCAGGAGCCTGGGTGATGAGTCTTGTTCTGAGACCTGCTATATAACTTGGGCATGTATTCTGTCTGCACATTCTTTTCTCCATCTATAATGAGAGATTCAGATTGGTTGGTCTCAGAGGTGATTTCAGAGGTCCCTCCCAGACCTGCCCTGACCTTTCTGCAGTTGTATCATTTCTCGTCTTATGCTGTGAAAAGACCCTATGGTGATGTGGAAAGGGGAGAGGCTTTTGATTCATACAGATCTCAGTGCAAATCCTGGCTCAAATTCTTTTTAGCTAGGTGATCTTAGCCAAGGTACTCAGCCTCTCTGAACTTTACTTTTTTTTGTCTTTAAATTAAGGATAACATCTTCTATTATATATACTTGTAGTAAGCATCAGAGGCCAAAAAAATAAAAAATAAAAAGTGTGCCAGCTCTGCTCTCAATTAATGGCAGTTATTATTATTATATTGGCTAAGGACCAATGTGTTTGGTGTTTGGAAGCATGGACTCAAACCCCATGGCCTGAGTTTGAATCCCAGCTTAGCCACTTTCTAGCTGTGTGACATCAGGAAAGCCACTTAGTTCTATGACCCGTGTCCTCCTCTGTAAAATGGAAATAATAATTATACCTATCTCATATACTTGTTGCAAGGATAAAATTATTCAATCAACAAAAAACTTAGAGCAATGTCTTATATAATAAGCACTGAGAAATACCAGCTATATTATTAATAGGCTGGGTATAGATAAGTATATGGGGGGAAGCTGCTGCTACCACTCTCCATCTACTTCCACTCTCACCTTTGCTGAGAACTTGGGAATCCCATTCTCTTCCTATCATTCATCTCCCCAGCCTACGGCCCCCCAGTTTTCATTTAACACCCAGAGCCTGGTGACCCTTATCTTCCCTGGCTCTTTCAGAAAGCTGAACTCACTCCTGAGTTCTCCCTGAAGCTGGCTCTCCTTTGCCCCATGCAGCCTGTTAGCTTGTTCCCATAACTCTTGGAGCCACGCTTTTCCCTTTGGGCAACTGGCTACTGGCCATGAGACCCTAGTGAGCCAGCCCTCACTCTGAGCTCCTAGGGTATCTGATCCACCCAGGAGCACAGGAATACGCTCAGAGAAAGGAATTATGCTGCCTCCCTTATGTAGGTCCTGATAGCATTCACTGACATTCAGTTCTTCCTCAAAGCTGCCCTAAATCTCTGCCTCTCATTCTTGAGCTCTTTTTCAGGTCTTCACAATGTTTTCTTTAACTAATGAGCCTTGGCTGAGCTGTAGAGATTCAGGGAAATAGAAATGAAAACAAAAGTGAAAAACTTTTTTGCTCACTAGATTGGCAAATATATATATATATGATACCCAGTGACAAAGATGTGAAAGAATGGACACACTCATACTTTGATGGAAGGAGTGTAAATTGATATGACCTCTTTGTAGGGAAGTTTAGCTCTGTCTATAAGAATTTAAAACAAGCCTTGCTTGGCCAGAACCTTGCTTGGCTCACTTGGTTAGAGCATCGTCCCAATACTCCCAGGTTGCAGGTTTGATCTCTGATCAGGGCACAGACAAGAAGCAACCTATGACCCTGGCTGCTGAGGCTCAGTGGATTGAGCATCGGCCTGCAAACCAAGTGTCGCTGGTTCAATTCCCAGTCAGGGCTCATGACTAGGTTGCACACCAGGTCCCTAGTTGGGGGGGGGGTGTGAGAGGCAACCGCACATTGATGTTTCTCTCCCTCTCTTTCTCCTTTCCCCTCTCTCTAAAGACAGATAAATAAAATAAAAAATGAATATAAAATAAAATAAAGTAACCTTGTTAAAAAAATTAATTAATTTAAAAAAAAGAAGCAACCTATGAATGCATAAATAAATGGAACAACAAATAAACATTTGTTTCTCTTTCCCTCTCTCTTTTCCTCTCATTCTCTAAAAAACACAATTAAAAAAAATTTTAAGAATTTGAAACAAATATACCTTTGACTCATTGATGCCACTTCTAGGACTCTATCCTATAGAAATACCTTTATCTGCACAAAGATACTCTTACAAAGATGTACGTCTACTAAAGCACTGTTTGTGACTGCAAAACTTTGGAGACAATATAATGTCCACTGGTAAGGGACTAGATTATCAATAAATGGAATGTCTATACAAAGGAGTACTATACCACTTTTAAAAATTAAATATATATAAGCATATGCATCAAACAAGTAAGAGAAAATTGGCATGCTGCAGAACAACATACATGGTTTGATCTCATTTTGAAAAAAACCCACCCTTTCTCCCTCCTTTCAGCTGGGTGGGGGTTTCCTGCTAAATTCAGGCTGGCTGAGGACTGGCTGCACTGGGTTGAAAGCCCAGCTCCTTCCAGCCAAATGAATTAGGGCCCCAGAATGGCCATACCTGGGGAAGGAAGCACAGCTGAAGCCCTAAGGTCAGGACTCTTGCCCTGTGCAGCACAATGGAAGTGGCCTCCATTCTGAGGCAGATAGACCTGGGTTCAAATCATGACTTTATCTGTTACCAGCTGAGTGACCTTGGGCCAGGTTCCTCATCACTCTGAGCCTCCATCCCCCCTCCCCATCTATAAAATAGGAGTAATATCACCTACTAAACTGTGGGGTGGGAATTAAATGAGACAATGTATAGACAGTCTCAGTATGCCATCTGTCTCCTGTTCCTCAAAGATTTCTTCTACTTTGCTTTCAAATTCCTATAATCCAGCCCCAGCTGCATCCCTGTTTATCAGCCCCTCGTCCTCTCTATCCTACTCTGCTATGGTTTCCATGGTGGATTCTTCCCACGTCCACTCTTATTCTTCATTCAGTGGCTATACTGAGGCCTCCTCCAACACTGAGTTGTGTAAGGCCAATAAAGAGTGCCCCCTCCATCAAATATCCTCTCTTCCCACCCACCCACCCATGACACCAAAGTGTCTCCTATTCCTTCCCACCTGTGCCCAATTCCCACCCCCTTAGCCTTCTTCAGAACATGACCCAATCTGTCATCTCCTCTTTCTCTCCTTGGCATCGTCAGCGCAACCCTCCCCTCCACCCCAACCTTATGATTAAGCTCAGGTGAGTCCCCCCATAGAACACCCACTTCTCCACCCTGCTCCCCACCCTATCTCCCATCTTCTTTTACCACCCAGTTGCTTCCTCCTGATGCTTCTGCCATCAACCCAGGGACCCTTGTTCAGCCTCCTTCCCCTGGAATGGAATGTGGCCCACTCACTTTCACCTCTGGTCAACAGTGGAGACAGTTAGCCCCAGGCCCATGGAAACCAGTTCCTGGAATGGCCAACCACCTGACCACCTCTAATGCTTCTGCCCTGACACACACCTCTTCCTCTCACCTCCTGCAACGAGCTCCTAACCCATCCTAAGGGCAGACTTCCTTCCCTCTCTTTACTGACATAGTGACTAAGCTTGGGAAGAAACTTGACCCATGCTCTCTCTTTTTCAGAGGAGAAAACTGAAGCCCAGTAACGTCCCCATATAACTTCCCCAAGGAATCAAGTGTTTCCAGAAGCTTCCGGCTCTCCAGAACTTCTCTTCTACTCTACACCCTTCCTTGACACAAAGAAGAAAGAAAGAAAGAAAGAAAGGAAGAAAGAAAGAAAGAAAGAAAGAAAGAAAGAAAGAAAGAAAGAAAGAAAGAAAGAAAGAAAGAAAGAAAGAAAGAAAGAAAGAAAGAAAGAAAGAAAGAAAGAAAGAAAGAAAGAAAGAAAGAAAGAAAGAAAGAAAAAAGAAAAGAAAAGAAAGAGGGAGAGGGGGAGGGGAGAGAGAGAGAGAAGAAGAAAGAAAGGGAAAAAGGGGGAGGAGAGGAGAGGGGAGGGGAGGGGAGGGGAGGGAAGGGGTGGGGTGGGAGAAGCCCAGCCAGGTGCATATTACCATAAAAACGTCCCTAATTAGTCTCCGTTTACGCCTGGGTCATATTCAGCATCCTAGGTCCCAGCCTCAGGCCGAAGCATCCTCAACTACATCATCCCCGACCCTCTCCCACTGTCCGGGAATCTCCGAGCACCTGCCCAGAGAGGGGGCCGGAGGCCGGAAGTGTCTGCGGAGGCAGGGCCGCTGCCCCACCCTGGGGCGGCCGGGCCCAGCGCGGGACGCCCACTTCTGGCCCTTCGCCGCCTTCTGGCGGGCGCACGCGGCGCTCGCCTCCCGAGCGTGGGAGGGTTTGATTGACCTTGGCAAGAGGCAGCACAGCCCTCAAAGGCCTCGGCCCCTTGCGGCCGCCCGGCGCCGAGGCTCCAGTTTCTGCTGCCACCATCTCGGTTTCTCACCCCGCCAGCGCCCGGGGGAGGGGTGCTGGGAGGAGCGCAGACCGACCCCGGCAGCAGCGCTCGGCTGCCGGAGACGCAATCTGATGAGGACGTCTTCCTGCAAATTAAGCCTCCTCCGGACTCTTCATCCGGTACCGGCAGCAAGCCCGGCGCGCGGGGAGCCGGTCCTAGGGGGCGGGCACAGCTGCAGCAAGGACCCTGCACCCCACTATCCATACCCGCCTTCCCCCGGCTGCACCGAGGGTCTGCCGGCTCGGGATCGTAGGGGGAGCCCACCTACCGCTGCCTCTCAGAAAGAGAGCCAGCTGTGCCTCTCCTCTGCCCCGCTCAAAATGCAAAAGGGATCCGACAGCCGCCCCCTCTTGTACCCCTTACCCGCTGGGAGACAATCTCCCGGCTCCAGAGGCGAGACCCCTGGGTTCCAGTCCCACTTCTGAGATAGCTGTGGTACTTGTACAGTTGCTTCTCTTGTTTCCCCAGGTGTAAAACAGGGGCAGTAGTCCCTTTACGTTTGGTTCTCGTGAGGATTCATGGTCATGTATGCGAAGCATCCGCCAGCAGTACCCAGGGCACTTGGATCCGAGGGTTTTACCCAGGGTCAACCCACGGGCTTCAGGAACTCTGCGACTTCCTCCCACCCCAATTGTTAGCAAACGTTATCTACCTGCGCTTTTCTGTGAAAAACATGAACGAGTTTTCGAGTGTATTTATAAAAGGAAGAGGTAGGATTTGGGAATACGGTGCTATCCTGGAAAAATAATAGGCTCCAACATTTTCTCCAGGAAAACAAAAAACAAATGCCCTAATGAAAGAACTTCACCTTCCGCTGACTGGTCTTATAGGCAATAAAACCATTTCAGAAATGAGGGAACTGAGGCTCAAGTGATTCCCCCAGCATTACAGAATTATTTTTTAAGAAGAATTCCAAGTGGAACGCAGCTCTTCTCATTCCTAACCCAGGGCTCTTCTTTGCTCCTCTGCACTGCCTTTGGACATGACTACTTTATGTTATTTATAGTTTCTGCACTTATCTTTTTTTTCCCTTAGTATTTGGTGATTTTTTAAAAGACTCCGGCCTGTCTTAAACTGTGCTGGAGGAAGACAAAGAAGAAAGTGTGTGTTGCACTTGCCTCTGAGTTCAACATACCAGGCAGGGTGTTGGGGTGAACAGAGTGTCAGGGAAGGTGAAATTCCAGGAGCTGTGATGTCAGGACATCTAGGGAAACCCCTAGGGTTCTCCTCTGGCCCTGACCACTAACAATTGGTGCTTTAAATACTGCTCTCCCACGCTTCCCATACTGGGGATTAGGGCACTGGGCAAGTGCCCAGCCTCCGACCTGCCCAGTTCTGCCTTGGGGACTGCTAGGTCTTCTCCCCACGGGGGTATCTGCCTGGCAGCCAGGGCAGGACTCACCTCTGGGAGGACAGACAGAGAGGCATTCAGAGGCTGATACAGGGAGAGAGACAAAGGTGGGGAGGAAGCACTAGAATGAGAGGGAGAGACAGGAACCCAGAGCAGGAACAAGGGAGCTATTCAGAGTGAAAGAGAGGGGAGGCCGCTGGGGAGAAAAAGAAAAGACAGGGAAAGAAGGGAGGAAAGACAGACAGACAGACAGACAGACAGGATGGGGGGTAGGAGCAAGAAAGGGAGGAGACAGAACAGAAGGCGAAAGAGAGACAAAGGAGAGAATGGAAAGAAAAGAGAGAAAGCGGGGAGAGGCCACAAATAAAGCGAACCGGAGAGAAGCAGAGAGGAAGGAGAGTAGAAGGAGGGAGGGAAGGAGAGGGAGAGCCCAGAGGACCAGCGGGAGGAAGCGGGGCAGTGAAAAGAGCCGGGAGAGGGAGAGTGAACGAGATGCGGAGGGCCGCGGGGCCGGCGGGTGGGACCGTGTGCTAAGCCTTTTCTTTCTCTTTTTTTGGGGTGGGCGGCGGATCTCCGCCGAGATAACCCCGCCAAGCTCCCTGCCCCGCGTCCCAGCGAGGGGCCGCAGCTGTATAAATACCGGGGGTGGGGGAGCGAGGCTGCTGCCTAGGGGTCAGCGACACCGGAGAAGGCTTTGCTGTCATTAGCTAATTGAGCCCCAGATGTTAAGAAAAGGTTACGTCCTCCTCCGGAGAGTTTTTCTTTTTAAACACTTTACACGGATTCCCCGGCCAAAATGGCCGGGAGGCACCGAGCCTGGCACCCACCCACGCCCCCAGCACTCCCCCCACCCCCAAGGCCCCAGCCCCGGGGGCTCCCCAAAGCCTTGGCTGCTGCCCCTGTAATTTAAGTGGACTGCCCGGAGGCACGGCGGGCTGGAGCGGCGGGGACCACCGGCGGCGGAGCCAGCCCCCAGCCCCGGCCGCCGACTGGGAGGTCAGCCCGGAGGGAGGGCGGCGAGGAACGGGGGACCCCGGGGAGAGGGGCTCTTGGGCTCTTAATCCCCCTGAAGGTTGCAGATCAAAGACGGTCCTTCAGAGAGGCAGAGGCGGTGCGGGTGAGGGCCGGGGCGCTGGCTGGCTTGGGCCTCAGCTTTCCCCTGCTCTGTGGGTTAGGGCTATCTGACCAAGGACCCCAGGCTGTCAGCCCAGGGGCGGGGGCTCCGACTGGGCTGCTGGGTGAGGCCCGCAGGCCCGCGGGAAAGTCGCCCAAGCGCCCCCACAGGGCCTCCCTGGAGTTGGAGGGAATGGTGTTTGTCCCTAACACCCCCAGAGAACAAAACTAGAATGCCAAGGCACTTGACATATATTCTTTCATTTAATCTTCACAGCAGTGTAATGGGTTTTTAAGTTGTTATTATTAGTTCATAATGAAGAAACAGACTTCCCCAGGGACCCCACCACTAGAAAGTGGCAGAGCTAGAATTCCACAGGGCTCAAGGTCATGTGTTGCCCTCTCCACCTCACTACTCTCCTCCAGCCCCTCTACCCTTCCCTCTTCTCTCCCATCCTCTTCCTATGACCTCCCAGGCTCCTTCAGGCCCACAAGAATGAGCCACCCAGCTGTGGCCCTGGCAAGTGGGGTGGGGGTGGGAGGTGGGGGAAATGTGGTGCCAAGGGTGCGGCCAATGTGGCAACAGCTACAGGCTAAATGTGAGGGACGGGGCTGGGCAAGCATGTGCCTGGGTTGAATCTGAGCTGAAAGAATGTTCATGTTGCCCCTGCCCCAGAGGTGGGGCTCACTGCTAAGAATAGAACCAAGCAAGTCAGAGCTGGAAGGGGCCTTCTGATCTAACCCTCTTGTTTGACAGATGCAGCTGAGCCCTGGAGAGATGATGGGTCCTACCCAAGATTACACAGCTAGATGGTGGCAAGAGCAGGAATGAGGGCTCAGGTCTTCACCGAGTGTTTCCTAGGTGTCCCGCACTAGAAAAGCTCTGTCCACGTGATCTTGTTTAACCCTTCAGCAAACACTTCAAGGTGATTAGCACCTCCATTTTAGAAATGAGGAAACTGAGGCTTGGAGAAGCTAAATGTGCCCAAGATCTCCCAGCTAGAAAGTGATAGAACTGGTTTTGAACCCAGATCTTCTTAACAACTTCCCACTCCAAACCCCAGAATAGTGAGGCTAAGGAGTAGACATGGAGGGATAAAGAGAATGCCATGCATTCAATGGCTCTAGAGACACAAGGGGAAGGGGACACAGGCTGGAAAAAATCCCATCCTGCAACTTTAGGTATGCTCTCCATGGCTACTCTGAAACGGCCCAGATAGAGAGGTTCTTCCTGAATTCCCCTTTGAGAATGTTGGATGCGAGGGAGGTGGCTGCTGGCCCTTATGGGTTGTAAGATTCTGGAGATGGAAGAGAGGCCTTTTTTTTTTTTTTTAAAGATTTTATTTATTTATTTTTAGAGAGAGGGAAAGGGAGGGAGAAAGAGATGGAGAGAAACAATGTGTGGTTGCCTTTCGCATACTCCCAACTAGGGACCTGGCAAGCAACCCAGGCATGTGCCCTGACTGGGAATCGAACCAGCGGCCCTTTGGTTTGCAGGCCAGGGCTCATTCCATTGAGCCACACAGCCAGGGAAGAAGAGAGACCTTAATCCGCAGGATCCCTCTGTATCTTACCTGGGGGAGACTGCAGTTCAGCTCCAGACTGATGAAGAGGCCCCACAGCTTAACTGCCCCATTCCAGAGCTGCTCAAAGGGCACTGGCCATGCTGTCCCACCCCAGCTTATTAGATAGGCTTCAAAAGCTTCATCCTCATACCCCTCCTGCTCCCCAGCCTTCTGAGTCTGTCCTACCTTTTCTTAGCCTCCCATTAGCTCCATTTCATTCATTCATTCATAAATACTTTCCTCAAAAATTTGTCAACTATCTACTATGTATCAACTGTGCCAGGCACTGGGGATACAACAGAAAGCAGACTACCTTTTTAGAGGCTTTAAGTCTAGCAGGAAGGCAGAATTAACCAAATAGATGTATAAATAAATTTATAATTATAAAGTGTTGTCATGAAGGAAGAGTATCGAGTTTTGAGAAGTCTCAACAATAAGTTTATATGTATGGGATGATTATTGAGACAATAGAGGCTAAAATTATTATTACTAATAATGAAAGCAACCCTTCATTTGCAATCATGCCCACACAGCCACCTGCAATTCTAGAGTGGGTCCCCAATTCTCCCCCAACAGTGACCGCCAAGTCTGACCCAGAGGGCCCAGCTGACATGGGTAGGAGCAAGGTGATTAGATGGCGGCCCCAATGCAAACACTACCCTCCACTATCCAGCTCAGGACTGGAGAGGTGGGTAATTCAGAGGTGCTGAGGAGACAGAGAGAGGGTGTTTGTCCAGGTAGCAGATCAGAGCTGAGGCTTGAGACTGGGAGTACTGGGGGGATGGGTGGGTTGGGTCTGGAGGAGAGGCAATAGGTCTAGCTAATGAGATCTGCCTTCAGATCAGATCCTCCCATACACATTCACATCTATACACAAGCACTCTTCCAGACTCTTTAGGGAAGGGCTGGACCAGCCTGTGAAAAGTATAACAGAGCTTAATAGGCCCTGCCTTGACGTCAGACAGCTTTGGGCTCACATCCCCCTTCAGTCCCTTTCTATGTGACCTCAGACAGGGCTCTTTGTTTCCCTGAGCCCCCTGCCCTATCTCTGTTCTCTGAGAGAATGAAAGCTGTCCCCATATATGGTTGTGAGGATTTGGTAACCTCATGTATGAAAAGCACCGATATAGTACCTGACCCATGGTTCACCATTCATAAATGGCAGCCATCACTCTGATTATATAACATGGTAATTAATATATAATTGTAATAAAAGAAACCTCACATGCCCTCTGGGCTTCCACCTGGTTCCCTACGCCTCTCTGGGAGGTCACTCTCACGATCAACCTCTTGTGAGGAGTTTTATTGGTCTGAAAATTGTCCCAGACATGCCAGAACCTCTTGAGATCAAGGCAGAACACACAGTAGGTGCTCAGCATTGACTTGGGTAGTTGGGGAGAGGTGGAAAGGGAGGGTCTAGGAGACCCTCACATGTGCTATTGGGGGTATGCCTAGTGCCTCCTGGCTTTGAACCCTAGGCTCTCAGAGCACAAGGCTGGCTGTCCCGCCATACTGGGTGGGGCCTGGCCCAGCTCTACACTCTTCTCACGCTAGAGGGTAAGGTTGGAAAGGTCCGGCTAGTTGAGCCTTCCCAGCCAGCCGGGCAGTCACAGCCACAGCCACCAAGGCTGGTTCAGCCACCGCAGGGCACAGAGCACACCTGGAACCCATTAGGCCTGGCCAGGAACTTGTTCCCTCTCAGTCTAAGTAGAGTGGAGGGTTTGTTTTGACTGCATTAAATTGTGCAGATTTTAGGGCCTGAAAATTGGAAGCCCCCAATGCCCTAATGAACAAACAGACCAAGAGACAGAGGGCTGAGGCAGCAGGAAGAGAGTCCATTCTTGTTTTGGTTCCTTGTCACCATCTGTGTTTAGCTGGGCCTCTAATCATGACAATCACAGCCATGCTCTATGGAGCATGTGCTGTGGGCATGAAGTTTAACATGTGCCTTATCTTCCCTGTAACCATGTAAGGTAGAAATTAGAGTCCCTGACTTCCAGCTGAGGAGGGGCAGTGACTTGCCCAAGGTCAATGAGCTAGTCAGTAGCAGGTCTGGATTCCATACCAGGCTTGTCTGATACTGAGGCCAGTGGCGATCTTTCCAGGGACCACCAAGGTTGCAGGGAGGCGGGGCCCTGGGTCACCATCATAAACATGAGGCACATGGAGCTGCAGTTGCTCAGACCCTCACCTCAGCTGGGGAACAGGAATCTGAACCTCTGCCCTTGGCTCCTTCTCCCAAGTTGCCAGCTCCTGACCTCAACTGCCCCAGGCAGTTGTGCTCCCCAGGTCAGGGTCAGGTTGACCTTGGCGGAAGGGAAAGTCTGTGGGCCCTGGGCTGCTGCCAAGGCCTCATGAAATGAAAGGGAACCTTGTCCTATCCCACACAGGGCCCATTCTCTGAGCACTCTCCAGCCAGCCCGGCCCCCATGGACCAAGACCTGATCCCTCTGCGCCAGCTATTCATAGACTCATGGAAGAGCATCTGTTGCCAGGGGCAGGGCACTTAGAATTCCCCAAACCCAGCTCATAAAGTTTACAGTTATGGAAACTGAGGCCCAAGAAAGGGAGGGTGTTCCTCAAGGCTACAAAGTGAGTTAATGGTAGAGCAAAGACTCAACCCCTGTCCCTTGCTTTCCAGGCCTGAGCCTGTAACTCAGGATGCTGGGCCTCACCCTAAATGGGCAATCCTGCTTACCTTCCTCCTGCACGGAGACATCCATAGCTGCTCCCTGACTTGCTTCACTCCCACAGAGGGACCAGCTATAAATGCTTGTTGGAGTCTCCATTTCTAACTTTTCAATCATCTCAGCTACCCACCGAAGAGGGGGCTGTCTTGTGAGGTAATGAGTGCCCCGTCCCCAGAAGTGGTCAAGCAGAGGCTGGATGCCCACTTGTCTTGGAGGTTCCAGAGCGGGGACCCTACTGTCTGAGAAATGGTCTCTCTAGACATTCCCAGCTGACCTGGCTGCACTCCTTACAGCTCAGGGTCAACCCAAGTGAAGATAAGCCTCCTAAGAGCAGGGGCCCAGAGGGCCAGAGCGCCACCGCAGCATGCACATCTTGGCCACATCCTTGAGGGGCTAGCGTCCGGTGGAGGGGGCATGCTTATAAAGGTACTATCTGGGAGTCTGTCAGCCAGGCTCCTCATGCTTCCTTCACCATGAGGAGCCCATGCCTCCAACAGCAGTGGTTCTTGTTCCCACAAGAGCCTCTCAGCAGAGTCCAGACCCTCTTATGTCTCTTATCCCCTTGCCCCTTGCATCCTAGGGCACAGACCCCAAGAGTCCTGAAGGAAAGCAAGATCTCTGAGGAAAGGGAATCTCAGCTAGAGGTTTCAAGGGAGATCCCACCCACCACCTCCTATTCACCCCAAGATGTGCCCTCGGTGTGGCCCAACCCAGTGGGTCTATTCCAACTCAAGAATAAGGATCCAGAGTGGCCTGGGCCAATGCCACCCCTCTCCCTAACCACATGCTCCAGGGCTTTCCTGAGACCCGAAGAAAGAGACGAGCCTGTGGGTTGGGAGGCAAGCTTAAAGTAGAAGATGGGGAGGTCACAGCTATTTTTGTGGGAAATAATATAACATAGTTGCAAAAAAATATTATTTTTTAGGAAATAAACACAGTGCTGCCCTGGCTGGTGTGGCTCAGTGGATTGAGTGCCGGCCTGTGAACCGAAAGATCGCTGGTTTGATTCCCAGTCAGGGCACATGTCTGGGTTGCAGGCCAGGTCCCAAGTTGGGGGCATGCGAGAGACAACCAATCCATGTGTCTCTGGCACAATGATGTTTCTCTCCCTCTCTTTCTCCCTCCCTTCCCTTCTCTATAAAAATAATAAATAAAATAAATTTGAAAAAAGAAAACAGTGCTGCCCTTCAGTATTCTCTCAGAGTCACAGAATATGCCTCAAAAGTCAACCCTTTTTGCTGGTTGAAATATTTTGATGTATCAGAATGGGGGTCTGGTTGAAATGAGACGAGGTGAGGCTCAGGTCCAGCAGGGACTGGAGGGCAGCACAAAAGGTAGCTGAGGGGCCCTGTGGATTCCCACAGGAATCTGGATGTGGATGAAGTGAGGGGCAGGAAAAGGATACTGTGAGGAGTGCCTAGAGGGAGGAGAACTGAGAAAAGGTGATGCTAGACCTCTGCAGGAAAAGGCCAGTGGTTGACAAGACGAGGAGATAGTTGGGGTGAGGACCGTGACAGCTGATGTTCAGGTGCACGTGGTTGGCTCCACTATGCTGGCTGCATCCTCCTTCCGTAGCCCAGACCTTTGGCGATGGCCCAGACTATGCTGAGTGGGACAGTGGCCAAGTGGGGCAACGGTGCAGGAAGACACCAGTCATGGCAGGAGGGGTGAGTGGGAAGCAGGGGAAGCACCGATATCTCCAGAGACCCTGCAAATATTGAGGGGGTTTCTCTGTCACTGGTGTGAAAGCGGGAGCTACTCGATTATTATGAATACTTACATGTTAAAGGGAAGAAGTGATCCTTGGAAAGCTGACCTGCAAACACCCAAGAGATGGACACAAATGAGCAATGATCCTTGACTGATATTCTGCCATACCAGGCCCTTTACATGCGTTGTCTCACTCACTGGCATGGCATCACAGCAGTGCCATGGAGTCATCATTATGCCCATCGGACAGATGCAGAAACTGAGGATCCGAGAAGTTATGTGACCCACCCAAGGTCACAGGTATCAAGCAGCCTGGGCCCTTCCATGTTGTCCTGCAAGTCCCAGAGAAATACTCTCTCCTTTGCCGAGCGCTGAGAAGAACAGTAGGGTAGTGCCAAGAGATGCCAGAGTGGGACTGGACCCATCCTACCCCTCATCCACCTGGGGAGACTTAGGTGAAACAGCTTGTCTGGAGTCACACAGCTCCTCAGGAGCTGAGACAGGCCAGATGTCAAGGCAATAAAAGTGCTCTGAATTGCTGACCAGTGGGCCCTCCCACCCCTCCCCATCCATCTGTCACACCAACCCTTGTGCAGCTTCTGTAGTTGTGAAGTTTTCTCAGACCCTCCCCTGCTACACACACACCTGTTGTTTTGGGGGGCTTGAGGCAGGTCCCCATGAGCAGGATGCTGCCCCTCATTTCATCCTTTCCTTTCCCAAAGCCCATTGGACGATCTGCACCCCCCTCCCTGGGCCCAGCCCCCAAGGGACACTGGGTCTCTGGTTTTTGTCAGGCCTGAGAGCTGGTGGGATTGATTTATGAGAGAAGCCCCTACCCCCACCTCACCCTGAGCCCTTGGTCCTCCTCCCCCTTCTCCTCCTCTTCCTCTTCCAACTCCTCCTCCCCTGCCTCACTGCCTGCTCAGTTTTCCACAGAGTCAGGATTTCCCTGGGGCTGGGGGCTCCAAGCCAAGAACAACACAAGACCGGTTCCCCCACCTCCCCTGCCCCTCCCATCCCCCTGCAGCTCACTCACCCGCCACAGCAGCCCCTTCGGTTGAGAGGAGGGTTGAGAGTAGATGTCCAGGCCCAGCCTGATCCCCAAGGAGGGGCCAGAAGCCCACGTCCCTCCCATCATCAGCCATGGCTGCCCCCCTTCATTCCCTCAGAAGCGACTTTCTTCTGGGGTTCCCATTGGGGAGTGCACAGAGCAGGACTTTGGAAGTCTACGCTGGGGCTGAGGGAGGACAGGGAGAGTGCTGAAGCCTCCGTGGGGTGGAGTGGGCTTGCGACAAGAGTGGTGAAGAAGACCCACACTCTGAGGGGGCAGGCAGGTCGGTGAAGACCTAGGAATCCACACTGAGGGCAAAGCAGAGAGGTTTCTGGGGCCTCTACTGGCTCTAGGAGGGGAAAGGGCAGAGAGGCCCCTGAGCCCACCACACTGGAGAGAGGTGGGGAGTAAGATCTTCAGATGGGTAATGGGCTCAGTGAGGAGGAGGAGAAAGGGGATCCCAATCAGTCTCTGGTGCCCTCTCCAAAAGGCGAATTTGAGTCACAGGGGAAGTAGGACAACGGCAGAATCCTGCTTGTTGTAGGTAGTATTGAAGCAGCAGAAAGCCAGACAGACCCCAGGGCTGGGATCAGAGTAGGGAAAGGTCAGGGAAAGAAGTTGGGGGTGAGGGGGTGGAGGCGGGGAGGGGGGGCGGGTGCGCAGAGTCGTGGCTAGTGTCTGAGTTCTGCTTCTGCCTGGCTCTGACATTTGATTTTGGCCCTTTAAGAGACATAAGGTTGGGGGGTAGGGTGGCCAAGGAACCCTGTCTCTTCTCTGAGAAGAGACCAGGACGCCCAGACCATGACAGGCAGACAGATAGACTGACAGACAGAGCTTCTCCCTAGAGCTCCACCTGCGGCTGGCGGGCCAGCCAGCCAGAGGGAAGCTAGAGCTGGACAAGGAGCCTAGTGCCTTGTGCCTTGCTGCTCCTTCCCTCAACCTGGCCCCCAGCCGCCTCCTCCAACCCCCAATCAGACCAGGCCTTCATCCCTCCCAGGCAGTGTGAACCCAGTGACCCCTCCAAGGTCGCCTCTTTTACACAGCAGCTCCTTTGACGAGTCTCTGAAGGCCTTGGTTTTCCTCTGCTGCAGGCCCCTGCCTGACCCCATGTGAACCCCCACTGCCCACCCCTCCTCTCTTTCGGACCCATGACTGGGAAGGAGAAGCATTCCCCAGGCTGCCTGGGGCAGCCCTGCTCTGTGAGAGGCCCCGCAGATACCTCCCCAGTTAGAACAAGGAATGAGGACCCACTTTTTAAGTCATACCTCCCCACCCAGCCTTAGCTGAGTTCATCCTTTGCCTTGGGGCTTAGCGCAGAGCAGGGAACTTAGAAGGGAAAGAGAAATTTTGAATGACTACTTGGTAAGACAGACTCACAGGGGCTCCTCTGCTTCAGAGGTGGAGCAAGAATAGGAACAGGGACAAAGTCACAGCTGGGCAGCTCTAAAGAGTGTCAGTGAGAGACTAGACCATTTCCTCCAGGACAGGCCAGCTGGGTGACTCTGGCACCTGGCTCCTCCCTCTGACATCATGGCAGATAACTTCGGGGGGGATTGTAGCGGGGGCAGCTGCTCCCTTCTACCCATTGCAGCTCAGGCCCGGCTCCCCTTGGGAACACAAGTCCGAGTTCCTGCCAACCCTTCCCCCATCAGCCAGGGCCCAACCTCCTCCACTCCCCTTGTAACCCCCCTCCCCCAGGCCAAATCTGGCCAATTTGTTCTGAGATGGGGTTCTGGTTTCATAGCCTCATTTGAATGATTTCCAACCAGAATTCTTGCCTCCTCCTTTGCAAAGCTCTGCCCTCCCCTCCCCCAGCCTCCCTTTGGCCTGAGCTGCTGCCTCAGCCAAGGCTGGTATGGCAGGAGAAGGGATGGACCCTTGCTCACACTTGAACTGACAATAACTAGCTGCCCTCTCTCTCTGGGCACTCCTGGTACCCACACACCTTGCAACCCCAGAAGGGTGGCCCTAAAGGCTGGCTACTCAGAGCTCAGTCTCAGGCCTGAGAACGTAGAAGCCTGGGCTCTGCTGGCCCAGGGAGGCCTCAGTCACCCAACCTGTGCCAGGAGCAGATGATGTCCTAGAGCTAAGCCCAGAGCCCAGCCCTGCCCACAGTAGAGTTTAGCTGCTGAATTAGAGCAAATCCCAATCCCACTAACCATCTTCACCTGCCCCTCTCCAACACATTATCTAGCCCCCGGAGCAGGAAAAGCTCTGTGTTTCAGATATCATAGCAAGGGTACCAAGAGGAAGCTGTTCCTTATGCATAGCCAAACTTGTGAAAAACATTACAGGCAGCCCCTCAAAAAAAGAGGTGGGGAAGATGCTGTTCCCCCACCTCTTTCCGGTATGTCAACAAGGTAGGCAGGAAAAAAGTTCTCTTTTTCTTTACAAAACATAAGTATGAGGCCCAGAGATATTTAGCAGATTGTCTAAAATCACACAGTGGAACTTCAGCCCCAGCCACCTGACCCACAGGCGGATGTGTCCAGCACACCACACTGCCGAGTACGGTCATGCTGTAGGGCACTCCTCAGCCCAGGAGGCCTGACCCTCCTCCCTCCTAGGGGCTGCTGAGCAACCATCTGCAAACCCCTCCCCTGGGAGGGGATACTGGAGCCAGGTCCAACAATCTGCTCTGCAGTTCAGGTGTGTCATTTCCTGAGCCCTCGGGTGGGGGCTGGGGTTAGGTATGGCTCTGTTGGAACCAGTTCAGCATCTTCATTTTGCACACCCAGAGCTGGGCTCCCAGCGCAGAACTGCATGTGGAGCCAGGAGCCCTGGTGCTGAGCCAAACAGAAGAGCACCCTACTCCTCCCCATGCCGCTAGAGCCTCTCGAATCCTCTTCCTGACCTCTTTGGTCCTTGTTCTCAAGGGTCTCTCTCTGGTCAAGTGTCAGAGACCCTAGTTCAAATACAAGCTCTAACTTTTTCCAGGCATGTGTGACCTTGAGTAAGTTATTTCCCTGCACCTCAGTTTCCTTATCTGTACGATGGGGTAATAGCATCTTCCTCACAACCATATCAGGTAGCTATGGGGACGAAACTATGTAAAATGTGTAGTCCAAGACACAGTCATTCCCTTCCCCTCTCTTCTTATATCCTATATTTGAGTCTAGGACAAGCTCAGTTTAGGAGGAGAGTGCGCCTCCAGCAGAGTTAAAGGCCCAGCAATTTATTACAGATCTCTGTGAAACCTATGGCAAGACCCTCAGCCTCTGTTCTTCCATCTGGAAACATGGAAACATGGAGATACAATGAGACCAGAAAGGTGAAAGAGAGTAATGGGAAATGAAAACGTAGAAATCCCAGTTTCTGGCTTCCTTTAATCCACATGCTCCACAATGAGGTCTGACTATGGGAGAACGCCCATTTCTGGGCAGGGGAGGAGCCCTCTCCGCCTCTTTCTTGCCAGGGCCATTCTAGGGCTAGGGTCTCCATGATACATCTTCCACAAGAAGCAGCTTTTTTTGTTGGTGTTAAACACAGAGCTGGATGCACTGCCTGCTGGCACGTGGCCCAGAGAGGGAGAGTCAGGGGCTGCAGGGAGGGTCTGGACTCCTCAGGGGTTCTATGTCTAACTTCCACTCCCACATACACCTTGATGCCACTTCTTCCTGCTCTTGCCTTAGAAAGAGCTATTGGGAGCAAGAAGCAGAAGGCTTCTCAAGGAGGATCCGTGAGGCTGTGCTGGTACACTCAGAGGCCAAGGGGACTCTAGACCTATAATGTCATTGTTCCCTCAAACCCACACTTCTTCCTAAACAGACACAGAGCACAGGTTCCTTAGTTTACCTTCCCCTAGGGGGGAAAAAAAAGAAATGTACTTTTTTACTTCTTGAAATCATTCATGAAAGGATTTCTATGTGCCCCACACTTTCTTTGCATCATCTTGTTTCAGAGTCTCAGTGGCCATGTGAGGTAGGTGCTATGAGTTCATTATACAGATAAGGAAACTCAGAAAGGCTAAGTGAGTTACTTGGCCACACAGCTCCCCGGCAGTAGAGTCAAGGGCTTACAATTGGATGCCTTCTGAGGTAGAGCCTGCCTTTAAATTGAACAAAGCCTCATTCCATCTGGTCTGACTGCTACTTCCTAAAAGCCCTTCTCTACCTGAGGGGAGTTATGGTTGTCCTGCCAGACCCACAGAACACCCCTCATGCCTCACACTGTGCCCCTAACACTTTCTGTGATGTCTGTTCGTTTCCTACTCTAAATCACTACCTTCCAACCCTGACATCTGCTTGGGTACTGATGCTCCAGAGATAAGCCACTTGCCTCCTTCCTAGGCTGGTTATTTGGAAGGTTCTTTACCTGGACTCCAAGGCAGAAGAGCAGGAAAGGAATTAGGATGACTGGAATCCATTTCGGGATGTCTCTGTGCTCAGGGGTGAGGGTAAGTGGATGAGGACCAAGTTTCCTAGTTGTGATTTGGGGAGGGGTCAGGGGGAAGGACAGGACAGATTTTATATACCATTGTGGAGGAAATGGCCAAAAGAAGGCATAGATATATCTAGGGCAAAGGGTAGAGACTATAATTTGTGCATTTTCTTACTCTCTTTTACAGCCTTAAATATAGATATTCATACCTTTTTATCCATCCAACCATCTAAACATTCACTCATTTATCCAGCCACACATTCAGCCAATCATGCACCACCCTAATCATCTAATTGTCTATCCACTCATCCATTCATATATCCATTCATCCATCCTACTATTCATTCATCTTTTCATCCACCTATTCTTTTGTCAGCTCATCATCCATTCATCTGTTAACCTACTTATTTACCTTCCATCCCTCTGTCCATCTTTCTATCCACTCATCCATTCACCTGTTCTTCTATCTATTCATATATTCATCTGTCCATCCATCCATCCGAACATCCATGCATCCATCCACTCGTTCATTCATCCATTCATTCTGTCATCCAAACACCTAGTTGTCTATTCTATCACTCATCCTACCACTTATACCTCCACCTAACCATCCACATATCCACTCACCTCCTCCTCATCCATTCATTCAACTATTTCTCATTTATACATACATTTACCTGTCTGTCTACCTATCTATCTATCCGTCTATCTCTCCACCCATTTAACTCCTCATCCACCCATTCATTCATTCACCCATCCATTCATCTACTTGTATATACATATATGCATACATGTATACATACTTCACTCCATTCATCAATGTATTCATCTACTATCTCATGTATATAGAGTTAAATAATCTAATAAAGTTCTTAGCACAGTGCCTGGAACAGTAAGCAGTCAATAATGATAATCACAGTAGTTGTTCTTATTCTAAGATTTTATTTGAGAGGCAGAATAATGTGGGAATAAAAAACATCAGCTTTGGAGTTAGACTACCTGAATTCAAATCTTGGCTCTGCCAAATACTAGTTCTGTGACCTTGGACAAGTTACTTAACTTCTTTTAGTCAAGCTTCCCCATCTGTTAAATGGAAACAGTAAGAGTACATTTCATACGAGAATCAGAAATGTAGAATTGTCCTGAAGATTAAATGAATTACTAAATGTAAAACACTTAGAATGATGCCTGGCACATAGTAAGCCCTCAACACATTGTTATTATTATCCATCCATCCTACCAGCATTACTGAGCCCCTATCTTGGGCCAGACTCTGGCACATCTCCCCAGAAAACACCCATTATAAGGATATGGTTCCTCCTTAAAGGAGCAGAAAAGACAAACAGGAACATTTACAATGCAGGGTGATAAGAACTCTCAGAGAAGCATGACAGATGCCTGTAAGAGCAGTGAGGGGGCATTCCCCACACACCCACCTCAGCCTCTTTTCTTCTCTCCACAACTCTCCTGGGCAGTCCTGCCCACTCTCTGAACCTCATCCCTGGCCTCCACGCTGCGCCTGATGCTCTGGCTCAGACCTCACTCCTGAGCTCCAGATCCATGTATTCAATGGCTGTGTGGGCATCTCCCTTCGGAAGCTTCAAACTGAACTCATTGTTCACCACTGATATCATTCTTCCTCTTTCACTTTCTGAATCCATAAATGGTGTCCAAGTACACCCAACTGTCCAGTCCTCCATATCACCCAGGCTCAGACATTTACTGTCTCTCCCCTCCCACACAAAATCAGTCTGTACGCTTGTTGCTCTTTACCTCTGCAAGGTAAGCTCCCTGCTACCTGCCCCCTCCGTGTAGTCTCTACAGCACCTCCCCCTCACCCCATTTCCACCCAGGACCTTATTACTCTACACCTAGACTGTGGCCTCTCCCCCGCCTTCCTGCCACCACCCCTATGTCTCCCAATCCATCCCACACCTGCCTCACTCCACTTCCCAAAACACTGTTCTCTCTTCAAACTCCATCAGTGACACCTAGAATACATATTCATTCTTATGTCATCCGATTACTTATCTTTCTCCTCCACTGAACTGTAGGCTTCTTGAAGGTGGCTCACTCATCTCCATTGCCTGAGGCTCAGTGCCTGGAAAAGGTGCAGTTGGGGCTTGAGTAGTGTAGAAAAGTCTACACCAGCGGCCATGGGGGAATTTTATCAGAAGTCAGCAAAACAGGGAAAGGATTGCTCAGAGAGATCATGGTGGGAATGGTTGGGAGTATGAATAGCCCAGGTTGGACAGGAAGAGAAGTACACCTTGGAAGACTCCCAGGAGGGGAAAAAGGGTGGTTTGGGGACTTGAGATTTCAAAATTGGGCAGCCAGGAGGAAGTGACAGGGAGCATGGGATATCAGACTTGCAATCTCGAAGGAGATGGTAACCAGGATGAAATGTAGCCCACTGTGCTGTTGGAGGCCAACTGGGAGCAAAAGAGGAGGTCATTAGTGGGGAGAGGTCAACGTCTGGGTGTAAAAGCCAAGAGGCTGGAGCCAAGAAGAATCTGGTTGGCCAGGTACCAAGTCTCAGAAAAAGCCTGACTGTGAACCTTAGACTCAGAAAGGATGACAGAGGTCAGGATGGGAAGAAGGTGGTATAAGAGAAGGTTTCAGTAATGAAGGAGATGGCTTCTAAAGAAGTGGAGAGGATGATGGGAGAACAATGCCTGGGAGTGGTGCTAAGGGTGGCTCTGGGGGAAGGAGTGCCAGGGTGTGTGGGAGTCAGTGGTGTCTGGAGAAAGCCAGCTCCTGTACCCCCCACATTCCTTCAGACACACCCTTTCCTGGTCCCCTAGGGCAAGCGCCACCTCTCTCACCTACTCTAAGTTCAGTGCCCAGAGAAGGGAGAGTTGTCTCCTTCCTCTCTCCTTCTCCCTGTCAGTTCAGGACAAAGTGGGGAGGCAAGTCTTCCCCAGCCCCCAACAGTCAGGGTCAGGGCAGCCACCTCTGGGCTGATGTCACAGCAGGCCTCCAGCCAGATCCTGAGTCTGTTTTCATTCCTGCTCCATGAGATGGGAATAATTAATGAGAAACAGAGAGGGGCAGGGAGGGAAAGTGGAGGAACAGAGCTGCTTGCCTGTCAGACCTGTGCCCCACCCCCAAGCTGGAACACTATACCATTCCTGGACTGTACTGACAAGTGCCTTCAGCACCTGGGGCCCCCACCCTCGCCCTTCCCCCAACCCTCCCTCTCCTCCTCTTTCTCCCACCCCTTCTCTGAGAACAGAAATCCCAGGAAACCCTTGTTCATGTGTGCAGAGCCTCTTCTGGGGGTTAGGGGTGGGGGGGGGAGATGACATGACTCTGAAGTGGCCCAGGAAGGGCCTGGGTATACCATCCAGGTGCGGCATTTCTAGATTCTCCTAGGCCCTCTCCAAGGTATCCTGATGATAGTGGGAAGAAAATGGAAGCATGAACCAGGTAGGTCGGAATGGGCCATTGCCTGGCTCTGTGACTGCAGACAAGCCATGTATTCTCTCCAAGCTCTTCTGTGTAAATGGGGAAAGATTGAATTATTTTCTCCAAAATGGTTGTGGGCAAATGTCCCTTGCAGCAGGGAAGAGGACTACAGAAGTGGCAACCTACAGGGAAGCCAAAGAACACTGCGGAGTTGTAGAATTGCTGGGACCAGGTGTCCAAGACTGGCCCTCTGGGCTGTGGAAAGCAGATGGCCCCAGCTGGGAATGAATTATAGGGAATAGAAGATTTGGTCAATGTCATATATCTATGACCCTGCTCCTTCTTCATCCTCTGAGTTTATATGATATTGACTAATGGACTGCCCTGCTCTTACCTGTCCCAGGGTCTTTGTATATACTGCTCTCTTCTCCCCCCTTGCTAACTACTAACAGCCTCCAAGGCTTAAGTCAAGTGACATTCTTGGGCCGCCTTCTTTGACAGAATTGGAAGCCTGGGTTTCTTCTTTATAGTACCTGGTACTTACCTAACTGTAGTATTTACCTCATCACATCATATTAGTTGATTTATATATCAGTGTCCCCCTCTGAGTTGTGTG
Organism: Furipterus horrens; assembly: GCF_987537825.1. Classification (NCBI taxonomy): domain Eukaryota; kingdom Metazoa; phylum Chordata; class Mammalia; order Chiroptera; family Furipteridae; genus Furipterus; species Furipterus horrens. Next base: position 45,526,856 of record NW_028327171.1, on the reverse strand, counting down.
TACCTCCAAGGAATGATGCTATAGCCAGTTCATCTCCACTTCACCAGCTCCACACACCGGGACTGACATATGTGAGGGCTCAATGAAGGTATGTTGAATGAATGAATGAGAGAGGGAGGCAGTGAATGAAGACATACTCAGGGTCAGTCACCAAAAGGTTAAAAGGACCTGGATGGTAATGGGGGCCCCAGCTCCCTCTCCTGGACATCAGATAACTGGTTAGCCTTGCCCAAAATTAGCTCAGGTTCCTAGAGTAGTGATTTGATCCCACACAGGTAACATTTATCTCAACTTTTGATTATATACATTTCTTTGTATGATTGTCTGAATAACCTCCACATCCCTATTAGACTGAGGTCTTTGAAGCAGCAACTGTCTCTGTTCTTGCTCATCCCAGTATCCCCAGTGCTCACCACAGTGCCTGGCATGTAGTAGATATCCAGTAAATATTTGAAGAATGAATGAATATTGGAGGGAAAGAGCCCCCCACCCAGACGCAGAATCAGTGAGCCAAAGGAAGAAGTGAAGAAACCAGGCTCCCTCAGCAACTTGTTTCATTCTTTACGCCTTAATGAGCTTCTGCCCTCTCGCTGCCTTCAAACCACCCAGGCTCCAGCAGCTTTCTCCCAGAAAGTGGGCCAGGGTCTGGGCTAAGCTTTCATCAAAGTGTTCAGCATCCCCATTGGTGGAATGGGGTTGGTGGATTTCCCCAAGTGCTTGTGTTTCTTTGAACCCTGCTATGTGCCAAGCACTATTCAGCACTTTCTTATCTGTTCCTATATTTTATTCAAACTTCATATTAATAAAAATAGTAGCTGACATTTTTGAGTACTTACTACGATCCCAGCACATACTTTACATATATTAACTGATTGATGTTTTTAACAGTCTCATGAGTTAGGAATGATTACTACATCTTTTTCTAGATGAGGGCATGAGGCACTGAGAGGTCAACCTGCCCAAGGTCACAGACTACGAAGCTGGGTTTCGACCCCAGGTCTGCCTGTACTTTAAATCTATGCCTTTCCCACTGCACTACCCCAATTGCCCCAGATCTTCCAGATTCTAATCCAGGGTCTGGCCACCTGGGCTTAGGTCTAAAGGCTGCTCTCCAGGTTCCTGCTTCATGGAGCCACCCTGGAGAGCTTGAGCACAGCCTACAGCCTACAGCAGCTTGCTCTCCCTACGTGTCCCTACTCCGAGTTCGGGCATAGAGAGGGGCACAGAATGGGTCATTTGGGGCTGGGACTGCCTCTCTGGGGCAACACCACCCTTCCAGTGGCTTCCCATTTTAAGCACTAACTTGGAGATCTAATTATTTACCCCCAGGAGTGTATGTAATTTACCAGGGCAGATTAAGACCTCACTTCCCCTCACTCCTTATCTAGACACCTGGAAAGCCAGGCCCCTGCTGAGTACCCTCATTCTTCCTTTGCAGTAACTATGGGCCACCCTTCCTTGCACACCTGCTCGGGGTCTGAGGACTCATCCCAGCCCTCTCTGATGAGACACAGGTTGCTGGGTTGGTTCAGCCACCCAGGTAGGAATGCACTGGGGGGAGGTGCCTTCAAGGAAGGGGGTAGCTTTTGTCCTTCCTTCTTTGCATCCCTTCCCCCTCCCTCTTAGGGTGTGTGGATTGGGAGGTGGGGCTAGGGAGCGTCTAGTAACTGAAGACGTGTGAACCTGAGTAAGGGAAGTGACTTGGGAACATGATGTGGGTGTGGCTTTGACAAGTGTAGTGTGCCCCTGCCTGCTGTTTCCCTGTGTGAAAGTAGAGGTGTGTATGCAGGGGGCGTCCAGGCTATCGGGACACACGTGGAGGGAGATATGTGCGATGTGCTGCACCAGGCACATCCAACAAAGTACCAAATGCACTCCGATCCCTGGGTTCAAGAGGCCCCTCAAAATCTTCGGCCTGAGGCGCACACACCAAGTGTCTCCGTCACTGAAGCTGCTGGCCCCCACTCCTCTGGCGCTCCAAGTCCACGATCCTGCCCTTCCTGCGGACCCAGTAGGGGGCGACGTCTTACCTCTTCCGGCAGAGCCCCCATTCCATACTCCCACTAATATGGTTATAGTGACGGGAGGGGGCGGTGAGGGGGTCACACGAGGTGACCTGAGCCACGAACCCTCCCCCATCCTGGAGCCTGAGGAGTAGGAAATGGATACTTGAGTAGAAGCTTGTAGCGCCCCCTCACCTTTATCTGAGTCCTTGGCCTGGGAATGCGGCGCAGGGTGTGCTAGATGCCACTCAGCACTGTGTCCCCTCCCCCCCGGCGGCCTGCGGCACCCTGTGCTGTTGACAGCTCCGGCGCCTAGGCCCAAGGTGACCTCGGGCCCCCGCAACGACCCCCGCCCTCCGCAGAGTCCCCAACCAGGGAAAAAAGGAGGCCCCACAAAGAAGCTCCGTCCCCACCCCTCCCCCGCCTGGGGGACGCCGGGGGCTGGGGCTTTGTGGGGCGCCCCTCCCCCCGGGCCAGCTACTGCAGCGCGGCACTGGGCTCCGTGGGGGGAATACTAAGGAGCGGGTGCGGTCGGAGCGCGCAGCGGAGGAACTGGAGTGGCCCCGGGAGCTTGCGCCGCGTTCCTGCCGCCCGGGTCCCCTTCTCCCTGCCCAGGTAGTCGCTGGCTGGGCGCTGAACGAATCTCTTAACCTCGGACTCTGGCCGCCTCTGCCCTCCCGGTCCTGGTTCCTTGACCTGAAAGAGCTGCCCCGAGTCTCCAGGCCTGCGCTCAGCCAGCCCCTAGCTACCACCCCCATTTAGAATTCGTCAACGGAGCTCGGCCCGCCTGGAAGCATCCTGGAGATGTGAGAGGGCCTCGACACGTGAACTGGAGATCTAGGAGGCTTTGTCCACGCCACTCCCCCTATCGGGTCCAGCCAACAACTACCCTTTAATTTAAGTTATGTAGGTACCTTGGACACCTGTTCTATGCCATGCAAGGGGTTTACCGCCCAAGGACCCCTCCTAACACCGGGAAAACGACCGCACCTGCCCCACTCCCGACCTCGCTTGGGCATCCAAGGGGTCTCTGGGTGCCCCCCTCTCCGCCCCGCGTTTTCTCCTTTGACATTTACAGAAGCTGTTTTCCTAAACCCCTCCCTGGTTCTTACTATTTATCCTTGGAACCTTTCTAGGGTGCAGGCAGTCTTTGGGTGGGAACCCCAGCCGGGGCCTCACCGGCTGAGCGACTTCGGGCAAGTTACTTAACCTCTCCCTTTCTTCCTCTGTAAATAGGAGATAAAAATACTTCCTTCCCTGGCTGTGTTGTTATGAGATTAAATAATATCCATGTAAAAATGGAGCAGTTTAGCCCAATGCCAGAGCACAGTAAGCACTCAGCAAAGGCTAGCCACACTTCTGGGCTGATGTTTGCTGAAAGGAGCTGTCCTCTGTATCTAAACACCAGTGGGCTCTCCTCCCCTTTGTCCTTAGCCACATGACCCTGGGAGCTGACCAACCCTCTCTACCCTCAACTCCCTCAGAAACAATGCAAGGGAAAGGATGCTGTCACACCATCCAGATCCAAAGTGCCTACCCCTCCATGCAGGGACACTGGGCCCTAGAGGACGCCCTGGGGTAATCTGCTCTACTGTTATCACCCCATTGACAAGAAATTAGATGCACTAACACTCGAGCAAGAAAGGGAAGTTGAGCCTAGATAGGCCTAGATCTGGTCTCCCAATGACTCCAGGGAATTCTGAAGGGCTGGCAGCCAGGAATCATGAACTTGAGGGCACCAGGGAATCATGCCTTGGGAGTGGAATGAGAAGGGGCAAGAGAATCTTCTTATTGCCTTTATTCCACTGTAGACCCAGCTGGCCCCACTGCAGGACACAGGGCCAAGCTTTTACACACTCACCCACGCTCTCTGTGCAGGCCAGTGCATGCACACACACACAAACACACTCACACACACATCGAATCTCTGGCTCTGAGAGTCAGTCTCTGGGGGGCAAGGGCTGCTCCTTAGCCTGCCCCTGCCTGCCCTTTTATGACAGCACCAAGGGTGGGGGTGGGGCAGGGCCCTCAGTCCCCAGAAGAAGTCCCTGTGCAAACTGGAGGTGCCAGTTGGCTTTGAAATGGGGGTGTCACATTTCCCCATTCCTAGAGTTCCCTCCTCCAGTTCCCAAGGGAGGGACTGCTCTCTGCCTACCTGGGGGGCCACACCCCTGCCAGGGCTGGGCCCTATTAAACCCAGGCTTATCTCCCACCTGCCCCTGCCAGGACCCCCAGCATTGAAGGACAGTCAAGTCTGAGGTGGTAGGGATCTCCCACTGGAGAGTAGGAAGGCCTGGGCACCCAAGGGGTTTGAGGAGGGATCATCACCCCTCTCCTAATCCATCTTCAATATGAAGAGGTTTTGGGCACACTTTCTGGGGAGGGAGCACAGGCCTGGAGGAGAAGTCCCAGCTTGGGCCCTCCCCAAACTTTCATCTTCTGGGCCCTAGCCTAAGGCCAGGAATCCAAAAGTCCAATAGTCCAGCCGACTGGTCACCAGAGTCCCTGTGTAGTCTTTGGGGGGAACACACTCTGTGAGAGTCGGGTGTCAGACCTGCACAGGCAGTGTCTGGTTCATCTGCAGCCGCATGTCCTGGATACTGCTGAGGATCTTCTTCTGGTGGCCCGCCAGGGTGACTCCGATCCGGAGCAGGTCTCTGCGGATGGACCGAGGGTAGGGTCATTCTCTCCCCTCCTGCCCACCACCCTGGGCCCAGCTCAGAAACCCCTGCCCTGCCCTTTCAAATCTGAGGCACACATACTCTGCGGTCATCTGAGCCACCAGGTCGAAGGACGCAAATCCTGCGCTGACGAAGCTCTCCTTGTATCGCCCCATCTTAATGGCGTCCAGCCAGTCACCAACTGTCGTGAAGGTTGTGTAATCCGGGACTGTGCGGTCCAGGAGTGGCTGTGACATGCTGTGGGAGAAGAGAGGGGCCTGGTGAGTCCTAATGACAGGGGAAGAAGGGGTAGGGCTGCTAGCTCAAGAGCAGGGTGAGAGCAGAAGCAGAGGTACTGACCCAGACTGGGCGCTGGCAATGACCTTGAGGCTGGCAGCATTGCGGATAAGCTTGTCCAGGGTGTTGACAATCTGGGAGAATTTGGGCCTGAGGTTCCGGTCCCGTACCCAGCAGTCCAGCATGAGCTGGTGCAGTGCTGTGGGGCAGTCCATGGGTGGGGGCAGCCGGTAATCCTGCTCCACAGCATTGATGACCTGAGCCAAAAGCAGGGAAACCTGGAGTGAGCAACCACACTGCTCCCCAGCCAGCTCCCACCCTTCTGACCACTCTGGACCCACTTACATCCTGGTTGCTCATGTCCCAGTAGGGTCGCTCTCCATAGCTCATGACCTCCCACATGACGATTCCATAGCTCCAGACATCACTAGCAGAGGTGAACTTCCGATAGGCTATGGCCTCTGGAGCAGTCCAGCGGATGGGGATTTTTCCACCCTGGTGAGGGGGGCACATGCCCTTCACCCTATGACTCCAGGCTAGTCCCCAGCCCCGAGCCCCTGCCTGTTTGGCCCCGCCCCGAGTCTCCCTCCCAGCTGCTTCCTGTACCAGGGAGCTGGTGTAGGTAGGATCAGAGGGATCATCCTCAAGGAAGCGGGAGAGGCCAAAGTCTGAGACTTTGCAGACCAGGTTGCTGTTGACAAGGATGTTGCGGGCAGCCAGGTCTCGGTGCACATAGTTCATCTCAGACAGGTATTTCATGCCAGCAGCAATGCCCCGCAACATGCCCACCAGCTGGATGACGGTGAACTGTCCATCGTTGAGCTGGAGACAATGAGCAAGCTCAGGCAGACCCATCACCTCCCTCCTGGCCCGGGGCCTGCTCCAGGCCTACTTGCCCACCCTCTCCAAGTCCCCCAAGACTATGCTTTGTCTATCCCTGTGACCATGTCTTGAGGGCACTGAGGGTTAGGAAGCTGCCCTACTCTGAGACAGGCATCTGTATATAACATCTCAATTAATCCCTGTGAGTACCCAAATAGAACTTACCACTTCTATTTTACAACCAAGGCAGCTAGACTCAGAGGTTAAACAGAGCCTGAGGCAGTAGGGGCAGAGTCAGGATGAGAACTCTGGTCTCTCTGGCTCTGAAGGTCCTGCTGTTTCCCTGCATCATGCCACCTGAATAAATACTCATGGACTTGAATAGGGTCTGTGTGATTTGTAGGAGGGGATGGCTTGCTCAACCCAGCTCTCTGGGGCAGGGGAACAGTGAGGGGCTAGGCTGGCTCTTACCCGGAGAAAAGAGTCCAGGGCGCAGTTCTCCATGAACTCGGTGAGAATCATGACTGGCCGACTTTTGGTGACCACGCCCTCCAGCCGGATTATGTTGGGGTGGTCAAACTGACCCATGATGGAAGCCTCACTTAGGAAGTCCCGCCGCTGCCTCTCTGTGTAGCCCACTTTCAGCGTCTTGATGGCCACGAACACCTCCCGGCGGCCGGGCTGTTTCAGTCGACCCCGGCATACTTCCCCAAACTCCCCTGTAGGGCACAGGGCACAGGTGGTTAAGTTATTTCTGGGATCGCTCCTATATCCAGCCTGCCTCAGCCCTGCCCTGAGGTAACCTCCCCCTCCCCCCACCTCTCATCCCCACTGTGCTCCTGGGGACTCACCAGCTCCTATCACTTCCTCAATCTTGACACAGGACACATCGATCTCCTTGGCAAACTCCCGCACGGCCTCATTAGGGTCCTCATAGGTAAAAGGATCAATATAAACTTTCATTCCAGGAGTGACTAGAGGAAGAAAAGGTGGGCATGCTATTCAGGCTGGAGATGGTGAGGGAATTTGTCAGCCTGAACCCTCAGGCTGTCACCCCTAGTGGGAGCAAAGGTTGTGACCTCCCTGCTCCATATTCCTCTCTGTTGAAGCCACAACTCCCCCCTCCTCCCCTACCATGAGAACTAGTGACCATAAAAGACACCTAGAATTCTTCTTCCACTGTCATCTTTCATTATGAAAAAACCTCTCTCGAATCTGCCCCTCCCCTCATCACACTCCCCCTGACCTTGTTCAGGCCTTCAGCACTCAATCTACTGCAATAGTCTCCCAGCTGGGCACTCTGCCTCTGGACTTTTCCCACCATCTCCCTGCATACCTGTCTTCCTAAAACAATAGTTTCATTATATTACTCCTCAGCTTGAGAGCCTTTCCCATTACCTATGGTGGAGTCAAGTCCCAACTCCTCTGCCTGCCTTTCACGACCCTCCAAGGACTGGCTGCAACTACCTAGCCTTGCTTCCCAGCAGCTGTCAAACCAGTCTTCTCACTGCCCCCACAGTTGGGCACTCTTCCTACCCCACCCACTACCTTCTAGAGGCTCCTGTAGCCAGGAATGCTCTCCCCCACCTCTCTAAATCCTGCTCAGAGCCAGGCCACCTCCTCCAGGAAGCCTTCCTCTTCTCTGAACTCTTACTGCCCTTTATAACAGGAACACCCAGCTTAACACTTAATTGTTCTCTCATTGCTTCCTGTGTATATGCATCTTGTCTTTTTCACAGGACTAACTGCCTTTGAGGACAGGGGTCACATATCATTCATCTCTGAGGCTGGCAGGAGTAAGGCAGGGGCTCAGGAAATGGCACTGATTGGAAGCAGGAGGAGGCATCTCCAAGCCCTGCGGGGACCAAGGGAGCTAAAGGAGACAAACTCACTGTACTGCTGCAGCTTCTCCGTGTATTCTGAATCAGAGCCATGCCGCTGCTTCCTGGAGGGAGGAGGAGAAGGGGAGGCCTGAGACAAGTCCCACAGCAAGCTTTGTTTAGGGGACCCTACGGCACACACAGGAGAGGCAGAGTGCCTAGGGGATGGACCAGTGCCTACTTGCAAGGTCTGAGGTTACAACAGCCACTGGGCCTTCAGGCAAGGGGCTCAGTGGACTTGGTGCTCTAAGCCAGTAGCTTCAGGGGACATGAAGGGAACAGGATGAGGATGCGGGCATAGACTGGAGAGAATCATTCCAGCAGGGAGAGCCGGGGCCCAGGAAGGCTGTGGCTCTGGGTTTGACAGGGGTAACCATTCACCTATGCATGTGGGCACTAGGGTGAAAAAGGGAAGCCCTAGTCAGCCAGGGGAGCAAACGTGGGTTTGGGAGTACCTGAGACAGACAACAGCAATGACCACAACAGCCACCACGAAGACAAGCCCCGCTGTGGCAGAACCCACAATGAGGGGAAGCTGCTCCTGGAGCTGCTGGGCACTGGAGCCTGGAGACCGAGAGGGCGCTGGTGAGTGGAGGGAGGGATATACGGGCTGGGGCACGGGTAGGCACAGAGGATATGTACCTCTCTCGCTTGTGGTCTCAAACTCAGCAGGGCGGCTGTACTGCCCATAGCCAGCAACAGTGCGGGCACGGACCTGGACCACGTAGCGAGCGTCGGGTCGCAGCCCGTCTAGCTGCACGGAGTTCTTCTGGCTGGTCACAGTGGAGGCGATGCCCTCGCTCTGCAACACCAGGAGGAAGGGGGCATCTCAGAGGGTCCTGAGACCAGCTGTCCCCTGGCCCATCCCCAGGCCCATCCCATGGCCCCCTCAGGACCCAAGGCCTTACTCCCAAGGGCCCCTGACACTATCTGGGGGTGATCTTCTTGTCCCAAGGCTTCCTCCTGCCCCTTGAGTCTCTGACCTTCTCAAAGTACTTCATCTCATAGTCTAGGATGACGCCGTTGGGCCGCTCGGGGGGTGCCCAGGACAGTGTCAAGCTGCTGCCTGAGCTGCTGTGCAGGTGGAGTGTAGGCACTTCGGATGGGGCTAGGGGAAGAGTGGGAAGCTCACCATGGGCTCCTTGGGCCCTGGCATCCTTCCCAAGGACCCAGTTCCCATGGGTCCCCTGGCGGCCCATGGGCAGGGCCTGGGAAACCTCAACTCTGTGCAGGAAGATGACCCAGGCCCTACCCTCCTGAGTCCCCTCCTCACCAGCCTGGTTGGTGGTGATATTCACAGCCGCATAGCGAGGGGGCAGAGGGCTCTTGCCCGAGACACCATTGACTGCTTGCACCTCAAAGGTGTAGCGTGTGTGGGCCAGCAGATGGCTGATGTGGACTCGGCGCTCAGTCAGGCCCAGCTGCCGAGGCACAAACTCCACGTTTTCATCACAGCGTGAGCAGGCCGAGGGTCCCCCAGCCCCAGGCCCCCCATGGCACTTCTTGCAGATGACATTGTATAGAAGGTCGTCCCGGCCACCCAGGTCCCGGGGCTCGCTCCACTCGAGGATCAGCGAGGTCTCATTCACATTGGAGATCACACCACGGGGTGGAGATGGCACAGCTGTGGAGGAGGAGGAAGAGAGGGCAGTGAGCCAGGGGCCCTAGGACCACCCTTCTGCCCAGAGTTCCTGCACACTCCAACCTGCTTTCTACCTCCTTGCCTTTGCCTCTGCTTTAATAAGCAGAGTATCTTTCCTACACTTCTTTACTGCGAAGACTCCTGTTTAGTCTTCAAGCTCAACTTGAGATGTCACCTCCTCTTGGAAGCCTTCCTCATTCATCCTCTCCCTGTCTTCTGCACTCCCATAACACAATTCTTGGGCATCCCTCCAGCCCAGCACTCAGCACAATATATGGTCATTATCTGTTTTCAGATCTGCTCCTCCCACCAGGTTACATTTTAGGCAGTGACTGTATCTGATTCTCCTCTACCTCCCTGGTGCCTGTACAATGCCTGACACACCAAAGGCCAGAGCAGGGAGAAAGCAGGACACCAGGCTGCCCCAGGGATGTGGTAAGAGCTGGGCCAAGAGAGCAGAAGTTCTGCACAGAGGAAGATGGACTAGAAGGCCCCAGCCAGATCCCGATGTTCAGGAGCTAGTAGGTGCTTATACAACATCGGTGGAAGGGCTGAGCCAACGCACGTGAACTCTGGCTCAGGGCCAGGCACTTCCTAGCTGTCCCATGTTGAGCACAACATCTAACCTCCTGAGCCTGGAGATATTCACAGTGACTGTTTGGGCCCTCCGTGCAGGCCCACAGAGGCAAGGCCTGGAGCCGGAGAGTGAGAGGACGCGCGTTCACTCACTGGTACAGGCACTGTCTGCAGAGTCCGAATCTGCACGATAGAAGTTATTGTGGCAGGTGCAGATGCTGGCAGCTGGCGAGGTGGTGCGGCTGTTGGGGGGACAGGGGAGACAGGGCCCCTCTCCCTGCTTCGCCTTGTAGCTCCCAGGGGGACAGGCTGCGGCAAGAAGAGGATGGACATGCTCACCTCACTTTCCTGCAGACACCAATCCTCCCTACCACTGTGAGAATCTGGCCCTTCCCCAGTGCAGGTCTTGGCCCCTCCCCCTCCTAGACCGTGGGGGCCATGCTGGTGTTGCCTAACTCCAGCTACAAAAGGCCCTTTTGCCCTGTGGAAATCCCATGTCAGCAGATTCCTCCTCAACCCTGCCCCCTCACCTGGGGCCTCACTGATGAAGACTTCAGCCTGGACAGCCTGGGCTTGTCAAGGCAGGGAAGAGAGAAGAGGGGGAAGAGGTGGAAGATCGGAAGAGACCACTAGCAAACTGGCAGCACCTTGTACCCCGCTAGGATGCCTACACCTCCCTGAAACTCAAGAAAAAATGTAGGACCCTCAAGGCCACTCCAGGGCAGGCTGGAGAAGGGGCCTCTGAGTTTCACAGCCAACTTCTCTCCCCAGCCATCAGGAGCAGGGCAGCAGCTTCTTTCTGCCTTTGGGTGGGGGTAGGGGCTGAGGAGGAGTAAGAAAAGGAGAGAAAGAAAGCAGGTAGGAAAGCTGGGGTCACCTGGAGTTCAGAGGCCTCAAAGTATCCACAAGGGGAACCCTAGGCTTCAAAGAGAGGCCAGAGCTGAATGCCTGAACATCCCTTCTCTGCTATCCCTCCTGCTGCCTACCAATTACACTAGGGGCCCTGGACCTGGGCTCTGAATGTTCCTCAGATCTACCATGGCCATATAATTTAGTATTCAAACTGAAATGTTGAGAGAGGAAGGGATCACTAGTAAAAATCATGTTAGGACAATGGGCATAAACTAGGGATGCCTTGGACATACTAAAGCATGTGGTCACCCTATCCATAAGTGGCTACCTCTGGGAAAGTCATCCAGAGTGTGGAATGCCCAGCACTGGAGCTATGCCTTTCTCTGGGGTTTAATCTCCCCTCCCTAAGGTGATATTCCATCCAAGCTCTTTTGAGCCAGTGGGGGTGTGGGGGGGTGGAGAGGGGGCAGAGGCCAGGTCAGCCTGGTTGCCATGGGAACCAGCATGCTTTTCCTGCCAGGGACCTGCAGAGTGTTAGCCCCTCTTCAGGCTGTCAGGCTCATCACCCCCACCAGCTTTCTCCACTTGGAAAGAGGAAGTCTGTGGGCAGGTTCCCATAGAGAAGTGAGAGGGGCCTGGTGAGCCACTATTCGCCTTCTCAGGACAACACCCAACACAGCCTCACAGACAGGTTGGGGCCACCAGTCCCCTCACACTTGGGGCTATGCTTAGAGACAGCTGCCACCCCTCAAAGCTACAGGCTTCAAGTGCCAAAGGAGAGAACTGGGCAGAGGGGACAGAAGACAAGGCTTAAGACACCTTGTCCTGCATGAGAGACCGCTGGACCAGGCGTTAGACCCAGCTCCCAGAGTCCCAGCCGTGAGGCCTTGAGTGCAAAACCTTGCTGAGACTCAGTTTCCTTACTGGCAAAATAGGGGACACAACTGCAATTGGCCTTACAAGGTTGTGGTATGACTCAAATAAGAGTGGTCTGGTACACCGTAAGGTCTCAAATCTTGGCAAGCTGCTGGTCACAAGCCTCCTCACCTCCTCACATGTGAAGTAAGGACAAAGCAATGCCTGATTGCCATGCATCCCCAGGTTCCTGAGAGTCACAGCTAAAGTCCCACAGCATTTGTGCCCACCATGTGCCAGGCACTGCTCCAAGGCTTCACCTGCATCTACTCATGGAAGCCCCACTATACCTCCATGAAGAACTCATATGGCAAAACCGAGGTTCAAGAGTTAAGTACTTTGCCCAAGTTCTCATGGATGCTACAAGGCAGAACTCCAGTTTCAGGGCCTGGGCTCCTGTCCACTGTGCGTAAACATTGCCTTTCAAGGAGCAGATAAGACCCCAAGGTGAAAGAGCCAGGCATGGGGTACCCACAGCTTCTGTATTTCCAGGGTGAGACACACCCTTGGAGAAGGACAAGCAGGCACCTTTGCGAGCCTCCTGAGTCTCTGACCAGGTTCTCCGGGGACCTCCTTGCCAAGGATTCTCCATGTCTCTCTTCTTCTCCCTTTAGTTTCATTTTTTTCTCTTTTCATGCTAGTATGTCTCCTCATTTTCACTCATCTCCCTCCTTGCACCACTTTCTCTGCACTTAGTACCCCTCTTCCCTTTCCTGCCCCCACCCCAGACTTGACACCAAACTACCTTGTGTCTGGCAGGTAGGAAGCAGCAGATAGGGCACAATAGGCAGCTGCAGCCCAAGCCCAAGCCCTTCCCACCCTCCTGCCCCCCCACACCAGTCCCCACTCACAACGGCACTGGGACTCCTTGGCAGCTGGCTCATGGCCGGAGGCACAGGTGCAGGCGCCCACAGGCACCATCCACTCCCCGTCACCGTTGCAGTACAGCTTCAGTGGCACTGACACCTCTACAGCATTAGCGATACAGGTGCCAGGGGCAATGACCAGTGAGGTGGGCTCAGCCCCAGTGAGGGTCTCAGGGAAGAGGGCAAAGCCTGCGGTGGTGGATGCACACTTCTTATAGAAGGCACGGACAGAGATGAGCGACATGCAGGCACCCTGGTCCTGGAAGGCCAAGTAGAAGCCGGCCTTGGACAGTGGCCCGAAGCTGCGCACCTTGGTGTTGACACGGCCGGCATCAAGCCTCGAGAAGCTCTCATCGGGGGCGATGGTGTCCACCTTCACATAGGGATTTTCCATCCAGAAGGGGGAGGAGGCCGAGGCCACGTCACTGTCAGCCTCATAGTAGAAGAGGTTGAAGGTCTCCTTGCAGGAACCAGGGATGTTGGGGATGCTGTTGCAGTCACGAACAGTGAACTTGAGCTCCACGTAGACCCGCTGCACATCCCGCCGCCAGATAAACCCCGTACGAAGCCAGTTGTTCTGGTTTGACTCAAGCACGTTACACACCTGGTATGTGCGAATGGGGTTCATGGCCTCGTCGTAGCCACTCACCTCTTCCCACTGTACATGGACCAAGTGAAGAGACAGGGAGTAAGCACCGACACTTGCCAGGTGCTGACCACATGACCAGATTTGCTATATTTACTTCACAGATATGCTTCTGCGGTGTAGTAGCTGAACACACAGTAGCTAGGTTCAAATCCCAGCTCTCAGCTTGCTGTGTAACTATGGGTAAGTTACTTAACCTCCCTGTGCCTCCATTCCCCCATCTGTAACATGGCATGAATAAAGATGTACAAGGAATAAATGACTTTAAATGAATAAAGTACTATATAAGTATTAGCCATAATATTTATTATCTTTGTACCTTAGTTTCGTTGTCTTTAAAAAGGGGCTGGTTGGAAGTAAACGAGGCTGTGAGGAAGTACTACGTGTAATAGGCTTGTAACAGTGCCTGATGGAGACAAGCATTCAATAAAATTGGCTATCACATTTATCCCTTCCAACAGCCTCACGAGAAGGCGCATGTGTTGTCCCCACTCTAGAGAAAAGGAAGTCAGGGCTCACAAAGGCTGGGACTTGTCCAAGGGCACAAAGGCAGGCCTGGAGACTGGAGGCCTGTAGTGCCACCCTACCTTAGTGTTCTGGAGCTCAGTGTAGTTGTGGAGGCCAACTACGGATGTTAATTAGAATATTTTGAAAATATCAGGACTACAGGAATTTAATAGTCAAGAAATGGAGGCCCAGAAATGTAAACTGCCTTGCTCAAGGTCACAGAGCAAGTTAGAGATCTGAAACCAAGGTTTCCTGGTTCCCAAGTCAGTGCTCTTCCCAGGGACCCAGGAAGGAGGGAGATAGTCAGGGTAGACATGCGAAGGGCTATGAGGCCATAGAGAGGCAGGAATAGGCTGAAGACAGGCTGAGGGGTGGGCAGAGAATGGGACAAAGATGATGTATGTGGGAGAGGGACACAGGCAGGCTGAAGGATGAGAGATAAAAATATCCACAGAGATGGGCCATCAGGTAAAGAAGGCAGGTGACAGATGAAAAGGATGGGGATGTTGCAGGAGTTGAAACCGACAGGCAGAGAGAAGGGGAGCCTTTCTCCAACCCTGGTAAGGCAAGGATGGATGCTGGAGAGGCGAGTGGCAAGGAAGGAAGTCTTACCCCAGTTTCTGGATGAGATGTCCACGCCAACTCAGATGTCACCCATTTTGTGTCCATAAGGGTCTCTGGGGTAGCAACAGAAGAAAAAAGGTCAGGGGCCAAGATCAGGATGGGAAGAAAGAGGTCACACAGTAAAAGCCAGAATACCAGGGACCATTTCCCACCAGGCACCTCCCTACCCCTCCCCTAAGTCCCCAAAGCCCTCAGCTCCCTCCCCACCTCCTACTGCCCTGGAAAAGACCCTGTAGCCATCTCCAGAGATGTCACAGCTCCAGAGATGTCACAGCCCCAGAAATGTCAGGTCAGGCCAGCTGAGAGTGGGTGTATGCTGCTGACCCCAGGCCTGGGTTAATGAGGCAAGAGCCAGGGCCAGTTCACACACCTACAGTCTCTGCTAATCTCCACACAAAGGGGCCAGCAGAGCCTTTATTCTGGGACAAAGGGCCATGTGCTTCAGACCCTGCTGCCCAGGCCTCCCTTGACTCCATTCCAAGCACAAAGGCCCAGTTCCACACACACTATGAGGAAGGGGAGGGCAGTTAGAGGTCAGAGCCCACTCTACCCCAGCTTCCCACTCAACTACCTCTGGCATGGATGGGTCAGGAATGCTCTTTGAGGGTGGGTAGGCCACCAAGACCCAGCTCTTTGAGAGCTAGTGCAGTTCTTCCCACAGTCTTTAGATAAAAGTACTGTTGGCATACCCCTTATACAGGTGAGAAAACCGAAGCTCAGACAAAATAAATATATGGCCTAAGGTAAAGCTGCTAGGACTTGTGGGTGAAGGGTTGAGAGGTGGCTCACATGCAGGTCTAGCTGACACCACAACTAATCCCTGAATCAGCGCACTCCCTGCAGTATGCCCCTCTGTAAAAGAGGAACAGAGAAAGCCTGGAAAGCTGCTGTGTATCCTTTAAGTCTCAAACAAGTGGTCACCTCCTCCAGGAAGCTTTCCCTGGACCCCTAAGACAGGGTTAGATGCCTTCCTCTGTGCATCCAGGGCCAGGGCCTTTGTCATAGCCCCAATCCTTTCCTGGGTTGCAGTTTCTTGTCTGTTTCCCCTTGCTCAGCCACAGGAGGAGTCTATTAACGTGGCAACATACACTTGCTCCCCTCAGAACCTGGTTCTGGGTTCGCACTAAACAACTCTACAGTGTGACCCCAAGATCAGATCTAGGAGCAGGAAAGAGGATATAGAAGCACCAGCTCCTTTCTTACAGCCTAGAAGACAAGGCAGCCAGCCGTCCTCCCCTCAACTCTCAGCTGGAATAGGAAACGGTCACCCCAGAACTTCCGGAGGTCTCTGTATCAAGTTGGGCAGGTTGAAGGGACCTGGAGGGAAAAGGCCCAAACCCCACAGTCTCCAGGCTGTGGCTTTCGCTGGTTTTCTACAGTCTGGGTCTGAGCTGAGGATGGTGGTTGAGGCAGTTGTGGCCCCAGGCCCTCAAGTGAGGCAATGAGGACAGCCAGGCAGCAGCCAGTCCCTGCAGCGCTGATCCCTGGAGGGCTGGCTGCAGGGTGAGCTCTCCCAGACTCTAAGTCTTCGGTGGCCTGACAGGCCCCCCTGGCAGACAGACAGACAGACACAGACATTTGGAGGCGAGAGGACAGGAGGGAAGAAGAGATGGGGCAGAAACAGGGGCCCAGAGACTAGCAGGGAAAGGGGCTGGCGGGTGGGGCAGGGGCCTCGGAGAGGCGGGTGGTGGGCGGCACTGAGCAGGAGGGATGTGCAGAGGTGCAGTCTCGGACCAGACAGCTGGGATAGCCAACGGTGCGTATCAAAGGACAGTGAGATGGAGAGACAAGGAGGCCCAAGGAGACAGGCACGAAGGGAGGTTGCCAAGCGGCCTCTACCCCAGCCAGCAGCCCCAAGCAGTCCTGTCGCAGGGAGCCAGCCCAGCCACATGCACCCCTCCCCCGCCAGCCAGCCAGTCCGCCTGCTTGTCTGCCCGCTGCCCACCACCCGCCCGCACCGCTCCCTCGGCTGCCTCCCTCCTCCCGCTCCCTCACTTCCTTCTGCTCAGCCCGTGCCAAACCCATCTGGAACTGTTTAAACCCAAATATTCAGCCCCCTCCCCCTCCAGCCAGATTCCTCCACAGTTTAAAACAAGCCCTGCGCTGGCTCTGAGGGAGGGAGAGGACGGGGTGGGAGGAGGGGGGTGGGCAGGAGAAAGGGGGAGGCTCTTCATTTCTGTTTAATTTCTGGGGAGCGAGGGAGGGAGGGAGGGGATCGGCCCTTGGCCATCGCTCAGCCTTGGCCATCGCTCAATCTCGGCACATTTTTCCCATTAATGAGGAGAGGACTTGGATTTCGAGTCCTGTGTGCCTGAGGAACGGCTCCGGTCACCCTGATGGGGAAAGGCTGGCCCTCTGAAGGAGGGGAGGGGTCTGCTCCCTTCAGCAAGACAGATACCTAAGGTGCTCATGTCCCAGCCTCAGGAAGGGTGTGAGTGGAAGGAGGGGGACAGAATCCCTCTGTTTGTTGGGAGGGAGAGCCCCAACCCAACAGAGCCCACCTTTTTTCTGCTCTGTGTGTGGTGTATGTGTGTGTGCGTGCGCGCTGGGGTTGGGGCAAAGGATATGAGGTTCGGGGATAAAGACAAAAGAAAAGTGAGTGAGCAGTCCCCCGACTCCCAGCTGCTGCTTGCACCCCTACCCTGCTCTGTTCCACCATGTGGCTGCTGGAGGGAGACCAGAGAACATCTGGCCACTCCCAGATACAGGGCTCGGTCAGTCAGGGAACCCCAAAGGTGCCCCAAAAGCAAGCAGGGAAGTGGACCCCAGGCCTGGGGACTTTCTGGGACTGGGCCTTCGATGCTTGGAAGTGAAGCAATACGGCTTTCAAACTTCCACAGAGCGACGGAGAACAGCCACGTGGCAGCAGCTGTGTGGCCCTCGCCTGTGCACAAACATACAGACCCACACGTTTCATCCAGTTCTCAGTGACTAGATTCATTCCCCACCACTGGGGCCAACAAGTGGCAAGGCAACACATATGGTGGACAAAAACACAGAGCTGCAGTTGCCTACAAACACATACGCACGGCTTCACACATAGCCATGGTCTGTCTTTCTCAGACACATGAATGCATATGGTACAAACAGATTAGTCTTCTTCAGACATTCACATACAGTGAATCTCCTCTACACACAGATCTGGCTTGCCTTAGACCAAGACTCACCCTTACAGTCTTCATATGTGCAGATATCCTGAGACACATGTATACACAGAGAGATACACACCCAAATTCTCCTTACATACCGAACTGCACACTCTGTTGCCAGTCATAAGTTACAGTCTTGAGTGTAGTCAAGTGCAAAAACACAAACCCCAGTTTTCCTGTACAGACTCTGCCATGGTCTAACATAGTCACACACAACTGGCATCAGCTGCACACACACAGTGGCCCATTTGCACTGAAACACACCACAGGAGCATATAGACACAATGTAAGTGATAACACCTAGAGTTTGTGTAAAGCATCAGAGATGCATCCTTCACACACATGCAACACACACATACACACATTGCAAGAGATTTCAGAGGGGGCAGTGTCTGCTAAGAAAGCAACCTTGACTATAGGTGCAGACCGGCTTCCTGTGGCCCTGGTAGCACAGGCAGGAGCTGTCACAGGTCACAAGGCTGGGGGTGGGTGGGGCAGGGACATGAAGATGATTTTGGGTGTAGCTAGGTGTAGCCTCCTCAGGTACAGCCTCTAGCCAATCAGCAGGCCACCTCCCTACCAGCACAATGGCACTGTCCCAAGGACCCCTGAGCCCCTAGGGAGGGGGCGGTATCATGAAGAGATCCAGCCCCAGTAACTTCAAGCAACATGTCCACACATAAGTTGGGGACCGAGTATGAGAAGAACAGGGCACCCAGCCTATGTCTGAGAGCCTCATTGGGCCACCCTGGTACAGGGACACCAGCTGGGAGCCTGCCACCTGCCCCAGCCAGCCCCACACCTGCCAGTCCCCACAGCACCCACCCTGGGAACAGGTGTCAGTGAGACACAGGGAACCAAAAAGACACAGGGAACAGAAGCGAGATGTCTCCAGGCCAAATTCCAGCCCAGGGACTTTGAGGTGGCAGAAAAGGTCATGCTGCAGGGCTAGACTAGCAGTGTGCAGGGGTAGGGGGACAGAGAGGCTGTGGCCTGGGACAGAAGGCACACCTACAGCCCTGCCTATAGAGAGGAAGAACTGCATGCCATTCCTGAGTTGCATCCCGACACATACATACACATAGGGTCCCTACCTCAGTCAACCAACTTCAGGGATCTGTCCCCAGTCTCCTGTCAGTGTATGTACACACATGTACCAACCTACACGCTCAGGGTTGTTAGCCTGAGGAGCAAGGGGTCTTGGGGTTCCCTGGCATGGGAACTGGAGAAGCCTAACTCACCCAAGGCCACCTTCCCCATCCATCTGTCCCCACCATGGTCCCCTGGCACTCAAGTCTCAGAAGGAGGGGTGTGGAGCATCTCAGAACAGAGAACACATTTTGTTTTTCATTCTTCCCCTCAGATCATGGGGATTTATAATTAAATAAACCTGAGCGGGAGGACAAGGGAGGAAAAGCACGGGACAGGGAGCCCAGATGCCTCAGTGCTCATCCATGCCCCCACCCCAGTCCTGGCCCTGCCAGCCAGTCGGAAGGCTGAATAGACAGCCCTTAGGTGAGGCCTTTGAGCCCTTCCCAGGGATCCAGGTCACAGTGGGTCTGGCCAGGAGTCCAGGGACAGAAGAAAACAGGAGACCTGATGCCAGGGCCAGGCCTTGGGGCAAGGGGCCTCTCCTACCCCATCAGGTGTCCAGCTGTACCCAGGCTGCCTCCCCAACAACCCCCTCCTCACCCCCCACCATCAGTTGCCCAATCCCGACAAACCAGTTTGACTCAGCACAACAGGCAGGGCTACAATTTTCAAACTATGCAGGCCTGGTGATTCAGCCTCTTCATGCTGTTTAATTAGTACAAGGCTGGGTGGCAGAGGCCTTGCCCATGGCAGCTTCAGCTTTCCCTCACTGCTGCTGAGGCCACAGAGGCGGCAGCAGCAGCAGCAGTTGTGGCTAAAGGGAAGGTAATGACATGACAAGCAAACTGGTTTCCCCAAGTACCTGCCACTGTCCCTCAGCAGGAGCTCTGAAATGCTAGCACATGACAAACAGGGATGGGGGGGGGGGTGCCAGAGGCAACTCAAACAAGTGAGCCAGCCGCAACCATCCCAGGCCATTGTCCTTGCTCAGCTACCACATACACAGTGACCACTGCTGCAGCCTGAGAACGAGACGGGCTCCCATACAGCTTCCCTCCCTCAGGAACCAGTCCCTCTATGGCTGCAACTCGGCTAACGCAGCTCGGCCAGGAGGAGGCTGCAGCAGCTTTCCATCTCACAACTGTTCTTATTTTCTCAAAAGGGTCTGACGGCCATCAGGGACCTCCCCATCCTATCTCAGGTATACAGGCCTACGGTTCAAACAGCCTTCTGTATCCCACACCCTGTTCCTGGTCTGCTCGCCTACTGATCCCACTCCCATACCAGTTCTTGGTCCTGAAAGGGAGAATGATCTCGGCTTGGGAGACCAGGGAACATGACTGGAAAGGAGACTGAGCAACAAGGTGGCCTTGTTTCCTTGTATCTGTGAGTAAATCTGAGGGCTGTGTGTGTGTGTGTGTGTGTGTGTGTTGGGGGTGGGGTAATCAATCAAAGGGCAAGGGGAGGGGTGTTTCTTCAACCAGAGAAGACAAGCAAGGACTCTCTGGCTCCATCTTCATGGAAAACTAATGCAATCCTTTGATATAGTTTTGCTGAACCCCAAGTGTGCAGGGAGGGAAGAGCAACTGGGTGCTAGACAGTATCTAACAAGTGGGCCCATGAGTGGCAGCATCCTCAGCTCAAGGACCCTGAGCCTAAATATGACCCCAGACGCAGGGAGCCAAGGTCCTCCCTAGGCCAAGGGTAAACCATATCCTGGCAAAGCCAAATGGAAGGCTGGAGCAAGGAGACTAGGTCCCATGCCTAGAAAGCTTATCCTCTAGTTACAGCCCAGGACTTCTAAGTCTACCCATCCCACCCTTCCAGTTCCATCCAGAATAGGAGTGGGGGACAGACAGGAGTCAGGGACAACTCTCTTCCTGTCTCACCCCTTCCCTCCCAGCCTCAAACCAACCTTCCCTCTCCCCATCACTCATTCCTATAATAGCCTTCCAGCAGGGTAAGGGCACAACTGTGAATTTTCACTTCTGATGTTCCCCAAGGAGCACACCCTAAGATAATAATAATAATAACAGCTAATCCTTGAATAACAATGGCTATGTGCTAAGCACTCCACACACATTAAGGATTCAATCCACACAAGAGCCCTAGGAGGTGGGTATTCTTCTATCCCATCCAACTGTGAGGGAGAACTGGAGGGTGGGTAGGGGTACCGTCTGGGCTGGGATCAGCGCCCTGAGGTATCCCTCTTTTTCCTTTCATCCTCACATACACAAACCAAAGACCCTAAGGTCTGAGGTTGGCAAAAGGAACTGGTGAAAGCCAAACTTGGGGGGCACTGCTGCTTCCTAGAGGCATCCCACACCAGCCTGGCAGCCCTAGATCCCACTTCACAGCTGAGGGGGAGGAGAGGGATAGGGTAGGGGCCACAGCTCATCAGGTCTCTACCTCCTAGGCAGCGGCTCTTTCCCTGGTCTCCAGCTCCCAACTAGGGCCTGCCTACCTCAGAGGGTCTAGCAGATTGTGAAGGGTGAAAAGGAGGCAGGCAGGGAGGAAAAGACAGGGAGAAGGGGGAGCCTCCTCAGGTAGTCCTAGCTCATCTGGCCCAACCACACCCCCCACCCCATTTTGAGCACCAGCACCCACCATGCCCCACAACCAGGGCCATGGTGCCTGGCACACACAGACCCAGAAGTGTGTGTGCCTGTGTCGCCTCTCCTGGGCTAAGACACAGACCTGGGAACTCCAACAGGCTCCCTGGCTCACACCCTTGAGGCAATCCACAACAAAGCCCCACACTGGTTTCTCACGCCAGCGATCCTATCACACACATGTGGATGAGTGTGCGCAAGTGTGGGCGCGACCTTGGTGTGTCTGTATGAATTTGCATATGTCCATCGTGTGAGTCGGTCTGTCAGCAACCAGTGGGCTCAGAGATAAAAGGGGCGGGGTGGGGGGGGGTCCATAGGAACGTTTTCCCCTGGAGAAAATCAGAAAGCCCAAGAAGATGACTTTCTCTTAGAACTGTGTTTTTTTCCTTCCAACCTTTAACTTACCCATTGTGAACATATGAACAGGAGTCGTTTTTGTTCTGAAACTAAGAAAGTGACTAGATCTGTTAAAGACATCAAAAATAAGTACTGCCTATATTCTAATTTCCCCCAATTGACCTTCCCTCCACATTACAGAAGGCTTTTTCCCCGCATTTCATAGCTTCAAATTTTTGCAACTCTGTGTGTGTGTGTGTGTGTTTGTGATCAGTGTCAGTTCCTCTGTCCTCCCTCTGTCAAGTGGCATGTGTGTGAGCTCACCCACCAGGGCCAACAACACTTGGGCTGCTCATCCAAGTACAATCATTTGGAAGTTGGAGCTACCCTCTCAGCAGCAGTCTTGGCAGGTTTCACGGAACCCCTTGAGAAGCCCGGCCTTTTCCCCCTGGCTAATGGTTAAGGCACGAGGCTCTAGTGCTATCTGGGGCAAACCCCACCAGCTCATTGGTTCAGTGGAGACCCGAGCACTCAGGGGTGTCCTGCTAGAAGGTGGAGGGGGATCCGCAGAGCAGTGTGCAACGCCCATGCACACAGCACCTCGTGTGCAGTGGGCACTCGGTAAACCACAAACAATAACAGGCCCCCGCCTCACCACCCCCGCAGCCATCCCCTGACAAAGAGGGGTGCACGCACTCATACTCTCATAATTAACTCCAACGGGCTCCTAACCAACGCCGCCCCCAACCTGGGGAGTCCTGCATCGCCCCCACCCGCCACAACTCTGCAGCAGCCTCAGAGCCTCCGCCTTGCCTGGGGGTCGCCCACAGTTCCGCGCCTCCCGGAGGTGCCGAGCCCCGCTTCTTCGCGGGGTACTCCTACAAAAGCGCACCTCGGGGCCAGGACTCTCGGGACTCTCAACCCGAGTCGAACAGCCCGTGATCCCGCAGCCTGTGGACCACTGGCCTCGGAACCAGCCGGAACCTCGGAGGCGTCTCTGGGGGCATCCTCGCCACCCCATCCTCCGGAGCGGGCTCAGGTGGGGGACCCTTTTCCGACGCGCGCTCAGCGCTCATCGGACTCACACTGCGGGCCCTCTCCGGCCCACTTTCGGGTAACCGAGCACCTTAACTCTTGGAAGCGCACGCCGACGCTGCTCACCTTCCAGCGCGTGGCAGCAGGCGGGCAGCAGCAGTAGCAGCGGAGGGAGCAGCGGCAGGAGCCCGGGCGGAGGCGGCGGCGGTGGCGGGCGGGCTCGGGCCATGGCCAGGCGGGCTCCGGGAGCCAAGCCGGGCCGCGCCTAGCCGTGCCGGCAGGGCTGCGGACACCTGGGCGAAGGTCTGCTTGTCGGGCTCCGAGGAAGGCTCGCGCACGGTCACAGGAGATGGGGCAAAGAGGGGGTGCAATCGAGGCGATCGATTCCGGGGTCGAGGTGGCGCTCCGAGCCGGCGATGCTAGCAGGTCGGTCCCGCGGGAATCTGGATGGACCGGTCCAGGGGGATCCGGGGCAGTGGAGAGCTGAGATGTAAGACTCGGGGAAGCCGGTCGGGACGAGAAGGCGCAAGCGGTCGTAGTTTGGGGTGCACGGTAATCCGGAGGTGCGCCGCAGGCTCGACTCGGATCCGAGACTTGGGGTGCTCAGGCAGGCAGGGGGCCGAGGACGGATCTTGCTGCGCCGCTCACGTACTCACTTCTGTGGTCCCAAGAGCTGGCGCGGCCGCTCTGGGCGAGGGGGGCGGGAACGGCCGCCTGCCTGTTAAAGCCGAGTTCCGCCTCTAAGTCACCGGTTGCCCACTCACAGACCACCAGGAGGTCTGGTTCTGCTCGACAGCGCTCTGTTAAAGTTCAGTTGGCTGCGCCTCTATCAAGCCCATCCTCCAGATTCCCTAATGGGCGTAGCCAAGGAAAAGATGAATTAGATTGGGCGGAGCAATACTGTCCATCAGAGGTAAACCCCGCCTCCTGTTGCCATTGGTGTTTAGTAATAGAGGAGCTACTATCCAGATACAGTGAACCCGGGGCGCCCCCCTGTGGCCTATACATGCCCAAGGACGCCACCACGTGGCTGTCTTTTCTCCAGGTACGTTCAGACCCTAAGTTCAGTTTAGGTACTCTCAGGAGGCACTCACCTCCACATATCCTGCGACCAGGGCCTCCTTGCTCGTTCATTCCTTCATTCATGCATCAGCCGTGTATTTCATCCTTTTGAGCCAAAGACTCCATAGTTGCTGGCGCTACAGCGATGGCTAAGACAAAGGTTTGTGTCCTCTTGGGGCTAGTTTAGTGGTGGAGGCAGGCATGAAGTCGTCAGAGCCGAGTGTAACAGGGATTATGAAAGAAAGCGTTACTAGAACACATATGATGGGGATGGCTATGTCTGGTCCTGAGGAAATGACATTCAAGCTGAAATATGAATGAGGAGTAGTAGGTGAAGTATGTGTGCTTTGGGAGTGGGAGTGCTGGTTGTTTCAGGCAGAGCAAACACACAATTGTGTGAAGTCCCAGGTAAGAGAAACTGAAATTCACTGCAGGAATCCGAAAGAAGTTCAGATTTTGAGTGTAGTCTGAGAGGGGCTGAAAGAAAGCTTAGAAGTAGGTGTGGAGGAATCAGATGAATTTTTTTTCAGATTCATAAGGCCTTCCTGAGAGCTAGGGTTTGAAGCAGAGGCATTACCCAATCAGATTAGCATGACTACTCTGGGAAGGATTAGTGGAGGAGGCAAGGGTGGATGGAAATCATATCAGAGAGGAAGCTGTACAGTGGTCAGGCAGAAGATGGTGGCCTGGGCTAGGGTGGTGGCTGTGGGATGAAGAGAAGTGGGCAGGTCTCATATGTTTTAGGAGGTAGAGTTCACAGGATTTGTGATTGAGCAGGTGAGAGATATGTGGTAGACATCAAAGAGAACCGCAGGGTTCTGGTGTAGACAAATGGACTTCTACCCCATGTGCTCAACAAACATTTACAAAGTGCAATAAACACTCTGAAACAATAGGTCTCATTTATTAAGTGGTAAATGTTATTATAGCCTCATTTTACAGACAAAACTGACATCTAGAAAGGCTTAGTGATGCTCCAAGTTGCAGTGCTGATAAGTGGCAGTGGTGGGATTTGAATGTAGGACTGTATAGCTTTTTGACTTACTCATTCTACTTCATCAGAGATCAAAGGATCACCTAGGTGCTTTTTAAAAACTCAGAATCCTGAGCCACACACCCCACCTCAGATCTTGAAACTCAGAATCTCTCAGACATGGATCCAGCATCTATTTTGCTTTGTTTTTTAAGATTTTATTTATTTTTTAAGATAGGGCAAGGGAGGGAAAAAGAGGGGGAGAGAAAAATCAATGTGTGGTTTCCTCTCTCACACCCACAACTGGGGACCTGGCCCACCACCCAGGCATGTGCCCTGACTGGGAATCGAACTGGCGACTCTTTTGTT